>NC_034190.2:8042003-8047003 GCF_002021735.2 Oncorhynchus kisutch | reverse complement strand
ATTTTAAAGTCCAGTTTATTGAGTGGCCCCCAAACTATTGGTAGGATTACACTGTCAAATATTTGGGTCACTCAGCCTGTACTTGGTAACGATCTGTCTCTGATTCGTATCTCTGACAGAGTAGAGATAATCAGCCAATTCATATTCTCTGTTTAGGGTCAGATAGCAATTTAGTCGGCTTTGGGATTTTGTTGAGTTTTTCCAATGTTGTAAATATGAGTCCTTTGATTGGTTCATGATTTTGTTTATTGGAATTCTTTCTTTTGAAGCAGTGCTGGTGTCAGCTTGGTTGGTGAGGTCCAACACCAGCTGACTGAGAGGGCTCGTTTCTGGGCTCAGCTTGGTTGGTGAGGTCCAACACCAGCTGACTGAGAGGGCTCGTTTCTGGGCTCAGCTTGGTTGGTGAGGTCCAACACCAGCTGACCGAGAGGGCTCGTTTCTGGGCTCAGCTTGGTTGGTGAGGTCCAACACCAGCTGACTGAGAGGGCTCGTTTCTGGGCTCAGCTTGGTTGGTGAGGTCCAACACCAGCTGACCGAGAGGGCTCGTTTCTGGGCTCAGCTTGGTTGGTGAGGTCCAACACCAGCTGACCGAGAGGGCTCGTTTCTGGGCTCAGCTTGGTTGGTGAGGTCCAACACCAGCTGACTGAGAGGGCTCGTTTCTGGGCTCAGCTTGGTTGGTGAGGTCCAACACCAGCTGACCGAGAGGGCTCGTTTCTGGGCTCAGCTTGGTTGGTGAGGTCCAACACCAGCTGACTGAGAGGGCTCGTTTCTGGGCTCAGCTTGGTTGGTGAGGTCCAACACCAGCTGACTGAGAGGGCTCGTTTCTGGGCTCAGCTTGGTTGGTGAGGTCCAACACCAGCTGACTGAGAGGGCTCGTTTCTGGGCTCAGCTTGGTTGGTGAGGTCCAACACCAGCTGACCGAGAGGGCTCGTTTCTGGGCTCAGCTTGGTTGGTGAGGTCCAACACCAGCTGACTGAGAGGGCTCGTTTCTGGGCTCAGCTTGGTTGGTGAGGTCCAACACCAGCTGACTGAGAGGGCTCGTTTCTGGGCTCAACTCTTGGGTTTGAAGTGCTTTAAATTGGAGACTTGAATTTTAATCTTTAATATTTAAAAAAACTTTTCTGTATTTTCAATTCCACTGGAAATGGATCCCATTCTGTCCTACATGCGTTAGTTGGTGTATTTCTTTGGACTTGTATAATTTTCCGACAGAATTCTACATGTAGGGCTTCAATTCGATTTTTGTCCCATATTTTAAAGTCCAGTTTATTGAGTGGCCCCCAAACTATTGGTAGGATTACACTGTCAAATATTTGGGTCCAAATTTTAATTGGGATGTTGATTTTGAATAATTAGAATTAGGAGGTGACACTGTGGGTGAACCCAGACAGGGTGGTGGGAATTAGAAGGTGACACTGTGGGTAAACCCGGACGAAGCGGTGGGGATTATTAGGTGACACTGTGGGTAAACCCGGACGAAGCGGTGGGGATTATGAGAGGACACTGTGGGTAAACCCGGACGAAGCAGTGGGGATTATGAGAGGACACTGTGGGTAAACCTGGCCGTAATCGTAGGTTGCAGTGCAGATGCAACCTTCCCTGAAGGGAGCTACATACACACATATACTCTCAGGGAGCTGGGGTATAGAGAGCAGTGGCGGTCAATGCTGTTTAAGATGAGATAGGAAGATGAGGTATGGCCTTATTTCTATTACAGCATATTGGATGAATGTCATTCATATTCCATTCACCCAGTTCAATGTAACATCAATAGGTTTAGGCTACTACATGATAATCACATTTTCCCTATACCCATCATGAGGTTGCTACAACCTAGCGTATGAATGAAAAATGTACAACGTAGGTGCACACATGTGGGGAGAAACATTCAAGGTGACAGACAGTGACACATTCAATATCGCCTTGCACACTCTTGCCTGCATATAGCTGATCAAGAGTGTAATCATTTGTCCAACAGTTGCAAAAGGAGCGTTTCTATTGGACAAATTCAGGTTTGTTTTTTCCCGTTTTTGTTTCGTTTGCTTGCGGTTAAGAAACGTATTTCAACAGAATCGGAATGAATACACCCCTGATCACACATAAATGCAGTTCACTTTCATAACAGCCACGTTGTATTCCTTCTCGTATCTATGCGCTTTATTCCTCTCGACTGTTACCTTGACAACGCACAACACATCAGCTGTATGTAACCCGGGTGGAAAAAAAACCTTTTCAAGCCAAACCATGACCGCTATACATACACGCTAGTCCTCGTTGTCAACATGTTAGCTAATGTAACGTCATAGTCATCATAGCTAATAGAACTAACGCGTTAGTAAACCCTGCCAGCTATTAGCATCCCTCTGTTTGGGCAGGCTGTTTCAGTAGGCAAAACTAGCTTGCTGCATTTGCTAACTAAGTAAGTGAAGAAAAAAAATTACGAAATATCTCTCTCTATCTCTCTCTTGCTTCTCCTTCATTTTGGAAGAAATTAATTTGTTCAAAACTGTTCAACGATTGTCTTCTCTTTCTTTGAGTCAGGCGGCAGGTAGCCTAGTGGTTAGAGCAAGATAAAAATATGTCGTTCTGTCCCTGAACAAGGCAGTTAACCCACTGTTCCTAGGCTGTCAATGTAAATCAAATTCTTAACTGACTTGCCTAGTTAAATAAATAAAAACTACTCACCACATTTTATGAACTGCAGTGCTAGCTAGCTGTAGCTTATGCTTTCAGTACTAGATTCATTTTCTGATCCTTTGATTGGTTGGACAACATGTCAGTTCATACTGCAAAAGCTTTGATAGGTTGGAGGACGTCCTCCAGAAGTTGTCATATTTACTGTGGAAGTCTATGGAATGGGGTGAGATCCATGAGCTTCCTGTGTTTTGTATTGAAAATCAATGTACCCAGAGGAGGATGGAAGCTATCTGTCCTCTGGCTACACCATGGTGCTACTCTACAGAGTGCTGTTGAGGCTACTGTAGACCTTCATTGCAAAACAGTGTTTTAATCTATAATCTGGTGAAGTGATTATATTTACTATAGTTTTATTTTTTTATGAAATTCACTGAGGAGGATGGTCCTCCCCTTCCTCCTCTGGGGAGCCTCCTCTGAGGAGAGAGAGGTACAACGCAGCAGAGCAGATGCAATACCCACAATACCCACAATACACACAATACCCACAATAACCACAATAACCACAATACCCACAATAACCACAATAACCACAATACCCACAATACCCACAATAACCACAATAACCACAATACCCACAATAACCACAATACCCACAATACCCACAATAACCACAATACCCACAATACCCACAATAACCACAATACCCACAATAACCACAATACCCACAATAACCACAATACCCACAATACCCACAATAACCACAATAACCACAATAACCACAATAACCACAATACCCACAATACCCACAATACCCACCGAAATAGAAATGCTATCTATGTGAGAAACACTATCCTATGTGGACTGTTGAGAGGACACAGGCAGTTATCTATTAGACAAAACCTATAGCTAGTTGGTCTGCTACACTGTTAATCAGCCAACACTGACAACACGACTACAGCAGTAGAGAGAGAAGGAGAGACGTTATGCTACGTGGATGGCAGCAGTGACATCCTTTAAAATTAGATGACATTCAATTATAACTGTTACGGGGGTCTCGACAGCAACAGTGTGAAGCTAGGCTACGACGTTAATCAGCTAGTACCATTATGCTAATTTAAATGGTTGCCTAATTTTGTATGTATTGCGAGGTGTTGGGGAGTGGTGTGGTGTGTGTGTGTGTGTATGTGTGATTAGCCTGATAAGCAGGGAGAGTTCACTCCTCTGTCAACATGAAAGGTCTGTTGATGTCTTCATCAGGAGCCTGGCTACCTCCTGTGTGTTATCTCCACTACCTCCTGTGTGTTATCTCCCCTAGACGAGGTCCTGGCTACCTCCTGTGTGTTATCTCCCCTAGACGAGGTCCTGGCTATACCTCCTGTGTGTTATCTCCCCTAGACGAGGTCCTGGCTACCTCCTGTGTGCTATCTCCCCTAGACGAGGTCCTGGCATCCTCGCATCCTCTCTCCTCGCCTCCCTCTCAAAACCCATTGGAGAAGAAGACCAGAATCTTAATCTCCTCCTCCAATACAGTTGAAAAGGAGGCGAGGAATCATAATAAGACAGATTCAGGTCCATGTCTGAAAAGTAGACAGTAGGTATAGCGCTCCACCTAGTGGCCATCATCAGATATGACATATAGGTGTGCATCCCAATTCCTCATAGTGCACTATAAAAGGATGTAGTGCACTATAAAGGGAATGTAGTGCACTATAAAGGGAATGTAGTGCACTATGAAGGGAATGTAGTGCACTATAAAGGGAATGTAGTGCACTATGAAGGGAATGTAGTGCACTATGAAGGGAATGTAGTGCACTATAAAAGGAATGTAGTGCACTATGAAGTGAATGTAGTGCACTATGAAAGTGAATGTAGTGCACTATAAAGGGAATGTAGTGCACTATGAAAGTGAATGTAGTGCACTATAAAGAGAATGTAGTGCACTATAAAAGGAATGTAGTGCACTATAAAGTGAATGTAGTGCACTATAAAGGGAATGTAGTGCACTATAAAGAGAATGTAGTGCACTATAAAAGATGTATGCACTAATGGATTAGTGCACAATATGAGGGAATGTAGGTGCACTATAGGGAAGGTAGTGCACATGAGGATGTAGTGCACTATAAGGGAATGTACTGCAACTTGAATGATGAGGCAGGGGACATGTAGTGCCACTACTAAGAGGGAATGTAGTGCAACTATGAAGTGAATAGTCATGTGCCTATAAAGAGGAATGTATTGCACTATAAAAGGGAATGTAGTGCGCTAATAAAGGGAATGTAGTCACTATAGGGAATGTAGCACTATAAAGAGAATGTAGTGCACTATAAAAGGAATGTAGTGCACTATAAAGGGAATGTAGTGCA
>NC_034190.2:7992819-8040319 GCF_002021735.2 Oncorhynchus kisutch | reverse complement strand
CTCTGTAGTGTATAACTCTGTTAGTTTATAACTCTGTAGTGTATAACTCTGTAGTGTATAACTCTGTTAGTTTATAACTCTGTAGTGTATAACTCTGTAGTGTATAACTCTGTAGTGTATAACTCTGTTAGTTTATAACTCTGTAGTGTATAACTCTGTAGTGTATAACTCTGTAGTGTATAACTCTGTAGTGTATAACTAACTCTGTAGTGAATAACTCTATAGTGTATAACTCTGTAGTGTATAACTCTGTAGTGTATAACTCTGTAGTGTATCACTCTGTAGTGTATCACTCTGTAGTGTATAACGCTATAGTGTATAACTCTGTAGTGTATAACTCTGTAGTGTATAACTCTGTAGTGTATAACTCTGTAGTGTATCACTCTGTAGTGTATCACTCTGTAGTGTATAACGCTATAGTGTATAACTCTGTAGTGTATAACTCTGTAGTGTATAACTCTGTAGTGTATAACTCTGTAGTGTATAACTCTGTAGTGTATAACTCTGTAGTGTATAACTAACTCTGTAGTGTATAACTCTATAGTGTATAACTCTGTAGTGTATAACTCTGTAGTGTATAACTCTGTAGTGTATAACTCTATAGTGTATAACTCTGTAGTGTATAACTCTGTAGTGTATAACTCTGTAGTGTATAACTCTGTTAGTGTTTAACTCTGTAGTGTATAACTCTGTAGTGTATAACTCTGTAGTGTATCACTCTGTAGTGTATCACTCTGTAGTGTATAACGCTATAGTGTATAACTCTGTAGTGTATAACTCTGTAGTGTATAACTCTGTAGTGTATAACTCTGTAGTGTATAACTCTGTAGTGTATAACTAACTCTGTAGTGTATAACTCTATAGTGTATAACTCTGTAGTGTATAACTCTGTAGTGTATAACTCTGTAGTGTATAACTCTGTAGTGTATAACTCTATAGTGTATAACTCTGTAGTGTATAACTCTGTAGTGTATAACTCTGTAGTGTATAACTCTGTTAGTGTTTAACTCTGTAGTGTATAACTCTGTAGTGTATAACTCTGTAGTGTATCACTCTGTAGTGTATCACTCTGTAGTGTATAACGCTATAGTGTATAACTCTGTAGTGTATAACTCTGTAGTGTATAACTCTGTAGTGTATAACTCTGTAGTGTATAACTCTGTAGTGTATAACTAACTCTGTAGTGTATAACTCTGTAGTGTATAACTCTGTAACTCTGTAGTGTATAACTCTGTAGTGTATAACTCTGTAGTGTATAACTCTGTAGTGTATAACGCTATAGTGTATAACTCTGTAGTGTATAACTCTGTAGTGTATAACTCTATAGTGTATAACTCTGTAGTGTATAACTCTGTAGTGTATAACGCTATAGTGTATAACTCTGTAGTGTATAACTCTGTAGTGTATAACTCTATAGTGTATAACTCTGTAGTGTATAACTCTGTAGTGTATAACTCTGTTAGTTTATAACTCTGTAGTGTATAACTCTGTAGTGTATAACTCTGTTAGTTATAACTCAGTAGTGTATAACTCTGTAGTGTATAACTCTGTAGTGTATAACTCTGTTAGTTTATAACTCTGTAGTGTATAACTCTGTAGTGTATAACTCTGTAGTGTATAACTCTGTAGTGTATAACTCTGTAGTGTATAACTAACTCTGTAGTGAATAACTCTATAGTGTATAACTCTGTAGTGTATAACTCTGTAGTGTATAACTCTGTAGTGTATAACTCTGTAGTGTATCACTCTGTAGTGTATCACTCTGTAGTGTATAACGCTATAGTGTATAACTCTGTAGTGTATAACTCTGTAGTGTATAACTCTGTAGTGTATAACTCTGTAGTGTATAACTCTGTAGTGTATCACTCTGTAGTGTATCACTCTGTAGTGTATAACGCTATAGTGTATAACTCTGTAGTGTATAACTCTGTAGTGTATAACTCTGTAGTGTATAACTCTGTAGTGTATAACTCTGTAACTCTGTAGTGTATAACTCTGTAGTGTATAACTAACTCTGTAGTGTATAACTCTATAGTGTATAACTCTGTAGTGTATAACTCTGTAGTGTATAACTCTGTAGTGTATAACTCTATAGTGTATAACTCTGTAGTGTATAACTCTGTAGTGTATAACTCTGTAGTGTATAACTCTGTAGTGTATAACTCTGTTAGTGTTTAACTCTGTAGTGTATAACTCTGTAGTGTATAACTCTGTAGTGTATCACTCTGTAGTGTATCACTCTGTAGTGTATAACGCTATAGTGTATAACTCTGTAGTGTATAACTCTGTAGTGTATAACTAACTCTGTAGTGTATAACTCTGTAGTGTATAACTCTGTAACTCTGTAGTGTATAACTCTGTAGTGTATAACTCTGTAGTGTATAACTCTGTAGTGTATAACGCTATAGTGTATAACTCTGTAGTGTATAACTCTGTAGTGTATAACTCTGTAACTTTGTAGTGTATAACTCTGTAGTGTATAACTCTGTAGTGTATAACTCTGTAGTGTATAACTCTGTAGTGTATAACTAACTCTGTAGTGTATAACTCTATAGTGTATAACTCTGTAGTGTATAACTCTGTAGTGTATAACTCTGTAGTGTATAACTCTGTAGTGTATAACCCTGTAGTGTTTAACTCTGTAGTGTATAACTCTGTAGTGTATAACTCTGTAGTGTATCACTCTGTAGTGTATCACTCTGTAGTGTATAACGCTATAGTGTATAACTCTGTAGTGTATAACTCTGTAGTGTATAACTCTGTAGTGTATAACTAACTCTGTAGTGTATAACTCTGTAGTGTATAACTCTGTAACTCTGTAGTGTATAACTCTGTAGTGTATAACTCTATAGTGTATAACTCTGTAACTTTGTAGTGTATAACTCTGTAGTGTTTAACTCTGTAGTGTATAACTCTGTAGTGTATAACTCTGTAGTGTATAACTCTGTAGTGTATAACTCTGTAGTGTATAACTAACTCTGTAGTGTATAACTCTGTAGTGTATCACTCTGTAGTGTATAACGCTATAGTGTATAACTCTGTAGTGTATAACTCTGTAGTGTATAACTCTGTAGTGTATAACTCTGTAGTGTATAACTAACTCTGTAGTGTATAACTCTGTAGTGTATAACTCTGTAACTCTGTAGTGTATAACTCTGTAGTGTATAACTCTATAGTGTATAACTCTGTAACTTTGTAGTGTATAACTCTGTAGTGTTTAACTCTGTAGTGTTTAACTCTGTAGTGTATAACTCTGTAGTGTATAACTCTGTAGTGTATAACTCTGTAGTGTATAACTCTGTAGTGTATAACTAACTCTGTAGTGTATAACTCTGTAGTGTATAACTCTGTAACTCTGTAGTGTATAACTCTGTAGTGTATAACTCTGTAGTGTATAACTCTGTAGTGTATAACTAACTCTGTAGTGAATAACTCTATAGTGTATAACTCTGTAGTGTATAACTCTGTAGTGTATAACTCTGTAGTGTATAACTCTGTAGTGTATCACTCTGTAGTGTATCACTCTGTAGTGTATAACGCTATAGTGTATAACTCTGTAGTGTATAACTCTGTAGTGTATAACTCTGTAGTGTATAACTCTGTAGTGTATCACTCTGTAGTGTATCACTCTGTAGTGTATAACGCTATAGTGTATAACTCTGTAGTGTATAACTCTGTAGTGTATAACTCTGTAGTGTATAACTCTGTAGTGTATAACTCTGTAGTGTATAACTCTGTAGTGTATAACTCTGTAGTGTATAACTCTGTAGTGTATAACTCTGTAGTGTATAACTCTGTAGTGTATAACTCTGTAGTGTATAACTCTGTAGTGTATAACTCTGTAGTGTATAACTCTGTAGTGTATAACTCTGTAGTGTATAACTCTGTAGTGTATAACTAACTCTGTAGTGTATAACTCTATAGTGTATAACTCTGTAGTGTATAACTCTGTAGTGTATAACTCTGTAGTGTATAACTCTGTAGTGTATAACTCTATAGTGTATAACTCTGTAGTGTATAACTCTGTAGTGTATAACTCTGTAGTGTATAACTCTGTTAGTGTTTAACTCTGTAGTGTATAACTCTGTAGTGTATAACTCTGTAGTGTATCACTCTGTAGTGTATAACTCTGTAGTGTATAACGCTATAGTGTATAACTCTGTAGTGTATAACTCTGTAGTGTATAACTCTGTAGTGTATAACTCTGTAGTGTATAACTCTGTAGTGTATAACTAACTCTGTAGTGTATAACTCTGTAGTGTATAACTCTGTAACTCTGTAGTGTATAACTCTGTAGTGTATAACTCTGTAGTGTATAACTCTGTAGTGTATAACGCTATAGTGTATAACTCTGTAGTGTATAACTCTGTAGTGTATAACTCTATAGTGTATAACTCTGTAGTGTATAACTCTGTAGTGTATAACGCTATAGTGTATAACTCTGTAGTGTATAACTCTGTAGTGTATAACTCTATAGTGTATAACTCTGTAGTGTATAACTCTGTAGTGTATAACTCTGTTAGTTTATAACTCTGTAGTGTATAACTCTGTAGTGTATAACTCTGTTAGTTTATAACTCAGTAGTGTATAACTCTGTAGTGTATAACTCTGTAGTGTATAACTCTGTTAGTTTATAACTCTGTAGTGTATAACTCTGTAGTGTATAACTCTGTAGTGTATAACTCTGTAGTGTATAACTCTGTAGTGTATAACTAACTCTGTAGTGAATAACTCTATAGTGTATAACTCTGTAGTGTATAACTCTGTAGTGTATAACTCTGTAGTGTATAACTCTGTAGTGTATCACTCTGTAGTGTATCACTCTGTAGTGTATAACGCTATAGTGTATAACTCTGTAGTGTATAACTCTGTAGTGTATAACTCTGTAGTGTATAACTCTGTAGTGTATCACTCTGTAGTGTATCACTCTGTAGTGTATAACGCTATAGTGTATAACTCTGTAGTGTATAACTCTGTAGTGTATAACTCTGTAGTGTATAACTCTGTAGTGTATAACTCTGTAACTCTGTAGTGTATAACTCTGTAGTGTATAACTAACTCTGTAGTGTATAACTCTATAGTGTATAACTCTGTAGTGTATAACTCTGTAGTGTATAACTCTGTAGTGTATAACTCTGTAGTGTATAACTCTATAGTGTATAACTCTGTAGTGTATAACTCTGTAGTGTATAACTCTGTAGTGTATAACTCTGTAGTGTATAACTCTGTTAGTGTTTAACTCTGTAGTGTATAACTCTGTAGTGTATAACTCTGTAGTGTATCACTCTGTAGTGTATCACTCTGTAGTGTATAACGCTATAGTGTATAACTCTGTAGTGTATAACTCTGTAGTGTATAACTAACTCTGTAGTGTATAACTCTGTAGTGTATAACTCTGTAACTCTGTAGTGTATAACTCTGTAGTGTATAACTCTGTAGTGTATAACTCTGTAGTGTATAACGCTATAGTGTATAACTCTGTAGTGTATAACTCTGTAGTGTATAACTCTGTAACTTTGTAGTGTATAACTCTGTAGTGTATAACTCTGTAGTGTATAACTCTGTAGTGTATAACTCTGTAGTGTATAACTAACTCTGTAGTGTATAACTCTATAGTGTATAACTCTGTAGTGTATAACTCTGTAGTGTATAACTCTGTAGTGTATAACTCTGTAGTGTATAACCCTGTAGTGTTTAACTCTGTAGTGTATAACTCTGTAGTGTATAACTCTGTAGTGTATCACTCTGTAGTGTATCACTCTGTAGTGTATAACGCTATAGTGTATAACTCTGTAGTGTATAACTCTGTAGTGTATAACTCTGTAGTGTATAACTAACTCTGTAGTGTATAACTCTGTAGTGTATAACTCTGTAACTCTGTAGTGTATAACTCTGTAGTGTATAACTCTATAGTGTATAACTCTGTAACTTTGTAGTGTATAACTCTGTAGTGTTTAACTCTGTAGTGTATAACTCTGTAGTGTATAACTCTGTAGTGTATAACTCTGTAGTGTATAACTCTGTAGTGTATAACTAACTCTGTAGTGTATAACTCTGTAGTGTATCACTCTGTAGTGTATAACGCTATAGTGTATAACTCTGTAGTGTATAACTCTGTAGTGTATAACTCTGTAGTGTATAACTCTGTAGTGTATAACTAACTCTGTAGTGTATAACACTGTAGTGTATAACTCTGTAACTCTGTAGTGTATAACTCTGTAGTGTATAACTCTATAGTGTATAACTCTGTAACTTTGTAGTGTATAACTCTGTAGTGTTTAACTCTGTAGTGTTTAACTCTGTAGTGTATAACTCTGTAGTGTATAACTCTGTAGTGTATAACTCTGTAGTGTATAACTCTGTAGTGTATAACTAACTCTGTAGTGTATAACTCTGTAGTGTATAACTCTGTAACTCTGTAGTGTATAACTCTGTAGTGTATAACTCTGTAGTGTATAACTCTGTAGTGTATAACTAACTCTGTAGTGAATAACTCTATAGTGTATAACTCTGTAGTGTATAACTCTGTAGTGTATAACTCTGTAGTGTATAACTCTGTAGTGTATCACTCTGTAGTGTATCACTCTGTAGTGTATAACGCTATAGTGTATAACTCTGTAGTGTATAACTCTGTAGTGTATAACTCTGTAGTGTATAACTCTGTAGTGTATCACTCTGTAGTGTATCACTCTGTAGTGTATAACGCTATAGTGTATAACTCTGTAGTGTATAACTCTGTAGTGTATAACTCTGTAGTGTATAACTCTGTAGTGTATAACTCTGTAACTCTGTAGTGTATAACTCTGTAGTGTATAACTAACTCTGTAGTGTATAACTCTATAGTGTATAACTCTGTAGTGTATAACTCTGTAGTGTATAACTCTGTAGTGTATAACTCTGTAGTGTATAACTCTATAGTGTATAACTCTGTAGTGTATAACTCTGTAGTGTATAACTCTGTAGTGTATAACTCTGTAGTGTATAACTCTGTTAGTGTTTAACTCTGTAGTGTATAACTCTGTAGTGTATAACTCTGTAGTGTATCACTCTGTAGTGTATCACTCTGTAGTGTATAACGCTATAGTGTATAACTCTGTAGTGTATAACTCTGTAGTGTATAACTAACTCTGTAGTGTATAACTCTGTAGTGTATAACTCTGTAACTCTGTAGTGTATAACTCTGTAGTGTATAACTCTGTAGTGTATAACTCTGTAGTGTATAACGCTATAGTGTATAACTCTGTAGTGTATAACTCTGTAGTGTATAACTCTGTAACTTTGTAGTGTATAACTCTGTAGTGTATAACTCTGTAGTGTATAACTCTGTAGTGTATAACTCTGTAGTGTATAACTAACTCTGTAGTGTATAACTCTATAGTGTATAACTCTGTAGTGTATAACTCTGTAGTGTATAACTCTGTAGTGTATAACTCTGTAGTGTATAACCCTGTAGTGTTTAACTCTGTAGTGTATAACTCTGTAGTGTATAACTCTGTAGTGTATCACTCTGTAGTGTATCACTCTGTAGTGTATAACGCTATAGTGTATAACTCTGTAGTGTATAACTCTGTAGTGTATAACTCTGTAGTGTATAACTCTGTAGTGTATAACTAACTCTGTAGTGTATAACACTGTAGTGTATAACTCTGTAACTCTGTAGTGTATAACTATGTAGTGTATAACTCTATAGTGTATAACTCTGTAACTTTGTAGTGTATAACTCTGTAGTGTTTAACTCTGTAGTGTATAACTCTGTAGTGTATAACTCTGTAGTGTATAACTCTGTAGTGTATAACTCTGTAGTGTATAACTAACTCTGTAGTGTATAACTCTGTAGTGTATAACTCTGTAGTGTATAACTCTGTAGTGTATAACTCTGTAGTGTATAACTCTATAGTGTATAACTCTGTAGTGTATAACTCTGTAGTGTATACCTCTGTAGTGTATACCTCTGTAGTGTATAACTCTGTAGTGTATAACTCTGTAGTGTATAACTCTGTAGTGTATAACCCTGTAGTGTTTAACTCTGTAGTGTATAACTCTGTAGTGTATAACTCTGTAGTGTATAACGCTATAGTGTATAACTCTGTAGTGTATAACTCTGTAGTGTATAACTCTGTAGTGTACAACTCTGTAGTGTATAACTAACTCTGTAGTGTATAACTCTGTTGTGTATAACTCTGTAACTCTGTAGTGTATAACTCTGTAGTGTATAACTCTGTAGTGTATAACTCTGTAGTGTATAACTCTGTAGTGTATAACGCTATAGTGTATAACTCTGTAGTGTATAACTCTGTAGTGTATAACTCTGTAACTCTGTAGTGTATAACTCTGTAGTGTATAACTCTGTAACTCTGTAGTGTATAACTCTGTAGTGTATAACTCTGTAGTGTTTAACTCTGTAGTGTATAACTCTGTAGTGTATAACTCTATAGTGTATAACTCTGTAGTGTATAACTCTGTAGTGTATAACTCTGTAGTGTATAACTCTATAGTGTATAACTCTGTAGTGTATAACTCTGTAGTGTATAACTCTGTAGTGTATAACTCTATAGTGTATAACTCTGTAGTGTATAACTCTGTAGTGTATAACTCTGTAGTGTATAACGCTGTAGTGTATAACTCTGTAGTGTATAACTAACTCTGTAGTGTATAACTCTGTAGTGTATAACTCTGTAGTGTATAACTCTGTAGTGTATAACTCTGTAGTGTATAACTCTGTAACTCTGTAGTGTATAACTCTGTAGTGTATAACTCTGTAGTGTATAACTCTGTAGTATATAACGCTATAGTGTATAACTCTGTAGTGTATAACTCTGTAGTGTATAACGCTATAGTGTATAACTCTGTAGTGTATAACTCTGTAGTGTATAACTCTGTAACTCTGTAGTGTATAACTCTGTAGTGTATAACTCTGTAGTGTATAACTCTGTAACTTTGTAGTGTATAACTCTGTAGTGTTTAACTCTGTAGTGTATAACTCTGTAGTGTATAACTCTGTAGTGTATAACTCTGTAGTGTATAACTAACTCTGTAGTGTATAACTCTGTAGTGTATAACTCTGTAGTGTATAACTCTGTAGTGTATAACTCTGTAGTGTATAACTCTATAGTGTATAACTCTGTAGTGTATAACTCTGTAGTGTATAACTCTGTAGTGTATAACTTTGTAGTGTTTAACTCTGTAGTGTATAACTCTGTAGTGTATAACTCTGTAGTGTATAACTCTGTAGTGTATAACTCTATAGTGTATAACTCTGTAGTGTAATAACTCTGTAGTGTATAACTCTGTAGTGTATAACTCTGTAGTGTATAACTAACTCTGTAGTGTATAACTCTGTAGTGTATAACTCTGTAGTGTATAACTCTGTAGTGTATAACTCTGTAGTGTATACCTCTGTAGTGTATAACTCTGTAGTGTATAACTCTGTAGTGTATAACTCTGTAGTGTATAACTCTGTAGTGTTTAGCTCTGTAGTGTATACTCTGTAGTGTATAACTCCTGTAGTGTATAACTCTGTAGTTTATAACTCTGTAGTGTATAACTCTGTAGTGTATCACTCTGTAGTGTATAACACTATAGTGTATAACTCTGTAGTGTATAACTCTGTAGTGTATAACTCTGTAGTGTATAACTACTCTGTAGTGTATAAACTCTGTAGTGTATAACTTATGTAAACTCTGTAGTGTATACTCTGTAGTGTATAACTCTATAGTGGTATAACTCTGTAGTGTTATAACTCTATAGTGTATACCTCTGTAGTGTATAACTCTGTAGTGTATAACTCTGTAGTGTATAACTCTGTAGTGTATAACTCTGTTTAGTGTATAACTCTGTAGTGTATAACTCTGTAGTGTATAACTCTGTAGTGTATAACTCTGTAACTCTGTAGTGTATAACTCTGTAGTGTATAACTCTGTAGTGTATAACTCTGTAGTGTATAACTCTGTAGTGTATAACTCTGTAGTGTATAACCCTGTAGTGTTTAACTCTGTAGTGTATAACTCTGTAGTGTATAACTCTGTAGTGTATCACTCTGTAGTGTATCACTCTGTAGTGTATAACGCTAATAGTGTAAACTCTGTAGTGTATAACTCTGTAGTGTATAACTCTGTAGTGTATAACGCTATAGTGTATAACTCTGTAGTGTATAACTCTGCTAGTGTATAACTCTGTAACTCTGTAGTGTATAACTCTGTAGTGTATAACTCTGTAGTGTTTAACTCTGTAGTGTAAAACTCTGTAGTGTATAACTCTATAGTGTATAACTCTGTAGTGTATAACGCTATAGTGTATAACTCTGTAGTGTATAACTAACTCTGTAGTGTATAACTCTGTACTGTATAACTCTGTAGTGTATAACTCTGTAGTGTATAACTCTGTAGTGTATACTCTGTAGTGTATAACTCTGTAACTCTGTAGTGTATAACTCTGTAGTGTATAACTCTGTAGTGTATAACTCTGTAGTGTATAACGCTATAGTGTATAACTCTGTAGTGTATAACTCTGTAGTGTATAACTCTGTAACTTTGTAGTGTATAACTCTGTAGTGTTTAACTCTGTAGTGTATAACTCTGTAGTGTATAACTCTGTAGTGTATAACTCTGTAGTGTATAACTCTGTAGTGTATAACTAACTCTGTAGTGTATAACTCTGTAGTGTATAACTCTGTAGTGTATTACTCTGTAGTGTATAACTCTGTAGTGTATAACTCTGTAGTGTATAACTCTGTAGTGTATAACTCTGTAGTGTATACCTCTGTAGTGTATAACTCTGTAGTGTATAACTCTGTAGTGTATAACTCTAGTGTATAACCCTGTAGTGTTTAACTCTGTAGTGTATAACTCTGTAGTGTATAACTCTGTAGTGTATCACTCTGTAGTGTATCACTCTGTAGTGTATAACGCTATAGTGTATAACTCTGTAGTGTATAACTCTGTAGTGTATAACTCTGTAGTGTATAACGCTATAGTGTATAACTGTGTAGTGTATAACTCTGTAGTGTATAACTCTGTAACTCTGTAGTGTATAACTCTGTAGTGTATAACTCTGTAGTGTTTAACTCTGTAGTGTAAAACTCTGTAGTGTATAACTCTATAGTGTATAACTCTGTAGTGTATAACTCTGTAGTGTATAACGCTATAGTGTATAACTCTGTAGTGTATAACTAACTCTGTAGTGTATATAACTCTGTAGTGTATAACTCTGTAGTGTATAACTCTGTAACTGTAGTGTATAACTCTGTAGTGTATAACTCTGTAGTGTATAACTCTGTAGTGTATAACGCTATAGTGTATAACTCTGTAGTGTATAACTCTGTAGTGTATAACTCTGTAACTTTGTAGTGTATAACTCTGTAGTGTTTAACTCTGTAGTGTATAACTCTGTAGTGTATAACTCTGTAGTGTATAACTCTGTAGTGTATAACTCTGTAGTGTATAACTCTGTAGTGTATAACTAACTCTGTAGTGTATAACTCTGTAGTGTTAACTCTGTAGTGTATAACTCTGTATTGTATAACTCTATAGTGTATAACTCTGTAGTGTATAACTCTGTAGTGTATAACTCTGTAGTGTATAACTTTGTAGTGTTTAACTCTGTAGTGTATAACTCTGTAGTGTATAACTCTGTAGTGTATAACTCTGTAGTGTATAACTCTATAGTGTATAACTCTGTAGTGTATAACTCTGTAGTGTATAACTCTGTAGTGTATAACTCTGTAGTGTATAACTAACTCTGTAGTGTATAACTCTGTAGTGTATAACTCTGTAACTCTGTAGTGTATAACTCTGTAGTGTATAACTCTGTAGTGTATAACTCTGTAGTGTATAACTCTGTAGTGTATAACTTTGTAGTGTATAACTCTGTAGTGTATAACTCTGTAGTGTATAACTCTGTAGTGTATAACTCTGTACTGTATAACTCTGTAGTGTATAACTCTGTAGTGTATAACGCTATAGTGTATAACTCTGTAGTGTATAACTCTGTAGTGTATAACTTTGTAGTGTATAACTCTGTAGTGTTTAACTCTGTAGTGTATAACTCTGTAGTGTATAACTCTGTAGTGTATAACTCTGTAGTGTAAAACTCTATAGTGTATAACTCTGTAGTGTATAACTCTGTAGTGTATAACTCTGTAGTGTATAACTCTGTAGTGTATAACTCTATAGTGTATAACTCTGTAGTGTTTAACTCTGTAGTGTATAACTCTGTAGTGTATAACTCTGTAGTGTATCACTCTGTAGTGTATCACTCTGTAGTGTATAATGCTATAGTGTATAACTCTGTAGTGTATAACTCTGTAGTGTATAACTCTGTAGTTTATAACTAACTCTGTAGTGTATAACTCTGTAGTGTATAACTCTGTAACTCTGTAGTGTATAACTCTGTAGTGTATAACTCTGTAGTGTATAACTCTGTAGTGTATAACTCTATAGTGTATAACTCTGTAGTGTATAACTCTGTAGTGTATAACTCTGTTAGTGTATAACTCTGTTAGTGTATAACTCTGTAGTGTATAACTCTGTAGTGTATAACTCTGTAGTGTATAACTCTGTAACTCTGTAGTGTATAACTCTGTAGTGTATAACTCTGTAGTGTATAACTCTGTAGTGTATAACTCTGTAGTGTATAACTCTATAGTGTATAACTCTGTAGTGTATAAACTAACTCTGTAGTGTATAACTCTGTAGTGTATAACTCTGTAGTGTATAACTCTGTAGTGTATAACCTGTAGTGTATAACCCTGTAGTGTATAACTCTGTAGTGTATAACTCTGTAGTGTATAACTCTGTAGTGTATAACTCTGTAGTGTATAACTCTGTAGTGTATAACTAACTCTGTAGTGTATAACTCTGTAGTGTATAACTCTGTAGTGTATAACCCTGTATTGTATAACCCTGTAGTGTATAACTCTGTAGTGTATAACTCTGTTAGTGTATAACTCTGTAGTGTATAACTCTGTTAGTGTATAACTCTGTAGTGTATAACTCTGTAGTGTAACTCTGTAACTCTGTAGTGTATAACTCTGTAGTGTATAACTCTGTAGTGTATAACTCTGTAGTGTATAACTCTGTAGTATATAACTCTGTAGTGTATAACTCTGTAGTGTATAACTCTGTAGTGTATAACTCTGTAGTGTATAACTCTGTAGTGTATAACTCTATAGTGTATAACTCTGTAGTGTATAACTCTATAGTGTATAACTCTGTAGTGTATAACTCTATAGTGTATAACTCTGTAGTGTATAACTACTCTGTAGTGTATAACTTTGTAGTGTATAACTCTGTAGTGTATAACTAACTCTGTAGTGTATAACTCTGTAGTGTATAACTCTGTAGTGTATAACTCTGTAGTGTATAACTCTGTAGTGTATAACCCTGTAGTGTATAACTCTGTAGTGTATAACTCTGTAGTGTATAACCCTGTAGTGTATAACCCTGTAGTGTATAACTCTGTAGTGTATAACTCTGTAGTGAATAACTCTGTAGTGTATAACTAACTCTGTAGTGTATAACTCTGTAGTGTATAACTCTGTAGTGTATAACTCTGTAGTGTATAACTCTGTAGTGTATAACTCTGTAGTGTATAACTCTGTTAGTTTATAACTCTGTAGTGTATAACTCAGTGAGATATAAAGGAGCTCTATGTCCAGTATTTGTTGTGTGAATAGTAAGAGTTCTCTGTTTCTTTCTTCCTCCATGTCTCTGTTTGAAGATGACAGACATTATACAGGTGAGTCAATTTTCCAACATTTTGCCTGTAAGATTATATATATATATATATATTATATTTATTTATTATATATATATATATATTTATTTATTTGATTGCTTTCCATGTAGCTTTTCCGTTTTTTTGTGAAGTCTAAAGTGAAGTAACATTTATTTACCTTAGATATTTTTTGTAGAAACAATTTGATAAATATATCACTTCCTTGTACCACCACATGGTGGCAGTGTTGCACTGTAAATGTCTCTGGTGTAGTCTAACGTTGTCATAACAACCTCATACGCCCAACTGTGTCTGATCGACGATATTACAGATTGTATAGAGGTCAGGCCATTCAAGGGAAGATGTCTGTGAGAAAATTAAGATATATACTTTAAAGCTAGAAATGCTATGGGTATCAGCACAGCTATCAGTCCTTCTGTGACGGCATTGCAGTATTGATTTTAGCATGTAAATCTTGGTGGGAAAAAACAAAACAATCGGGAGGCATGCCAGCAAAGCCACTACACAACACAACACTAAACAATACATTACTTGCACTATAACGGTGACAACAGTGCGCGTAAACTGTTCGGGCCTACCTAAAGATGTCCCAACAACAGAGCTTTCTTTCCGGATCACCATGTGGTGAATCCTTACCACTGCTACACCTGCCTATCAGTGGATCTTTGTCTGGCAGGAAACAGTTCATCCAGCCTCATTTACTGCCTTTTAAGAAAGTATAGCTGATATGGCTGACTCGCTTAAACAAATGTGTTTTCTACTGACAATTGAGATGTACAAACTATGGCATAAGGGGAGGACAAGCGGATAAGTGGCAATCTGTAATTTCGTTTAAGACATTAATGAGCAAGCTGGGACAGAAGTAGTCAATATAACTATTTCTTCAGCACTTTTGAAATGTACAGCGACAGAATTCAGATCATGGGCCGTTCTTACAGTATTCTCCCTGTACACCAAGTCAGAACCGTAGGATAAATAAAGGGGGCATATAAGCAGACAATGAAAGCTCTTACAATATCTGATGTTGTAAATTTCTCTAGAACAGGCTACATGACACCACCAGGTCAGAACAGTGGGGGAAAGGGACCTAATTAATAGGGTGAGGCACATGGGCAACTAACAGTTTACTACACACATACACTTAGTTTTTTCTTAAGTACAGTATTCAGACCCCTTGACTTTTTCCACATTTTGTTACGTTACAGCATCATTCTAAAATGTATTAATTTGTTCCCCCCCCCTCATAAATCTACACACAATACCCCATAATGACATCACAATACCCATAATGACATCACAATACCCCATAATGACATCACAATACCCCATAATGACATCACAATACCCCATAATGACAAAGCAAAAACAGGTTTGTAGAAATGTTGACCAAAGAAAAGAATACAAAAAATACTGAAATATTACATTTACATAAGTATTAAAACTCTTTCCTCAGTACTTTGTTCAATCACCTTTGGCAGCGATTACAGCTCTGTCAGAGTGACCATCGGGTTCTTGGTCACCTCCCTGACCAAGGCATTTCCCCCCCCCGATTGCTCAGTTTGACATGGCTTGTTTTTTGCCCTGACATGCACTGTCAACTTGTCACGACTTCCGCCGAGGTCGGTCCCTCTCCTTGTACGGGCCGGCGTTCGGCGGTCGACGTCACCAGTCTTCTAGCCATCGCTGATCCATCTTTCATTTTCCATTGGTTTTGTCTTTATTTTCTACACACCTGGTTTTCATTATCCAATGACATGTCCATGTATTTAACCCTCTGTTTCCCCCGTGTTTGTTGTGCGTCATTATTTCAGTTTGGTTATGATGGCTGGTTTTTCGACGGTGCTGTGTTCACCTGTGTGTAATATTTACAAAAATTTGTTTTATTTTTTTAAATATTTATTTTAATTAATATTTATTTTAATTAATATTTATTTTGGTCAAGTGTATTTGTTTACCTTGAGCCTTTAGTTTTTGAGTAAAGTACGTTGCTTACTCATTTTGCTCTCCTGCGCCTGACTTCATGCACCAGCTACACCCACCTTCTGACACAACTGTGGAACCATATATATCATCCTAGATGGTTCTACAACTTGGAGTCCACCTGTGGTAAATTCAACCGATTGGACATGATTTGGAAAGGCACAAATCACGTCCATTCAATTTAATTTACTGTACCACAGGTGGACTCCAAGTTGTAGAAACATCTCAAGGATGATCACTGGAAACAGGATGCACCTGAGCTCAATTTCAAGTCTCATAGCAAAGGGTCTGAATACTTATGCAAATAAGGGTTTTCATTTTGTCATTATTGTGTAGATTGATGAGTTAAAAAAAAACATGATTTAATACATTTTAGAATAAGGCTGTAAGGAAACACAATGTGGAAACAGTCAAGGGGTCTGAATACTTTCCGAAAGCCCTGTATCTCTCTGGCATATTACATCATTTATGCAGCAGCATTATTAGGGTGAGGCACATGGGCTACTAACAGCTTAGTGTTACTTTCTTAGCTACAGTATACATCTCTCCCTGGCATATTACATAATTTATGCAGCAGCGTACAAGACATTTTTCGGACTCACCTTGTTGTGCTGTGCTCACTTGAACAGGAAGGTGGCGGTCCTTCTTCAACCTTTTCTCATCAACAAGTCAGAAAAGGCTGAACCATGACATCAGCCAGGTTCGGGTCTAGAAAGTTCTAGAAAGCTCTAGAAAGCTCTAGAAAGTTCTAGAAAGCTCTAGAAAGCTCTAGAAAGCTCCCGACTTGGAACTCCCAGTTGGATGACTGTTCAAAATGGGTTTTTTTTTGCCAGTCAGAGCTGTTTTTAAAATATTTTTTAAAGAGTACCCAGTTGTCTTTAACTCACTGAAGTCTGAGATTTCCCAGTTCCAAGTTTTCAGTTGTTTTGAATGCGGCAGAAGTCATGCTGGATTGACAGCATGGCCAATGTTGAATGTTTATCCTTTTAAACTTGGAAAAGAGACCCTTAAACCCAGACCTGGGGCCACACAGCCACTCCACTGAATAGCAGGCTAGTGATTGCTTTGCAATGCTTGCAGTTAGCCACTGATTCCTTCCAAACCACTCATTGTTGAATTTGGAAATTCCAACTTGTTGTGTGATGTTTATGTCCATTGGCCGATGAGCACCGATATGTTTTATCTATAAGGATTGAAAAGGATTTGCCAGTAGATTGTCCAACTTGATTTATGAGGATGACTGCTAGCTTGATAGCTAAGATTTTGAATGTATGATGTTCACACGATGTGTCCAATCGAAGCTACGGTAGATATCAGGTGATTTGACGTCATTTTATCTGTGGCCAATGACCTTGAGCCTTCTTGGATGGGCACTTCTAATGTAAATCTATGGCAGCACCCAAGGGGCATGAATTTTCGAGTTCTCCCCATAGACTTTCCTGTGACGTAGTGTCCCTATTAAGTGACAGAACGTTGAGCCAATCATGGTGCAACTAGAGAACATTACCAACCCCTATACTCTGCATTTCCTGCTGGCTGGCCCACCACTACAGAAAGCACTGGGCTAGGCTGAAACTCCTGCATTTCCTGCTGGCTGGCCCACCACCACAGAAAGCACTGGGCTAGGCTGAAACTCCTGCATTTCCTGCTGGCTGGCCCACCACCACAGAAAGCACTGGGCTAGGTTGAAACTCCTGCATTTCCTGCTGGCTGGCCCACCACCACAGAAAGCACTGGGCTAGGTTGAAACTCCTGCATTTCCTGATGGCTGGCCCACCACTACAGAAAGCACTGGGCTAGGCTGAAACTCCTGCATTTCCTGATGGCTGGCCCACCACTACAGAAAGCACTGGGCTAGGCTGAAACTCCTGCATTTCCTGATGGCTGGCCCACCACTACAGAAAGCACTGGGCTAGGTTGAAACTCCTGCATTTCCTGATGGCTGGCCCACCACTACAGAAAGCACTGGGCTAGGCTGAAACTCCTGCATTTCCTGCTGGCTGGCCCACCACTACAGAAAGCACTGGGCTAGGCTGAAACTCCTGCATTTTGGAGCTGTCTTACTCAAGAAAAAAATGCGGCTTTATTGACTCCATTTTAATTTTATTTTTTTACATTGTTTGGAAACTGACATGTGACACGAATTAATGACAAAATAACATGCAAAACAGGCACACAAAAATATATATATATCTAACTCTGCCTCACCTTCCCTGAAGGACGGGTCACCACTGCAGCACAGTATGAAACTAGGTAGACAGACACTGCTTCTCCAATAAAATCTCAGATCACGCTTGTAGGTCGATGTCATGACGACGTCATCGGGTCTAATGGTCATCTCGTGCTGATCAGAAGGACGTCAAATCAAAGGCACTCCTTCCATATGAAGTTGTTTTTTGACGAAAAAATGAAAACGTGTCAGTTTATCAATTTCACAAGATTGGAGTAAAAACACATTCAACTACTTAAGATATTAGCTGAAATGTAGCTTGTCTTTAGATTGCGAGAAAACGTAACAACTTAAGGTTGAATTTTCCCTTCTCTCATTGGCCGGCTCTGATTGGTCTGTTTAGCAAGGGTTCCCAGAAGTCTTGCGATGTTGAACCTCTCTCTCTCTTTAGAGAGACTATCGCTTTGTGGCAACAGTTGATTTTTTATGTCAAGACCTGAGAGTGAAGTAGTGGACTGAGCATGTATAAACCACCCAGTAGTATGTATAAACCACCCAGTAGTATGTATAAACCACCCAGTAGTATATATCACCCAGTAGTGTAAACCACCCAGTAGTATAAACCACCCAGTAGTATAAAACACCCAGTAGTATACATCACCCAGTAGTATACATCACCCAGTAGTATAATCCACCCAGTAGTATAAACCACCCAGTAGTATAAACCACCCAGTAGTATAAACCACCCAGTAGTATAAACCACCCAGTAGTATTAACCACCCAGTAGTATATATCACCCAGTAGTATAAATCACCCAGTAGTATTAACCACCCAGTAGTATACATCACCCAGTAGTATAAACCACCCAGTAGTATAAACCACCCAGTAGTATACATCACCCAGTAGTATAAACCACCCAGTAGTATAAACCACCCAGTAGTATAAACCACCCAGTAGTATACATCACCCAGTAGTATAAACCACCCAGTAGTATAAACCACCCAGTAGTATAAACCACCCAGTAGTATTAACCACCTAGTAGTATTAACCACCCAGTAGTATATATCACCCAGTAGTATAAATCACCCAGGTGTATAAACCACCCAGATGTATAAACCACCCAGGTGTATCAACCACCCAGTAGTATAAACCACCCAGTAGTATACATCACCCAGTGTATAGATCACCCAGTAGTATAAATCACCCAGTAGTATAAACCACCCAGTAATATAAACCACCCAGTAGTATAAACCACCCAGTAGTATAAATCACCCAGTAGTGTATACCACCCAGTATACATCACCTAGTAGTATACATCACCCAGTAGTATAACCCCCCCAGTAGTATAAACCACCCACTAGTATAAACCATCCAGTATTATAAATCACCCAGTAGTATAAACCACCCAGTAGTATAAACCACCCAGTAGTATATACCACCCAATAGTATAAACCATCCAGTAGTATAAACCTCCCAGTAGTATATATCACCCAGTAGTATATATCACCCAGTAGTATAAACCACCCAGTAGTATACATCACCCAGTAGTATAAACCACCCAGTAGTATACATCACCCAGTAGTATGTACCACCCAGTAGTATAAACCATCCAGTAGTATAACCACCCAGTAGTATACATCACCCAGTAGTATGTACCACCCAGTAGTATAAACCATCCAGTAGTATAAACCACCCAGTAGTATACATCACCCAGTAGTATAAACCACCCAGTAGTATACATCACCCAGTAGTATGTACCACCCAGTAGTATAAACCATCCAGTAGTATAAACCACCCAGTAGTATAAACCACCCAGTAGTATAAACCACCCAGTAGTATAAACCACCCAGTAGTATAAACCACCCAGTAGTATAAACCACCCAGTAGTATAAACCACCCAGTAGTATAAACCACCCAGTAGTATAAACCACCCAGTAGTATAAACCACCCAGTAGTATGTACCACCCAGTAGTATAAACCACCCAGTAGTATAAACCACCCAGTAGTATAAACCACCCAGTAGTATAAACCACCCAGTAGTATAAACCACCCAGTAGTATAAACCACCCAGTAGTATAAACCACCCAGTAGTATAAACCACCCAGTAGTATAAACCACCCAGTAGTATAAACCACCCAGTAGTATAAACCACCCAGTAGTATAAACCAGTATGATGCATGAACAGAGGGGTGGCAGTATAAACCACCCAGTAGTATAAACCACCCAGTAGTATAAACCACCCAGTAGTATAAACCACCCAGTAGTATAAACCACCCAGTAGTATAAACCAGTATGATGCATGAACAGAGGGGTGGCAGTATAAACTAACTTTAATATTCTCTCTGTTGAAACCAGAGGTCATTAAGCTATTAATGGCCTTGTGATTTAATAGCCACTGCAGCATTCTCCACCATAGGCGACACGTTAGGGAGTAGAGTGCTTTGCTGACAGGTTCTCTAAACAATTCTTCTATGTCCAGTTTCCCAATTCTTCTACGTCTAGTTTCGTTCCCACCATGTGAACATTTTGTCCCCCCCCCCCCACCCCCCCCTAGCAATACAAATAATCAAAGCTTCCCCCCAGGAGGATTTTGGGGGTAACCCTGGTCAATAGGTTGAACCTTCATTTGGTCATAATAGAGAGGAGGAGACATTCATGTCTATGTACATTTAGGAGGCTGTTTGTTCCCACGGTCTCGACCTCAGACAGAAGCCTAGTGGGACGATGTGAACTGGTGTAGTACTCTATTGACACCACACGGGGGCAGTATTCATATCATAATGGTCACAGGGTACAACACTGGATGGCAGTATGGTGTCAGAAAACACTGGTTTAACTTCTGTTGCTCTTTTCTCTCCTTTATGTGTTGTATCCAAATACATATGTTGAAACAAACAAGATGTATACACTGGTATTACCGTTTGTCGTTAACGGGATGAGGTTTTACAGGAAACCGTTTGGTGTTAACGGGATGAGGTTTTACAGGAAACCGTTTGGCGTTAACGGGATGAGGTTTTACAGGAAACAGTATATCTAGTTAACGGGATGAGGTTTAACAGGAAACCGTATATGTCGTTAACAGGATGAGGTTTTACAGGAAACCGTTTGTAGTTAACGGGATGAGGTTTTACAGGAAACCGTTTGTCATTAACGGGATGAGGTTTTACAGGAAACCGTTTGTAGTTAACGGGATGAGGTTTTACAGGAAACCGTTTGTCGTTAACGGGATGAGGTTTTACAGGAAACCGTTTGTAGTTAACGGGATGAGGTTTTACAGGAAACTGTTTACTAGGGTGGTGATGGTATTTGTTATGCACAGAGTGGTTTCACTATGTAGTAAACTACTTTTGAATAGGGCCCATCGGATTCTGGTCAAAAGTAGTGTACTATATAGGGAATAGGGTGCCATTTGGGCTGCACTCTGAGTGTTATACCCCAGACAGTGTTAGCTAAATTGATAAATGACAGTGTCAGTGTCACAATATGGGTTGTTAAAGAGAGAGTGAGGGGATGGAGAGATAGAGATGGGGGGGGGGGGGGGGGTGAGAGAGTGAGAGAAGAGAGGGAGGATACAGAAATGGAGATAGTTAGTTAGTAAATGAGAACAATGGTGTAATACAAGAGGGAGAAATAGAGAAGAAGAGATGGGAAAGAGAGAGTGAGAGAAGAGAGAGAGAGGAGAGGGAAGAGAGAGTGAGAGAAGAGAGAGAGAGGAGAGGGAAGAGAGAGAGGAAAGAGATAGTGAGAGAGGAAAGAGATAGTGAGAGAAGAGAAGAGAGAGGAGAGGGAAGAGAGAGAGGAAAGAGAGAGAGAGTGAGAGTGAGAGTGAGAGTAAGAGTAAGAGTAAGAGTAAGAGTAAGAGTGAGAGTGAGAGTGAGAGTGAGAACAATCAGAGAGGAGACAGCGATTGGGGATCTAGGGAGATGGAGAGAGCGAGAGATTCATGTTCTCCGTCAATTTAGCAAATGGCAGAGAGAATGTTCTCTGTCTTTCCAGTACATTTCATCCAAGCCCACCTGAGTCCACTGCTCTGCTCTGCTCTCTGCCTGGCTGGCCGGCTCTGGGGGACACTGTGTCCTGGCTCGCCGGCTCTGGGGGACACTGTGTCCTGGCTGGCCGGCTCTGGGGGACACTGTGTCCTGGCTGGCCGGCTCTGGGGGAGACTGTGTCCTGGCTGGCCGGCTCTGGGGGACACTGTGTCCTGGCTTTTCTCAAGGGAAATAGAGCCAAGCATAAGCAACAATTGAAAGAGAGTTCTGTAACCATGGAGCCGGAGAAGAAGGCTAATGTTTTACGTGTCCCCAACCGATTGTGTTTTTTTCTTCGTTTATTTGCGTTGTTTGTAACCATTTTTTTTACCGTCTTTTATGATCGGAAATAACTTCAACAGGACTGCGATTACTACCCACGGACTGTCAAAATCCTTTTTTTCATTTAACGAGCCCGACGTGAATGATATACTGCTTTCTCGGGAACAGGCCCAGATCCCCATGATTTGTGTGAAGAGGAGGTGGAGAAAAAGGGGCTAGAGGGCGGGCTGCCTTCGGAGAATTCGTAGTCGATCAAATAAACCCCAATTTCCTTCCATTCTGCTAGCAAACGTGCAATCTTTGGAGAATAAAATCGATGACCCACGTGGAAGATTAAACTACCACCTGGACATTCAAAACTGTAATATCTTATGCTTCACAAGTCGTGGCTGAACGACTCCATCATCAACATACAGCTGGCTGGTTAAACGCTGTACCGGCAGGACAGAACAGCAGCGTCTGGTATGTATTTTTGTAAATAACAGCTGGTGCACGATATCTAAGGACGTCTCGAGGTTTTGCTTGCCTGAGGTAGAGTATCTCATGATAAGCTGTAGACCACACTATCTACCTAGAGAGTTTTCATCTGTATTTTTCGTAGCTGTTTACATACCACCACAGACTGAGGCTGGCACTAAGACAGCATTGAATGAGCTGTATTCCGCCATAAGCAAACAAGAAAAAAGAAAAAAGAAAAGAAAATGCTCACCCAGAAGCGGCGCTCCTAGTGGCCGGGGACTTTTATGCAGGGAAACTTAAATCCGTTTTACCAAATTTCTATCAGCATGTTAAATGTGCAACCAGAGGGAAAATAAATCTGGACCACCTTTACTCCACACACAGAGACGCGTACAAAGCTCTCCTTCGCCCTCCATTTGGCAAATCCGAGCATAATTCTATCCTCCTGATTCCTGCTTACAAGCAAAAATTAAAGCAGGAAGCACCAGTGACTTGGTCTATAAAAAAGTGGTCAGATGAAGCAGATGCTAAGCTACAGGACTGTTTTGCTATCACAGACTGGAATATGTTCCAAGATTCCTCTGATGGCATTGAGGATTACACCATATCAGTCACTGGCTTCATCAATAAGTGCATCGATGACGTCGTCCACACAGTGACCGTACGTACCCTAACCAGAAGCCATGGGTTACAGGCAACATCAGCACTGAGCTAAAGTCTAGAGCTGCCGCTTTCAAGGAGGGGGAATCTAACCCGGAAGCTTATAAGAAATCCCGTTATGCCCTTTGACAAACCATCAAACAGGCAACGTGTCAATACAGGACTAAGATTAAATCGTACTACACTGGCTCTGACGCTTGTCGGATGTGACAGGGCTTGCAAACTATTACAGACTACAAAGGGAAGCACAGTTGAGAGCTACCCAGTGACACGAGCCTACCAGACAAGCTAAACTACTTCTATGCTCGCTTCGAGGCAAATAACACTGAAACATGTGTGAGAGCACCAGCTATTCCGGAAGACTGTGTGATCACGCTCTCCGCAGCCGATGTGAGTAAGACCTTTAAACAGGTCAACATTTACAAGGCCGAAGGGCCAGCCGATGTGAGTAAGACCTTTAAACGGGCCAGATGGATTACCAGGACTTGTACTGCTGGCATACGCTGACCAACTGGCATGTGTCTTCACTGACATTTCCAAACTCTCCCTGCCCGAGTCTATAATACCAAACATGTTTTAATTTAGCAGACCACCATAGTCCCTGTGCCCAAGGAAGCGAAGGTATCCTGTCTAAATGACTACCGCCCCGTAGCACTCACATCTGTAGCCATGAAGTTCTTTGAAAGGCTGGTCAGGGCTCACATCAACACCATTATCCCAGAAACCCTAGACCCACTCCAATTTGCATACCGCCCCAACAGATCCACAGATGATGCATCGCTATTGCACTCGACACTGCTCTTTCCCACCTGGACAAAAGGAACACTTATGTGAGAATGCTATTCATTGACGACAGCTCAGCATTCAACACCATAGTACCCTCAAAGCTCATAACTAAGCTAAGGACCCTGGGACTAAATACCTCCCTCTGCAACTGGATTCTGGACTTCCTGATGGGCCACCCACAGGTGGTAAGGGTAGGTAACAACACATCCGCAATGCTGATCCTCAACACAGGGGCCCCTCAGGGGTGCGTGCTCAGTCCCCCCCTGTACTGCCTGTTCACTCATGACTGCACGGCCAGGCACGACTCCAACACCATCATTAAGTTTGCCGATGACACAACAGTGGAGACCTGGCTGTGAGGTGCCAGGACAACAACCTCTCCCTCAACGTGATCAAGACAAAGGAGATGATTGTGGACTACAGGAAAAAGAGGACCGAGCACGCCCTCATTCTCATCGATGGGGCTGCATTGGAGCGGGTTGAGAGCTTCAAGTTCCTTGGTTTCCACATCACCAACAAACTAACATGGTCCAAACACACCAAGATAGTTGTGAAGACGGCACGACAAAACCTATTCCCCCTCAGGAGACTGAAAAGATTTGGCATGGGTCCCTAGATCCTCAAAATGTTCAACAGCTGCACCATCGAGAGCACTGGTTGCATCATTGCCTGGTATGGCAACTGCTCGGCCTCCGACCGCAAGGCACTACAGAGGGTAATGCGTATGGTCCAGTACATCACTGGGGCTAAGCTGCCTGCCATTCAGACCTCTATACCAGGCAGTGTCAGAAGAAGGCCCTACAAATGGTCAGACTCCAGCCACCCTAGTCATAGGCTGTTCTCTCTGCTACAGCACGGCAAGCAGTACCGGAGCGCCAAGTGTAGGTCCAAGAGGCTTCTAAACAGCTTCTACCCCCAAGCCATAAGACTCCTGAACACCTATTCAAATGGATACCCAGACTATTTGCATTGCCACCCCCCCCCCCCCTTTTACACCGCTGCTACTCTCTGTTATCATCTATACATAGTGACTTTAATAACTCTACCTACATGTACATATTACCTCAACTAATACCAAACATGTTTTAATTTAGCAGACCACCATAGTCCCTGTGCCCAAGGAAGCGAAGGTATCCTGTCTAAATGACTACCGCCTCACATTGACTCTGTACCGGTACCACCCTGTATGTAGTCTCCTGTATGTAGTCTCCTGTATGTAGTCTCCTGTATGTAGTCTCCTGTATGTAGTCTCCTGTATGTAGTCTCTTTATTTACTTGTTACTTGTTACTTTTATCTCTTATTCTTATCCTAATTTTTTGAAACTGCATTGTTGGTTAGGGGCTCGTAAGTATTCGGCGCATGTGACTAGTACAATTGTATTCATTTTATTTGAAATATATATATATATACTGTGTGAACAAAACAATAGGAACACCTTCCTAATGTTGAGTTACACCCCCTTTTGCCCTCAGAATTCTCCGGGGCATGGACTCGACAAGGTGTTGAAAGCGTTCCACAGGGATGCTGGCCCATGTTGACTCCAATGCTTCCCACAGTTGTGCCACGTTGTCTGGATCTCCTTTGGGTGGTGGACCATTCTTAGGAAACTACGATACCCTGTTCAAAGGCACTTACATATGTTGTCTTGTCTGTTCACCCTCTGAATGGCACACGTACACAATCCATGTCTCAATTGTCTCAAGGCTCAAACATCCTTCATCTACATGTCTCCTCCCCTTCATCTACATGTCTCCTCCCCTTCATCTAAATGTCTCCTCCCCTTCATCTACACTTATTGAAGTGGATTTAATAGGCGACAAAAATAAGGGACCATAGCTTTCATGGAAAGAGCAGGTGTTCTTAATGTTTTGTACACTCAGTGTAGATCTATATACTGTCTTCTTCTCACTACTGGCCTTTCAGTTTTAAAGCTACATGCACCAATATTCTGCCTGTGGTGAGATAGTGTTATGTTAGTTTTGTGACTGTGGTGAGATAGTGTTCTGTTAGTTTTGTGACTGTGGTGAGATAGTGTTCTGTTAGTTTTGTAACCGTGGTGATATAGTGTTATGTTAGTTTTCTAGTTTCAATATTCTTTCAGTAGTACCACCATTTTAATGATGGAGTCATTCTACTTGGTCCCTGAGCCATGGGCTTACTATCTGCTAGTCCATGGTGTTGGGCTGTGGTGTTTATTCTGTGTTGTGTTGTTTGGCTTATTAAGTAGGAGAGAACATTAATCTGGCATTTAGTGGTGATTTTATTGGGAGGCTCGGAGAGGCCCTGACAGCAGCAGGTAGCAGAAGCCATTAGATGGGTTTAATTAAGTCAGAGAGAGAGAGCTGAACAGAACAGTAAGAGCTCCCTGGTCGCTCTGTCGCTGTGGGACTTCCCCCCTCAAACTCAACAGGGGAAAGGTCAGAGCGGTGACAGGGTGTGTGACTGTGTGTGTTCATACAGATGTAAGATCTTAAATTGATCACTGTTGCAGGATAACTTTTCTGCAATGCAGGAAATGTAGTGTATTTGAGGTTTAAAAAGGCTTCTGAAGTCTGTAATTTTTCCACTAAAAAATGTAGCAACCCCAACAAAAAAGTCCATTAATTATAATCCACCAAATAATTCACATCTCCTGTTGCTGCAGGCTTATTTTCATGCTGTAGCAAACTGGCTCAAATTAAGATCCTACATCTGTACATGTGTTTATGAGTATGTACCTGTTAGCTGTTGGTGTGCGTGTGTATTTGGTGTGTGTGTGTGTCTGTGTGTGTGAGTGCGCGTGTGTGTGTGTAGTTAGCTCTTGTGTCTCTGGGTAGTATTTGTGTAATAAGGTATTGTAATATATGTGTATAGACTGTATTCAGTGTGTTGGTAGATTGCCTGTGTGGGGGGGGGGGGGGGGGAGAGGAGTGTTCACATCTGCGTGGCGGCAGGGAGTGTTTTGTCAGTCAGTTCGATTTGTGTGGGCAGCAACTCTCTGGAGAGACACAGAAACACTGAAAGGGAAGATCTCCCTTAAGATCACTACACCATCAGGAGTTTCTGGGACATTCCCAGCTTTTACTGAGAACTGCTTCAGAAGACCATGCTTGTAATAGATAGATAATGAGAAAAATATACTTTAGCGCGAAAGAGAACGATAGAGAGATGGCAGAAAAAGAAAGACAGAAGGAGAGGAGAGGAGAGAAGGAGAGAAGGAGTGAAAGAGAGGAGAGAAGGAGTGAAGGAGAGAAGGAGAGGAGAGAAGGAGAGAAGGAGTGAAAGAGAGAAGGAGAGAAGATGAGAAGATGAGAAGGAGAGAAGGAGAGAAAGAGTGAAAGAGAGAAGGAGTGAAAGAGAGGAGAGAAGGAGTGAAGGAGAGAAGGAGAGAAGGAGTGAAGGAGAGAAGGAGAGAAGGAGTGAAGGAGAGAAGGAGAGAAGGAGTGAAGGAGAGAAGGAGAGAAAGAGAGAAGGAGAGAAGGAGTGAAAGAGAGAAGGAGAGAAGGAAGGAGGGAAGGAGTGAAAGAGAGAAGGAGTGAAGGAGAGAAGATGAGAAGGAGAGAAGATGAGAAGGAGAGAAGGAGTGAAGGAGTGAAAGAGAGAAGGAGAGAAGGAGTGAAAGAGAGAAGGAGAGAAGAGAAGGAGAGAAGGAGTGAAGGAAGGAGAGAAGGAAGGAGAGAAGGAGTGAAAGAGAGAAGGAGTGAAGGAGAGGAGAGAAGGAGCGAAAGAGAGAAGGAGAGAAGGAAGGAGGGAAGGAGTGAAAGAGAGAAGGAGTGAAGGAGAGAAGATGAGAAGGAGAGAAGATGAGAAGGAGTGAAGGAGTGAAAGAGAGAAGGAGAGAAGGAGTGAAAGAGAGAAGGAGAGAAGAGAAGGAGAGAAGGAGTGAAGGAAGGAGAGAAGGAAGGAGAGAAGGAGAGAAGGAGAGAAGGAGAGAAGGAGTGAAGGAGAGAAGGAGTGAAAGAGAGAAGGAGAGAAGGAAGGAGAGAAGGAGAGAAGGAGATAAGGAAAGTGAAAAGGAGAAGGGTAGAATCAACCCAGCCAGCGTTGTGAGAGGAGTGATGAAGAGGAGAAAGGCTAAAGGTCACAGACACACTTCTTCCTGGAAGTCCACAGTACAGAGGATAAGACTGTATTAATATCCCACCAATCAGACCCCCCCCCCCCCCCCCCCCCCCCCCCCCCCCGATCACACCCACCACATGAATGGTAATAACCTCACAGTCACATCTGGTGTGTAGAGAGAGACCCATTTCAGCACCACCCTGCGTTATACTGTCTGGATCCCAAAATGGCACCCTATTCCCTTTATAGTGCACTACTTTTGACCAGGGCCTATATAAGGATAGGGTTCTATTTGGGACACACTCCTTTAGCACCACCCAGCTGCATTATTAATGCCCTCCATCACATAGGTGATCCGTTACAAACACACTCCAACCCATTAACGGTCATGTCACACAATGACGCATTAAGCCCATCTGTCACACAGCAAGCATCCATGCACACCCAAAACATACAGGAAGTCTATGGTTCAATTGAATTACATAAAATAAAAGTTATTTATCCCAGAGGGGCAATTCAATACATTGTTTCTGATACATTGTGATGATACACAGTGCCTTCAATACAAAAAAATAGTTTTTTTTAGAAATGTTTGCTAATTTATTAAAAATAAAAAACAGAAATATCACATTTAAATAAGTATTCAGACCCTTTACTCAGTACTTTGTTGAAGCACCTTTGGCAACGATTAGACAGTATTCGTACACCTTGACTTATTCCCTCATATCGTTGTCAAAATGGGTTAAATCAATTTTTTTCTCACCCATCGACACACAACACCCCATAATAACAAAGTGAGAACATGTTTTTGCGGATTTATTGAAAATATAATTCAGAAATATCTCATTTACATACAGTAAATATTCACACCTCAATGCCGATTACAGTTTTCAGAGGAAATGAAATTGTTTTTTTAAATGGACAAGGCTATGTAATTAACTACTCACTCACACACTGACTCACTGACTCACTGACTCCCTCCCTCCCTCCCTCCCTTAGTCTTCCTGGTTAAGTCTCTAAAAGCTTTGCACATTTGGATCGTGCAACATTTGCAATTATTATTTTAAAAATTCTTCAAGCTCTGTTAAATTGGTTGTTGATCATAGCTAGACAACCAGCAAGTCGGAAGTTTACATACACTTAGGTTGGAGTCATTAAGACTCGTTTTTCAAACACACCACAAATTTCTTGTTAACAATGTAACGGTTTTCTTCCTGGGAAGGAGAGGCGGACCAAAATGCAGCGTGGTTAGGGTTAAACATCTTTAATCAGGACGAATACGAGAAAACACTACAAATTTATAAAACAATAAATGTGAAAACCGAAACAGTCCTGTGTGGTGAAACAAACACAGACACGGAAATAATCACCCACAAAACCCAACACCAAACAGGCTACCTAAATATGGTTCCCAATCAGAGACAAATGACTAACACCTGCCTCTGATTGAGAACCATATCAGGCCCAAACACAGAAACAGACAAACTAGACATCCAACATAGATGCCCACTCAGATCACACCCTGACCAAACAAAACATAGAAACATACAAAGCAAACTATGGTCAGGGCTACTTTCTGCATGACACAAGTCACAGTCCAACAATTGTTTACAGACAGATTATTTCACTTATAATTCACTGTATCACAATTCCAGTGGGTCAGAGGTTTACATACACTAAGTTGACTGTGCCTTTAAACTCCTTGGAAAATTCCCGAAAATTATGTCATGGCTTTAGAAGCTTCTGATAGGCTAATTGACATCATTTGAGTCCTTTGGCGGTGTACCCGTGGATGCATTTCAAGGCCAACCTTCAAACTCAGTGCCTCTTTGCTTGACATCATGGGAAAATCAAAAGAAATCAGCCAAGACCTCAGAATTGATTTTTTTAGACCTCCACAAGTCAAGTAAATCCTTGGGAGCAATTTCTAAATGCCTGAAGTTACCACGTTCATCTGTACAAACAGTAGTATGCAAGTATAAACACCATGGGACCACACAGCCGTCATACCGCTCAGGAAGGAGACGCATTCTGTCTCCTAGAGATGAACGTACTTTGGTGTGAAAAGTGAAAATCAATCCCAGAACAACAGCAAAGGACCTAGTGAAGATGCTGGAGGAAACAGGTACAAAAGTATCTATATCCACAGTAAAAACGAGTCCTATATTGACGTAACCTGAAAGGCTGCTCAGCAAGGAAGAAGCCACTGCTCCAAAACCACAATAAAAAGGCCAGTCTATGGTTTGCAACTGCACATGGGGACAAAGATCATACTTTTTGGAGAATTGTCCTCTGGTTTGATTAAATAAAAATAGAACTGTTTGGCCATAATGACCATTGTTTTGTTTGGAGGAAAAAGGGGGAGGCTTGCAAGCCGAAGAATACCATCCCAACCGTGAAGCACAGGAGTGGCAGCATCATGTTGTGGGGGTGCTTTGCTGCAGGAGGGACTGGTGCACTTCACAAAATAGATAGCTTCATGAGGGAGGAAAATGATGTGGATATATTGAAGAAACATCTCAAGACATCAGTCAGTCAGAAAGTTAAAGCTTGGTTGCAAATGGGTCTTCCAAATGGCCAATGACCCCAAGCATACTTCCAAAGTTGTGACAAAGTGGCTTAAGGACAACAAAGTTAAGGAATTGGAGGGACATTACAAATCCCTGACCACAGCCTATAGAAAATGTGTGGGCAGAACTGAAAAAATGTGTGTGAGCAAAGAGGTCTACTCTGTCGAGCTCTGTCAGGAGGAATGGGACAAAATTCACCCAACTTATTGTGTGAAGCTTGTGTAAGGCTACCTGAAAAGTTTGACCCAAGTTAAAAGTGTATGTAAACTTCTGACCCACTTGGAATGTGATGAAATAAATAAAAGCTTAAATAAATCATTCTCTCTACTATTATTCTGACATTTCACATTCCTAAAATAAAGTGGTGATCCTAACTGACCTAAGACAGGGAATTGTTCCTAGGATTAAATATAAGGAATTGTGAAAAACTGAGTTTAAATGTATTTGGCAAAGGTGAACTTCAACTGTATTTAAGTATATTTAAGTCAAAACTGTAACTCGGCCACTCAGGAACATTCACTGTCTTCTTGGTAAGCAACTCCAGTGTAGATTTGGCTTTGTGTTTTAGGTTATTGTCCTGATGGAAGGTGAATTCATCTCCTAGTGTCTGGTGGAAAGCAGACTGAACCAGGTTTTCCTCCAGGCTTTTGCCTGTGCTTAGCTCCATTCCGTTTTTTTAAATCCTGAAAAACTACTAAGATATATGGAATTGTTTTAAGAAAGTCATGTCAAGGATCATTTTGCTATTTGATTTTAGAAAAAAAAACACTACTATGAATATCCCAGCAGTAGGTTTATGATGTGCTCAACACAAACACTACTATGAATATCCCAGCAGTAGGTTTATGATGTGCTCAACACAAACACTACTATGAATATCCCAGCAGTAGGTTTATGTGCTCAACACAAACACTAGATATATGGAATTGTTTTAAGAAAATCATGTCAAGGATCATTTTGCTATTTGATTTTAGAAAAAAAATCCCCAAAATGAATTTGATGATAAAAAAGTGGCCTCACTATTAGTCCATACAAACGCAATTAATAACAGATTCACTACATGGAACAACAGATAGTCATTCCCAAAAATCTAAAGGAAGTTTGTTCTGAAGTGTCTGTCCTATATATGAGTGATATAAGACCAGGAATTGTTTTATTTTATAACATGTATTTAATACCAAGGATAATTTTTCTTATTGATTTAGAATTTTAAGCCCACTTGAAGTATAAAAAAAATACCGTACAATTTTCTACAATTGTTTACACACCTTTGCTGAATCTTTGGGTCATTTTCCCAAAACACTAAAAACAACACACAAAACCACAAACACAAAATACCAATCTCTAGCGTAAGAAAACACTGCATTCAAAACGGTTTTATCTATTTCCAAAATGACACACGCCTCACATGAATAGATCTGTTTACCAACCAACAACACACTGATGTGATCAACACAAAACACTATGAATATCCCAGCAGTAGGTTTATGTGCTCAACACAAAACACTATGAATATCCCAGCAGTAGGTTTATGATGTGCTCAACACAAAACACTATGAATATCCCAGCAGTAGGTTTATGATGTGATCAACACAAACACCACTATGAATATCCCAGCAGTAGGTTTATGATGTGATCAACACAAACACTACTATGAATATCCCAGCAGTAGGTTTATGATGTGATCAACACAAACACTACTATGAATATCCCAGCAGTAGGTTTATGATGTGATCAACACAAACACTACTATGAATATCCCAGCAGTAGGTTTATGATGTGATCAACACAAAACACTACTATGAATATCCCAGCAGTAGGTTTATGTGCTCAACACAAACACTACTATGAATATCCCAGCAGTAGGTTTATGATGTGATCAACACAAAACACTACTATGAATATCCCAGCAGTAGGTTTATGATGTGATCAACACAAAACACTACTATGAATATCCCAGCAGTAGGTTTATGATGTGATCAACACAAACACTACTATGAATATCCCAGCAGTTGGTTTATGATGTGATCAATACAAACACTACTATGAATATCCCAGCAGTAGGTTTATGCCTTTTGTCAGTGTGACACTGTAGCCGGTTGTAAAATATTGTTACAGTAATGTATACCTACTCAAATATACATAAATAAACACACAAATGCAATACAGTAACAAAAACATTGTAATTTATTTCCAAAATGCAGTATTTTTGAACACTTGTGTTTTGTTTGTAACACTTTCCAAACCCAACAGGAGAAAACCAGGAAAAACATTCAGGAAGATAAACAGTTTTCTGTACAACAATAAAACATGAAAGTAGCTAATTCCTTCAAAACTCTAAACACAAACAACACATGCAAAATGTAACAAAGACATTAGGCTGCATCCTGTCTCCTATTTCGGTCTGGCCACAGCACCTCATCTACATCACAAGCCATGTTCTTCCTGGCTAAACAGCACCTCATCTACATCACAAGCCATGTTCTCCCTGGCTAAACGGAACCTCATCTACATCACAAGCCATGTTCACCCTGGCTAAACTGCACCTCATCTACATCACAAGCCATGTTCTCCCTGGCTAAACAGCAGGGAAAGAATCTTCTGGAGTGACGGATCCAGCCGCCGAAAGCCCCCACAGCAACTTCACCACATCCATCCTCCATTGCCTGGAGAAGAGGCATGTGTGTGAGGGGATGGCGGTCATACACCCTCCATCGCCATGCCGACAAAAACTCTTCAATTGGGTTTAGGAATGGGGAATATGGTGGGAGGTATAGAACAATACATTGTGGGTGGTCGATGCACCAGTTGTGGACCAGAGCAGCCCGGTGGAAACTCGTGCTGTCCCAGATAACAACATACCTGGTCTGTTCTGGTCCACCCCTGTGCTCGACTGGAATGAGGATGCCATGTAGTGTGTCCAGGAATGTGATGAGAAGGACGGTGTTGTAGGGACCAAGGTTGGCATGGTGATGGAGGACACTTTGACTGCACACATGGTGATATTCCCTCCAAGCTGTCCAGGGACATTCACAATGGCACAATAATGTTCTGTCCCCGTCCCGTTCTTTTGGCTCGGTTGAAGCCAGACTCATCAATGTAAATATAAACATGCTGAATTGCAACGGCATCCAGCTCCAAGACTCTCTGAAACAGACAAGACAATATGTGACATAGACCCAGAGCAGTCAATATGGTGAGGCACAATAGACTGGATTACAGCACTGTCATGTGTCTATACAGTGATGATATGATAGTAAATTCACAGTTTAGTACTTACTTGCACATATTCATAGTGCTGTTCTGTAACCCTCTCTGAGTTTCGCTCAAATGGCTCCCTGTAGACCTGTTTCATGCGGATTCGGTTGTGCTGTAACACACGGTCCAATGTAGACAAGCCCAACTGGTGAATGTTATTGAATATTGTGTCGTCTGCAATTATGTGGTTCAGGATTTCTCGTAGTGTAATGGTATTGTTTGCCACCACCATGTTCACAATAGCCTCCTGTTCTGGTGTGAACAGCCGGAGTCTTCCACTATGGCCTGGTCGTCTCTAAGTTCTGCAGAAGACCCACAAATATGATATGATTGGTTACAGTAAGCTAAAGTAATCTATTTTCTTTCAATATGAAATGACATTGTAACATTGGCCAACAATCACTGAGTAACAAAGAACTACTGATATGTCAGACTACAGTATACTACAGTATACATACTTAAAGAGCGTAGTGTAGATGAGATCTTACCGGTTCTCATTTCTGAATGTACGGATGATGTAACCGTGTAGCAATATACATAAACTCAGCAAAAAAAGAAACGTCCTCACTGTCAACTGCGTTTATTTTCAGCAAACTGAACATGTGTAAATATTTGTATGAACATAACAAGATTCAACAACTGAGACATAAACTGAACAAGTTCCACAGACATGTGACTAACAGAAATGGAATAATGTGTCCCTGAACAAATGGGGGGGTCAAAATTGGATTGGACATGATTTGGAAAGGGACACACCTATCAATATAAGGTTCCACAGTTAACAGTGCATGTCAGAGCAAAAACCAAGTTATGAGGTCGATAGAATTGCCCGTAGAGCCTCCAGAAGGACAACCATCTCTGCAGCACTCCACCAATCAGGCCTTTATGGTAAACCATCTCTGCAGCACTCCACCAATCAGGCCTTTATGGTAAACCATCTCTGCAGCACTCCACCAATCAGGCCTTTATGGTAAACCATCTCTGCAGCACTCCACCAATCAGGCCTTTATGGTAGAGTGACCAGACAGAAACACTTCCTCAGTAAAAGGCACACTTGGAGTTTGCCAAAAGGCACTCTAAGTACTCTCAGATCATAAGAAACCAGATTCTCTGGTCTGATGAAACCAAGCTTGAACTCTTTAGCCTGAATGTCAAGAATCACATCTGGAGGAAACCAGACACCGCTCATCACCTGGCCAATACCATCCCCATGGTGAAGCACGGTCATGGCAGCATCATGCTGTGGGGATGTTTTTCAGCGCTCAGGACCTCAGACCGGGGTGAAGGTTCGTCTTCCAACAGCACAATGGCCCTAAGCACACAAACAAGACAACGCAAGAGTGGCTTCCGGACAAGTCTCTGAATGTCCTTGAGTGGCCCTGCCAGAGCCCGGACTTGAACCCGATTGAACATCTCATCGGGAGAGACCTGAAAATAGTTGTGCAACGACACTCCCCATTCAACCTGACAGAGCTTGAAAGGATCTGCAGAGAAGAATGGGAGAAACTCCCCAAATACAGGTGTGCCAAGCTTGTAGTGTCATACCCAATAATAATTTAGTCTGTTATCGCTGGCATATGCGCTTCAACAAAGTACTGAGTAAAGGGTCTGAATACTAATATAAATGGGATATTAAAGGGCCTGTATATTTATGTACATTTGATTTTAACGTAAAAAAAAAAAAAAAATCTAAACCTGTCTTTGCTTTGTCATTATGGGTATTGTGATGTCATTATGGGTATTGTGATGTCATTATGGGTATTGTGATGTCATTATGGGTATTGTGTGTAGATCGATGAGAAAAACAGATTTAATAAAAATTTTGAATTAGGCTGTAACGTAACAAAATGTGGAAAATGTCAAGTGGTCTGAATACTTGCACTGACTAAGCCATTAACCACTATGGTGAAAACCATTGGTGTGTAAAAGGTGGGTTTCAGCATGAAATATATTTTACATATATATTTATACACACTTTATTTAACTATATCAGTATGTGTTAATGTTTTGGCGTCAAACTGGTGGGAGTTGTGAAAAGTCAATGGTTGAAAGAGTTGCAAAGTTAACTAAAAATAATGCCATTGTTGATTAGATGTTTTTTTTTGCCATTAATTAGGCTATTTACTCTTTCTACTAGAAACTCATGGACAATATGGACACACATAATACATTAATTCTATATCAATAAAAACAATACTTAATAAAGTATGCATTACCAAATTTACGGTAGATTGTTTTCAGTTAAATATAAAATGTTCCGAAGATTCCGATAAACTTGCAAAGATTATTTTGAGAACAAAACGTTCCTCCCTCCTTTATTCAATACTGGTACACAGGGCTGACATGCTCTGAAGCCTTTTCATTCATCTATCTATCCAAGCCATACTAGTTCAACTCTCACGTTATACCCATACAAAGGGCACATCTGAAATGGCCATCTATCCTCTACATCAGGGGTGGGCCAATCAACTCTGATTGGTGTCACAGTTTTGCCCAGCTAACATACCAACCAATCACCTAGTTATGATCTTCAGTTTAGAATGCAGTTTTAGATTAATCAGCTGTGTTTGTTAGGGATGGAGAAACAGAGTGACACCAATCAGGCTCTCGAGGACTGGAGTTGTCCACCTCTGTTCTACATAGCGCACTACTTCCAGCCCCCTGAGGTCAAAGGTCCCTGGTGGTAAGTTAAGAACACGTTCTTATTTACAACAGCCTACACCGGCCAAACTCGGTTGACGCCCTATGGGACTTCCAATCACAGCCGGTTGTGATACAGCCTGGATTCGAACCATAGTTCGAATCCAGGCTGAACCATAGTTCGAATCCAGGCTGACGCCTCAAGCACTCAGGTGCAGTGCATTAGACCTCTGCGCCACTCGGGAGCCCGATTATCTGGTGGTCTATGATGACCCCACTAACCAGCTTGTCAAACCCATGTCTAATGCTGTGGCTCATATTGGCCTGTTTAGTCCTCGGGCTGCGACCCAAGTGGATCGCCTTATTCCCTACATAGTGCTCTCCTTTTGGTCAAAATATAGGGAATAGGGTGCCACTTGGGATGGAGCCTCAAGTGTCCTCTCGACCACTGATGCCATTAAAGCTGGGATTTATTGTGTGTCAGATGCCTCTCTCCTCTCATCCTTATCTTGCCGGGGCCCAGACGGGTCGACCTGGGTTAAGAGCCTCACCTGTAGGGTGTGAATGGTGCGATCCACTCTGCATTCCAATGTCCAAGCCTAGGCCCGAGGCTAGGCCTGAGCTTTGGTTGGAATGAGTCCCAAATGGCACCTCTATTCCCTTTATAGTGCACTACTTTCATTCAGTAGCGCACCATGAAGGGAATAGGGTCAATAGGAAATAGCCGTAATCGGTGGTTTAATGGGGTCAGGAGTGATCTTTCTCAGTGTCCAGATGGATGAATATAGACTGCAGGGTGTACAATGCCTTCGGAAACTATTCAGACCCCTTGACTTATTCCACATTTTGTTAGGTTACAACCTGATTCTTAATTTATTATTATATATATATTTTTAAATCCGCCCCTCAATCTACACACAATACTCCATAATGACAAAGTAAAAACAGGTTTATTTTATTTTATTGCAAATGTATAAAATAACAAACAGAAATATGACATTTACATAAGTATTCAGACTATTGGGACTAGTAACCGAAAGGTTGCTGGATCGAATCCCCGAGCTGACAAGGTAAAAATCTGTCATTCTGCCCCTGAGCAAGGCAGTTAACCCACTGTTCTCTGGGCATCGAAGACATGGATGTCGATTAAGGCAGCCCCCCGCACCTCTCTGATTCAGAGGAGTTGGGTTAAATGCAGAAGACACATTTCAGTTGAAGGCATTCAGTTGTACAACTGACTAGGTGTCCCTCTTTCCCCTTCCCCCCTTTACTCAGTACTTTGTTGAAGCACCTTTGGCAGCGATTACAGCCTCAAGTCTTCTTGGGTATGACGCTACAAGCTTGGCACACCTGTATTTGGGGAGTTTCTCCCATTCTTCTCTGCAGATCCTCTCAATGTCTGTCAGGTTGGATGGGGAGCGTTGCTGCACAGCTATTTTCAGATCTCTCCAGATATTTTAGATTGGGTTCAAATCCACGCTCTGGCTGGACCACTCAAGGCCAGAGACTTGTCACGAAGCAGCTCCTGCGTTGTCTTGGCTGTGTGCTTAGGGTCGTTGTTCTGTTGGAAGGTGAAACTTGTGTTATTTAAACCATTTTAGAATAAGGCTGTAACAAAATGTTTTAAAAAAGCAAGTGATTTGAAAACTTTCCAAAGGGCACTGTATGTCAATGCATATTTATAAATCAAATCAAATGTATTTATATAGCCCTTCGTACATCAGCTGATATCTCAAAGTGCTGTACAGAAACCCAGCCTAAAACCCCCAAACAGCAAGCAATGCAGGTGTTGAAGCACGTTGGCTAGGAAAAACTCCCTAGAAAGACCAAAACCTAGGAAGAAACCTAGAGAGGAACCAGGCTGTGAGGGGTGGCCAGTCCTCTTCTGGCTGTGCCGGGTGGAGATTATAACAGAACATGGCCAAGATGTTAAAATGTTCATAAATGGACCAGCATGGTCAAATAATAGGTCTGGGACAGGTAGCACGTCTGGTGAACTGGTCAGGATTCCATAGCTGCAGGCAGAACAGTTGAAACTGGAGCAGTAGCACGTCCGGTGAACTGGTCAGGATTCCATAGCTGCAGGCAGAACAGTTGAAACTGGAGCAGTAGCACGTCCGGTGAACTGGTCAGGATTCCATAGCTGCAGGCAGAACAGTTGAAACTGGAGCAGTAGCACGTCCGGTGAACTGGTCAGGATTCCATAGCTGCAGGCAGAACAGTTGAAACTGGAGCAGTAGCACGTCCGGTGAACTGGTCAGGATTCCATAGCTGCAGGCAGAACAGTTGAAACTGGAGCAGTAGCACGTCCGGTGAACTGGTCAGGATTCCATAGCTGCAGGCAGAACAGTTGAAACTGGAGCAGTAGCACGTCCGGTGAACTGGTCAGGATTCCATAGCTGCAGGCAGAACAGTTGAAACTGGAGCAGTAGCACGTCCGGTGAACTGGTCAGGATTCCATAGCCGCAGGCAGAACAGTTGTAAGCTGTTTATATTGATACAGCTCCTACTGCAGTGGTAGGTTAGGCTGCATAGTATAATATACAGGGGAGGTTATATAAACTATAAGTTCCCAATGGAAGTCTTCAGAGAAAGGCCCTTATTCACCGTGTGACTCTGATAGAAATGAACCTCCTGTGTATTTCCTACATCAAACATTATATATACAGTGAGGTTGATTGACAAGCCGTGAAAAAAGATGAGCATAAAGATGATTCAAATACTGAGCTATGTATTATATGCAACAACAACAAAAAATCCTGGGAAATTATATTAATTTTATACCTATACAATTGCTCAGAGAGGTAGGGGCCAAAAAGGTAAGGGCCAAAAGCCTCCCTTTCAATGCCTCACCTTGTGAGGAGAATGGCAGTGAGCCTTTAAAAAAAAATGTTTTAAGAGTTGGAGAATTCAATTGGGTTTCAAGATGGCCAAATGCAAAATGTTGATTTTGTGGCCAATTAACAATTTCTTACGGCCAAGTTTCAGTCTTCTGGCAGAGGCAACCAGTGTTCCATTTCAAGTGCCAATGCAAAATGATTAATTTTATTTTATTTAGCAAAATTCAAGGTGTTTACATTTGTTGGATGACATGAAAATAGAGCTTTTTGGCCGTTCACGCCGGCGGTGGATTTGGCGTCGAAATTTGAATGTATGAGCAGAAAATAACCCCATTACCTACAGTAAAATATGGTGGTGGATCTTTGATGTTATGGGGCTATTCTGCTGCCACTGGTCCTGTGGCCCTTGTTAAGGTCAACCGAATCATGAACTTTACCCAGTACCAGGATATTTTAGTAAAAAAACCTGGTTGCCTCTGCCAGGCGGCTGAAACTTGGCCACGATTGGATCTTCCGGAAAGACAATAGCCCCAAAAGCCTCAAAATTCACGATCCACTGTCTTTTCAGAGGAGCTGTTATTCCCTGTGTGATTCTATCTCTACCTAACTGTCACGCACTGACCTTAGATATCTCTGTTTTTCTATATATTTTGGTTAGGTCAGGGTGTGACTAGGGTGGGTACTCTAGTTTTTGTATGTCTATGTTGTCCTGAGACAGCTGTTTATTGTTGTCTTTGATACTGGATCATATTTAGGTAGCCATATTCTTCATTTGTGTTTGTGGGATCTTGACTATGTGTAGTTGCCTGTCAGCACTATTTTGCATAGCTTCACATTTCGTTTCGTTCGTTGATTTGGCTTTTTTGGTCGTTTTTGTTTCATTCATTAAAAGAGAATGTACGCATACCACGTTGCGCCTTGGTCTCACTCATACGATGATCGTGACACTAATTGATCTATCTGTCACGCCCTGACCTTAGAGCTTTTTATGTCTCTATATTTGGTGTGGTCAGGGTGTGATTTGGGTGGGCATTCTATGTTCTATTTTCTATGTGATGGTATTTCTATGTCTTGGCCGGGTATGGTTCTCAATCAGGGACAGCTGTCTATCGTTGTCTCTGATTGGGAACCATACTTAGGTAGCTTTTTCCCACAGGGTTTTTGTGGGTAGTTAATTTCTGTTGCACCTGACAGGACTGTTTCGGTTTTTGTTCATTCTCTTTGTTATTTTTGTTATTTAGTGTTCAGTTGAAATATAAGTGTGAACTACGCTGCACTTTGGTCTGATGATTCCTCATCTTCCGACAACGAATACCGGCACACTATCATAACAATAATACAATAATACCTTTTGTTAGCCTCTGTATTATCTCAAACCTTAAACAGGTCTCTCTCATAAAAGAGATTGATCTGTACGAGAAAATAATAATAATATATATCAGGTGAAAAACCAACCAAATCCCCCCCCCCCCATAAAAACAATATATTGTTTTGTTTAATCATGTTGGTGTTACATCATCAAAACCTTTAACATGTTTAACCAGATGAGTTTTTTAAAGAGAATTCTTATCCCATTGTCCCTATTCACTACTGTGGTGTTAAAAAACTTGAAGCCGTGTTTAAAACGAGAGAGAACAGTGTTTAAAACGAGAGAGGACAGTGTTTAAAACGAGAGAGGACAGTGTTTAAAACGAGAGAGGACAGTGTTTAAAACGAGAGAGGACAGTGTTTAAAATGAGAGAGGACAGTGTTTAAAACGAGAGAGGACAGTGTTTAAAACGAGAGAGGACAGTGTTTAAAACGAGAGAGGACAGTGTTTAAAACGAGAGAGGACAGTGTTTAAAACGAGAGAGGACAGTGTTTAAAACGAGAGAGTACAGTGTTTAAAACGAGAGAGGACAGTGTTTAAAATGAGAGAGGACAGTGTTTAAAACGAGAGAGGACAGTGTTTAAAACGAGAGAGGACAGTGTTTAAAACGAGAGAGGACAGTGTTTAAAACGAGAGAGGACAGTGTTTAAAACGAGAGAGGACAGTGTTTAAAACGAGAGAGGACAGTGTTTAAAACGAGAGAGTACAGTGTTTAAAACGAGAGAGGACAGTGTTTAAAATGAGAGAGGACAGTGTTTAAAACGAGAGAGGACAGTGTTTAAAACGAGAGAGGACAGTGTTTAAAACGAGAGAGGACAGTGTTTAAAACGAGAGAGGACAGTGTTTAAAACGAGAGAGGACAGTGTTTAAAACGAGAGAGGACAGTGTTTAAAACGAGAGAGGACAGTGCTGAAACAATGAAATAAGTGCTCGAATGACAACACAATCATAAACTCTAAACATGAGATATAGAGGAGCCTGAAATAGTATAGAAGCACAGCAGAGCAGACAGCTGAGAGATTAGAGTGTTTTATGGATGCACTCTATATTACATTACCATTATTACATTGAACGGGAATGAGCAGAGAGAGAGGGGGGGGGGGGGTAAGAAAGAGAGAGGGGGGGGTAAGAGAGAGAGAGGGGGGGGGTAAGAAAGAGAGAGGGGGGGGGGTAAGAGAGAGAGGGGGGGGGGGTAAGAGAGAGAGGGGGGTAAGAGAGAGAGAGAGAGAGAGAGAGAGGGGTAAAAGAGAGAGAGGTAAAAGAGAGAGAGAGGTAAAAGAGAGAGAGAGAGAGAGAGGTAAAAGAGAGAGAGAGGGGTAAAAGAGAGAGAGAGAGAGAGAGAGAGAGAGAGAGAGGGGTAAGAGAGAGAGGGGGGGTAAGAGAGAGAGAGAGAGAGAGAGAGAGAGAGAGAGAGAGAGGGGGTAAAAGAGAGAGAGAGAGAGAGAGAGAGAAAGAGAGAGAGAGAGGGGGTAAAAGAGAGAGAGGGGTAAAATAGAGAGAGAGGGGGGGGTAAAAGAGAGAGAGGGGGGGGTAAGAGAGAGAGAGAGAGAGAGAGAGAGAGGGGTAAAAGAGAGAGAGAGGGGAGGGTAAGAGAGAGAGAGAGGGGTAAGTGAGGGTTTACATTGGAGATAAAAGAGAAAGTAGAGAGGGAGATGGGGAGGAGGAGGAGGAGGAGGAGGAGGAGGAGGAGGAGGAGGAGGAGGAGGAGGGAGGAGGATATGGGGAGGAGGAGGAGATGGGGAGGAGGATGAGGAGGAGGAGATGGGGAGGGGGGGAGGAGGAGATAGGGAGGAGGAGATGGAGGAGGAGGGGGAGGAGGATATGGGAGGAGATGGGGAGGAGGAGGAGTAGGAGGGGGAGGAGGAGGAGATGGAGACCAAGAGTAGACTCGATGAATCAAAGTTTTGGACTCAATTTGATGTAGTAGCCTCTATCTCTCTCTCTTTCTCTCTCTCTCTCTCTCTCTCTCTAATTTAAATTCATTTCAAAGGGATTTATTGGCATGGGAAACATATGTTTACAATGCCAAGTGCAGCTCAGTTTCCACCTCATTTTGTGGGCAGTGTGCACATAGCCTGTCTCCTGTTGAGAGCCAAGTCTGCCTACGGCGACCGTTCTCAATAGCAAGGCTATGCTCACTAAGTCTGTACATAGTCAAAGCTTTCCTTCAGTTTGGGTCAGTCACAGTGGTCAGGTATTCTGCCAATGTGTACTCTCTGTTTAGGGCCAAATAGCATCTTAGTTTGCTCTGTTTTTTTGTTGATTCTTTCCAAAGTGTCAAGTAATTATCTTTTTGTTTTCTCATGATTTGGTTGGGTCTAATTGTGTTGCTGTCCTGGGGCTCCGTGGGGTCTGTTTGTGTTTGTGAACAGAGCCCCAGGACCAGCTTGCTTAGGGGACTCTTCTCCAGGTTCATCTCTCTGTAGGTGATGGCTTTGTTATGGAAGGTTTGGGAATCGCTTCCTTTTAGGTGGTTGGAGCAGCATTATTTTGGTCTTACTGAGATGTACTGTCAGGGCCCAGGTCTGACAGGGCCCAGGTCTGACAGGGCCCTCTACTGATGTAGTAGCCTCTCTCTCTCTACTGATGTAGTAGCCTCTCTCTCTCTCTACTGATGTAGTAGCCCCCTCTCTCTCTCTCTCTCTACTGATGTAGGAGCCCTCTCTCTCTCTCTACTGATGTAGTAGCCCCGTCTCTCTCTACTGATGTAGTAGCCTCTCTCTCTCTCTACTGATGTAGTAGCCCCCTCTCTCTCTACTGATGTAGTAGCCTCTCTCTCTCTCTACTGATGTAGTAGCCCCCTCTCTCTCTCTCTCTCTACTGATGTAGGAGCCCTCTCTCTCTCTCTACTGATGTAGTAGCCTCTCTCTCTCTACTGATGTAGTAGCCTCTCTCTCTCTACTGATTTAGTAGCCTCTCTCTCTCTACTGCTGAGATAATGTACTGAGCTGCAGAGTGTACTGGACTTCAGAAAGTAGATTCAGACTGCCACCAGTGTCCCAAACGGCCCCCTATTCCCTATATAGTGCACTACTTCTGTTCAAAAGTAGTGCACTATATAGGGAATAGGGTGCCATTTGGGTCACAGGCAGCGAGCTGCATGGCTGCGCTCACTGAGTGGTATTAGATGGAACTAGGGTGCTGAACACAAGTGGAAGTGGTTAAGAGTTCAGGAACTGAGTCCCAAATGGCATCCTATTCCCTGGATAGTGCACTACTTTTGACCAGAGCCCTATGGGATGTATCGAAGAGGGGTTGAACGTTTGAGTAGGGATTTATGGTGGACAGGGTTAAAGAGTGATATAAGATAGAGAAAGGTTGGGGGAGAGAGAGAAGAGATGAGGAGAGGAGTAGAGAGGAGAGAGGTGGAGAGGAGTAGAGAGGAGAGAGGAGGAGAGGAGTGGAGAGGAGGAGAAACAAGAGGAAGAGAAACAGGAGGAGAAACAGAGGAGGAGAAACAGGAGGAGAAACAGAGGAGGAGAAACAGAAGAGGAGAAACAGAAGAGGAGAAACAGGAGGAGAAACAGAGGAGGAGAAACAGAGGAGGAGAAACAGAGGAGGAGAAACAGGAGGAGAAACAGAGGAGGAGAAACAGAGGAGGAGAAACAGAGGAGGAGAAACAGGAGGAGAAACAGGAGGAGAAACAGAGGAGGAGAAACAGAGGAGGAGAAACAGAGGAGGAGAAACAGAGGAGGAGAAACAGGAGGAGAAACAGAGGAGGAGAAACCGGAGGAGAAACAGAGGAGGAGAAACAAGAGGAGGAGAAACAGAGGAGGAGAAACAGAAGAGGAGAAACAGGAGGAGAAACAGAGGAGGAGAAACAGAGGAGGAGAAACAGTGGAGGAGAAACAGAGGAGGAGAAACAGGAGGAGAAACAGAGGAGGAGAAACAGGAGGAGAAACAGAGGAGGAGAAAACAGAGGAGGAGAAACAGAGGAGGAGAAACAGAGGAGGAGAAACAGGAGGAGAAACAGGAGGAGAAACAGAGGAGGAGAAACAGAGGAGGAGAAACAGGAGGAGAAACAAGAGGAGGAGAAACAGAGGAGGAGAAACAGGAGGAGAAACAGAGGAGGAGAAACACAGGAGGAGAAACAGAGGAGGAGAAACAGAGGAGGAGAAACAGAAGAGGAGAAACAGAAGAGGAGAAACAGTGGAGGAGAAACAAGAGGAGGAGAAACAGAGGAGGAGAAACAGAGGAGGAGAAACAGAGGAGGGAGAAACAGAGGAGGAGAAACAGAGGAGGAGAAACAGAGGAGGAGAAACAGGAGGAGAAACAGAGGAGGAGAAACAGGAGGAGAAACAGAGGAGGAGAAACAAGAGGAGGAGAAACAGAGGAGGAGAAACAGAGGAGGAGAAACAGAGGAGGAGAAACAGGAGGAGAAACAGGAGGAGAAACAGGAGGAGAAACAGAGGAGGAGAAACAGAGGAGGAGAAACAGGAGGAGAAACAGAGGAGGAGAAACAGAGGAGGAGAAACAGGAGGAGAAACAGGAGGAGAAACAGAGGAGGAGAAACCGGAGGAGAAACAGAGGAGGAGAAACAGGAGGAGAAACAGAGGAGGAGAAACAGAGGAGGAGAAACAGAGGAGGAGAAACAGAGGAGGAGAAACAGAAGAGGAGAAACAGGAGGAGAAACAGAGGAGGAGAAACAGAGGAGGAGAAACAGAGGAGGAGAAACAGAGGAGGAGAAACAGAGGAGGAGAAACAGAGGAGGAGAAACCGGAGGAGAAACAGGAGGAGAAAACAGAGGAGGAGAAACAGAGGAGGAGAAACAGGAGGAGAAACCGGAGGAGAAACAGAGGAGGAGAAACAGAGGAGAAACAGAGGAGGAGAAACAGAGGAGGAGAAACAGAGGAGGAGAAACAAGAGGAGAAACAGAGGAGGAGAAACCGGAGGAGAAACAGAGGAGGAGAAACAGAGGAGAAACAGAGGATGAGAAACAGAGGAGAAACAGGAGGAGAAACAGAGGAGGAGAAACCGGAGGAGAAACAGAGGAGGAGAAACAGAGGAGGAGAAACAAGAGGAGAAACAGAGGAGGAGAAACAGAGGAGAAACAGAGGATGAGAAACAGAGGAGAAACAGAGGAGGAGAAACAGAGGAGGAGAAACAGAGGAGGAGAAACAGGAGGAGAAACAGGAGGAGAAACAGGAGGAGAAACAGAGGAGGAGAAACAGGAGGATAAACAGAGGAGGAGAAACAGGAGGAGAAACAGAGGAGGAGAAACAGAGGAGGAGAAACAGAGGAGGAGAAACAGAGGAGGAGAAACAGGAGGAAACAGAGGAGAAACAGGAGGAGAAACAGAGGAGGAGAAACAAGAGGAGGAGAAACAGAGGAGGAGAAACAGAGGAGGAGAAACAGAGGAGGAGAAACAGGAGGAGAAACAGGAGGAGAAAACAGAGGAGGAGAAACAGGAGGAGAAACAGGAGGAGAAACAGGAGGAGAAACAGAGGAGGAGAAACCGGAGGAGAAACAGAGGAGGAGAAACAGGAGGAGAAACAGGAGGAGAAACAGAGGAGGAGAAACCGGAGGAGAAACAGAGGAGGAGAAACAGGAGGAGAAACAGAGGAGGAGAAACAGAGGAGGAGAAACAGAGGAGGAGAAACAGGAGGAGAAACAGAGGAGGAGAAACAGAAGAGGAGAAACAGAAGAGGAGAAACAGGAGGAGAAAACAGAGGAGGAGAAACAAGAGGAGAAACAGAGGAGGAGAAACAGAGGAGGAGAAACAGGAGGAGAAACAGAGGAGGAGAAACAGGAGGAGAAACAGAGGAGGAGAAACAAGAGGAGAAACAGAGGAGGAGAAACAGAGGAGGAGAAACAGAGGAGGAGAAACCGGAGGAGAAACAGAGGAGGAGAAACAGGAGGAGAAACAGAGGAGGAGAAAACAGAGGAGGAGAAACAGGAGGAGAACCGGAGGAGAAACAGAGGAGGAGAAACAGGAGGAGAAACAGAGGAGGAGAAACCGGAGAGAACAGAGGAGGAGAAACAGAGGAGGAGAAACAAGAGGAGAAACAGAGGAGGAGAAACCGGAGGAGAAACAGAGGGAGGAGAAACAGAGGAGAAACAGAGGATGAGAACAGAGGAGAAACAGAGGAGGAGAAACAGAGGAGGAGAAACAGAGGAGAAACAGGAGGAGAAACAGAGGAGGAGAACCAGAGGAGGAGAAACAGAGGAGGAGAAACAAGAGGAGAAACAGAGGAGGAGAAACGGAGGAGAAACAGAGGAGGAGAAAACAGAGGAGGGAACAGAGGATGAGAAACAGAGGAGAAACAAGGAGGAGAAACAGAGAGAAACAGGAGGAGAAACAGGAGGAGAAACAGAGGAGGAGAAACAGGAGGATAAACAGAGGAGGAGAAACAGGAGGATAAACAGAGGAGAGAAACAGGAGGAGAAACAGAGGAGGAGAAACAGGAGGATAAACAGAGGAGGAGAAACAGAGGAGGAGAAACAGAGGAGGAGAAACAGGAGGAGAAACAGGAGGAGAAACAGAGGAGGAGAAACAGAGGAGGAGAAACAGGAGGAGAAACAGGAGGAGAAACAGAGGAGGAGAAACAGAGGAGGAGAAACAGGAGGATAAACAGAGGAGGAGAAACAGGAGGAGAAACAGTGGAGGAGAAAACAGAGGAGGAGAAACAGAGGAGAAACAGAGGAGGAGAAACAGGAGGAGAAACAGAGGAGGAGAAACAGG
>NC_034190.2:7965319-7987819 GCF_002021735.2 Oncorhynchus kisutch | reverse complement strand
CCTCAGTCCCCATTATCAGCGAAAGGTTCAAAGGTCCCAAATGGGGCACATAGACTACCCATAGGGCTCTGCTCAGAAGATATGCATTATTTAGGGCATCAGTTGGGACACAGACTTAGTTCCTTCCTGTCCCGCCTCCAAACACAAAGTGCTGATGTGATCGTTGGTTTCTCCACAGATAATAATGTTGTGTTTCTATAGTAACTGACCATGTGATCGTTGGTTTCTCCACAGATAATCATGTTGTGTTTCTATAGTAACTGACCATGTGATCGTTGGTTTCTCCACAGATAATCATGTTGTGTTTCTATAGTAACTGACCATGTGATCGTTGGTTTCTTCACAGAGATATATTAACTGACCACTGGGTATGCAGTAGGTCTACCATGCTCTACGGTAGTGACTCAGGATTCATCCCAAATGGCACTCTATTCCCTTTATAGTCCTGGTCAAAAGTAGTGCACTATATAGGGAATAGGGTGCCATTGGCCATAGGGCCCTGGTCAAAAGTAGTGCACTATATAGGGAATAGGGTGCCATTGGCCATAGGGCCCTGGTAAAAAAGTAGTGCACAATATGGGGAATAGGGTGCCATTTGGAACACAGCTAGGCTGTCAGTTGAGAAAAGTCTTCTCGATACTGCTTGAACTTCATATTTCTCCTGTCAGGCCCCAACGTTGACATCCCAGCCTCTCCAGAGAGTGTGGGCTGGTGGATGTCATGGTGCATACCAATGCTGCGACAGGCAACCAAGCCTGACGGGATTCAGTTTTGACAGACAAGGCTGTGGAGGAGTGAGACGGCTCCTCTGTGCTCCTCGCAATACAAACAATGAGAGGCAATCTAGTTCTCATTCTAATCATATCGAATTAACCTCATTCAAATCACCGAATCTATTGAGTGGAGACATGAATTAATTATCACAGATGCTATAGCCAAGACTAATGAGCCAGCAGGAGAGTACACCAACCTGCCGGGCGACCAACAGGCCTGTTGCTCAGATACTGTAACCAAGGCCTTTTATTTCCCACAATGCTGTTCATAGCACTGTTCACCACTGGCTGGCTGAGGCAATGACAAGAGCTCCGCCCCGGTGGCACATAATGTACATTACAGCTGCCCTCCTGTAGGTTTTAACTCCAACCCCAGTTGTAACTAACCTGATTCAGTTTATCATCCAGCTAATTATTACAGCACAGCCAGAAGAGGACTGGCCACCCCTCAGAGCCTGGTTCCTCTCTAGGTTTCTTCCTAGGTTCCTGCCTTTCTAGGGAGTTTTTCCTAGCCACCGTGCTGCTACATCTGCATTGCTTTCTGTTTGGGGGTTTTAGGCTGGGTTTCTGTACAGCACTTTGTGACAAATCAAAGTTTATTTCAAATCAGTTTATTTGTCACGTGCGCTGAATACAACAGTTGTAGTAGACCTTACAGTGGAATGCTTACATGAAATGCGGATGTAAAAAGGGCTTTATAAATACATTTGATTGATCAATAGATTAGGGTTGGAGTGAAAACCTGCAGGACGGTAGCTCTCCAGAAACAGGGTTGTGCAGCCCTGCCCTATACATATAGTATGCTGCTTTTCACCAACCCTGTGGGGTATCCATGGAGATGACATACGTACCTCGATGCTGTAGAACTTAGATGGTTCTTAGATTCTTTCTTAGAACGGTCTGTACTAGACGATCTTTGGCAGAACTTCCCCTGGTCTCCCTTGGCAACCACAGCAGTGGATAGAGATACAGAGGGAGTTGGGATATGTCATGTGTAATGTACTGGAACAACACTCACTCTGACCTTACATGATAAGGCACATTTATGAAATATGAACTCGTAGAGAGAGAGAGAGAGAGAAGAGGGAAGGGTAGATAGATAGATGGAAGGGAGAGGGAGGAAGGATGGAAGGGAGGAGAGAGAGAGCGAGAGAGAGAGAGAGAGAGAGAGAGAGAGAGAGAGAGAGAGAGAGAGAGAGAGAGAGAGAGAGAGAGAGAGAGAGAAGAGGGAGAGAGAGAAGAGAGAGAGAGCGAGAGAGAGAGAAGAGAGAGAAGAGAGAGAGAGAGAGAGAGAGAGAGAGAGAGAGAGAGAGAGAGAGAGAGAGAGAGAGAGAGAGAGGGAGGGAAGGGTAGATAGATGGAGGGAAGGGAGAGAGAGGATGGATGGACGGAAGGAAGGAAGGGAGGAGAGAGAGAGGTAGAGAGAGAGAGAAGAGGGAAGGGTAGATAGATGAAGGGAAGGGAGAGGGAGGATGGACGGAAGGAAGGAAGGGAGGAGAGAGAGAGAGAGAGAGAGAGAGAGAGAGAGAGAGAGAGAGAGAGAGAAGAGGGAAGGGTAGATAGATGGAGGGAAGGGAGAGGGAGGATGGATGGAAGGAGGAAGGAAGGGAGGAGAGAGAGAGAGAGTGAGAGAGAGAGAGAGAGAGAGAGAGAGAGAGAGAGAGAGAGAGAGAGAGAGAGAGAGAGAGAGAGAGAGAGAGAGAGAGAGAGAGAGAGAGAGAGAGAGAGAGAGAGAGAGAGAGAGAGAGAGAGGAGAGAGAGAGAGAGAGAGAGAGAGAGAGATGGAATCACCATCATGTGCTACTGCAGCTATTCTCTTTCAGCTGAGGTACTTAATCTAAATTGCTCCTCTTACAAAAATGGTCTCCAGAATTGCTAATCAGCTTTGCAGCAAAACGTCAGTTAAATGTATTGGGCACTAAGGTGTACAGCGCTCAAAACTCCCCAGAACACTATCATGTGTATGCTTGTTTTCTTTGACAGTACAATTAGTATTAATTTACATTCTGGTCTGATTTGAACATGTACAAGTGGCTCTGCTGTTCTTAAGGTTAATAACATAAATGGGTCAAACAAAACCCAGTAAATACCATCATACCGTTGCATAAGCACTACAAGAAACAATTACCCACAAGGACATGGGGCGACATAGGCGATGGCTAGAAAGTCGGTGACGAACAAGGAGAGGGACCAACTTTGGCGGAAGTCGTAACATTAAGAGAAGAGGAGGAGGTTATGGAGAGACAGAGGTTATTAAGAGAAGAGGAGAAGGAATGACTATGGGGAGTAGGAGGGCAAGACACACAGCTTTCTAACAAGCATGAAGTATGAAGCATCCGGGAGAAATGGAAAGATGGAGAGATGGGAAAACATATCGAGAGAGAGAGATATGAGAGATAGAGAGATAGAGATCATGCAGACAGAGAGATAGAGATCATGCAGACAGAGATAAAGAGATCAAGCAGACAGAAATATATAGATCAAGCAGACAGAAATATAGAGATCAAGCAGACAGAGAGATAGAGATCAAACAGGCAGAGATATAGAGATCAAGCAGACAGAGCGATAGAGATCATGCAGACAGAGATATAGAGATCAAGCAGACAGAGAGATAGAGATCATGCAGACAGAGATAGAGATCAAGCAGGCAGAGATAGAGATCAAGCAGACCGAGAGATAGAGATCAAGAAGACAGAGAAATCCAGATCAAGCAGACAGAGAGATAGAGATCAAGCAGACAGAGATAGAGATCAAGCCGAAAAAGAGATAAAAAGAGATATGGTAGAAAGAGATATGGTAGAAATAGACATGGTAGAAATAGATATGGTATCATGCTGCAAGGGAAGATTGAAGGAAAGTTGCCGTAAAGCATCTTGGCTGGCTTCTAGAGAAATGGAGAGAAAGAGCGATGAAGAAAGTAAGAGAGAGGAACAAAGGAACAAGAAACATGAATGTGTTAATACATTATTACACACACTCAACACACTGAGATTGGTATTGGTGTGACTGGAAGATGTAAGGGAAAAGAGAGAGAGAGAGACAGAGACAGAGAGAGAGAGAGAGAGAGACAGAGACAGAGACAGAGACAGAGACAGAGACAGAGACAGAGACAGAGAGAGAGAGAGATAGACAGAGAGACAGAGAGAGATAATAAATGGAGAAGTGCAGAGGAATGAGAGAATCCATGGTCTACTTTGATAATGACTTGACATTTGTAATTAAAATATTTGCATCTAGCTAGAAGAGCGTAGATAGGCAGCACAGTAGTGGAGAGGTCTGAATGAGAGCGAGAACAGGAAGAAAGACGGAGTGTAGTGTGTAGTTGGCTGAGGGAAGAAAGGGGGAGAAAGTAGAGATAAATGAAAGGCTCAGTTAAGGGATTGCAAATTCAAAGTGGTTTATGAAATGGAGAGGGATCGAGCAGAACAACCCCCTCCCTCCCTCCCTCCCCTCCCTCCCCTCCCTCCCTCCCTCCCTCCCTCCCTCCCTCCCTCCCTCCCTCCCTCTCTCTCTCTCTCTCTCTCTCTCTCTCTCTCTCTTCCCCTCCCTCTCTCTGTGCTCTGTAAACCTGGAACACTGTATTATCTCACACTCTCTGCTGCAGTCAACGAAAAATAAATTATGCTCGGGAACCTGTTTGCTTTAACATTTACCCTGCTGCTTGCTACCATGACTGTTTGTGTTGTTGTTTTAACTGCTGAAGGGTAGCCGGGTTCGACTCTCGTCATCTGCTTACCTGTCGTTTACAATTCCGGCATGCAGATACAACGCCACGTACATCGTTAATAGACAGGAGAGGGAGAGAGGAGCTGGTAGGAATAGACGAATGTGACATGTTTATGTTTTGCCGCGGTCAATCCTACACTACGTGTACACTACCTAACGTGCGCATTAATTATATCATAGTGCAATATCTTTCGGGGAGAGCAGTGAGTCTGTAGGAATTGGATAGGGCAAGGACAGACGAATATCTAAAAGGACCACTGTTGAACAGTATAGGTTACCATCGGATTTATTGCTATTTATCTCTAAATTATTTCACCATCTACATTTTTTTCCCCAGAGACTTTATGTTATCGGAATATTTGCAACAGCGCTAAATCACTCGTTTTATTTCAGTACCCTGGACAGCGCTAAGTTACTCGTTTTATTTCAGTGCCCTGGACAGCGCTATACTGAACCAAAGTATGGTCGGAAGCGGAGGACAAACTACAAATCATTCTCTTATGCAACGTTTTCTTACCTGTTATTGATATCGAGAGAGCAAGTGGAATTAAGAGACGTCTGACCTACGTGTGCTGTTAATTGACATCTGTTTCTGTTAATGTTTACATAACTTTCAGCCGGTTAGCTATTGATTGCGCTAAATGGCAAGAGGATACCCGTCTACCTGCAAATTATATCCAACCGACTTGATTTATAGTCTATAGTCTATGGATTTGTCTCGTTAATATTATGATTTGTCTCATAATATTGTCCCGAGACCAACACGTGTTGAGTGTAGACAGAGGAAGAATCATTTAGAGGCAGAAAAACAGCATTTTGAGTAGGTTGCTCAGACTTAACAGTTCCATTTATTTACAGACCAAAACCAAAGTTACCCTTCAGCAGAACTAGTGTTGAGATAGGTTGGCTATTTAATGAGGGATATAAATAGTTAATTTTGTCTTGACAAAACACGCAACTTTCAAGAGTTCTTGACACAGCTACAGCAGAACAATATCAGAGGAGAATTAGTCACCAAGACAATTCTCAAACATAAGCAGCATACATCTTTCAAAACAAGTTTCTGAGACTCTAAAACTTCCAACATGGCGGTGTCCTGTCAAAGTCTACCCGAGGTTCGACGCTCCATCATCGGCCAGACACTGATCTTTGCCTCGCTGACTTTACTCCTCTCTTGGTCCTGCCCGGCTCTAGGCAAGAAGAAGCTCTACATCGGTGCCCTCTTCCCGATGAGCGGAGGCTGGCCCGGGGGCCAAGCATGCCTCCCTTCCGCTCAGATGGCCCTCGACTTGGTGAACAAGAGAACGGATATACTGCCGGAGTACGAGCTGGAACTGATCCACTACGATAGCATGGTGAGTAGCCTAGCCTGATACACTAAATAGCATGGTGAGTAGCCTAGCCTGATACACTAAATAGCATGGTGAGTAGCCTAGCCTGATACACTAAATAGCATGGTGAGTAGCCTAGCCTGATACACTAAATAGCATGGCGAGTAGCCAAGCCTGATACACTAAATAGCATGGCGAGTAGCCTAGCCTGATACACTAAATAGCATGGTGAGTAGCCTAGCCTGATACACTAAATAGCATGGTGAGTAGCCTAGCCTGATACACTAAATAGCATGGTGAGTAGCCTAGCCTGATACACTAAATAGCATGGTGAGTAGCCTAGCCTGATACACTAAATAGCATGGTGAGTAGCCTAGCCTGATACACTAAATAGCATGATGAGTTGCCTAGCCTAGCCTGATACACTAAATAGCATGGTGAGTAGCCTAGCCTGATACACTAAATAGCATGGTGAGTAGCCTAGCCTAGCCTGATACACTAAATAGCATGGTGAGTAGCCTAGCCTAGCCTGATACACTAAATAACATGGTGAGTAGCCTAGCCTGATACACTAAATAGCATGGTGAGTAGCCTAGCCTAGCCTGATGCACTAAATAGCATGGTGAGTAGCCTAGCCTGATACACTAAATAGCATGGTGAGTAGCCTAGGCTAAGCTATAGGCAAAGTGCACTTTAAGTTCCTACAGGTATAACAACTTGTAATAGGAATGTAAGGTTGATGCATTGACTGCATGATTTCTGTGTAAACATCCAAAGTGTCTGATTTACGTGGTTTTTATGGTTGTGTTAATAATTCAGACTGGAACGTTATTCGTATTGTAGAACAGCATTGTGTCATAATGGCTTGCTTTTATCACAACTTTGTCTTGCCTATATTTTGTGTAATATGAATACCAAGTCTGTATGTGTGCAAGCTGTCATGCGTGCAATCTGTCATGCCTGCATCTGTCATGCGTGCAATCCCATAATTGGGATAATAAACTGTCCTCTGTGAATTCCTCAGTCATTATTTTTTTAATGAGCGCCAATAGACTGTATCTTTGATTCATGTTCTTTAAGACGGGCTAAAATCACTCAGTAGAAGCATTGGTCATCATTATGTAGCCTCTGTTATTCTATTCAATAGAATCAGAAACACCTTTATTCAAATACAATTACTGGTGAAATTGCTAGTGCTGACAACAATAAACAGAATATTCAGACAGAGTGCATAATATGTTTAGGAGTATTGGACTCTCTCTCTCTCTCTCTCTCTCTCTCTCTACCATTCTGCCTCTCCTTCCCACCTGCGTCCCTCCTCCACATCATGGGAGAGAGATGCCAACACACCACACTCACAGTCTGGAAATAGTTAAATGCACTGTGACTGGCTGGTGTTGCTAAGAGCATTGCTCTGATTGGTTGTAACTGCTCTGCATTGGAACCCCACTTCAAAAGACTGGGGGGGGGGGGGGGGGGGGGGGGGGGGTAGAAAGGGAGAAGGGGGGGGGGTGGTTAGAGGTTGGCATAACAACAGTAACCAAGACGACTGCGGTTCATACAAACAGAGAGCTACAGATTTCTCTCCAAGAAAAGGGAAAGATTGTGCGCTTACTATCGTTGCTTGAACAGAGCAACAGATGGATGGCAAGGTGATGTGAGCCTGCCTGTTGCGGTAAGCTCCTATTGAGTGTTCAGCGTAGTTAGCCAAATGTAAGAAGTGCCTTTGTTTGGGGCAGTCATCCATCATAGGCACTTACACAGCCACACACAGCACGCCCAAGTGTCTTCCAGGTCAGCTGCATGATGAGGTGAAAGTTGACCTCTCGCAGACCAGAGCTCTGACGGATCTGCCTGTTCTGCTTCCCAAAATGGGAGGGCACTATGAACTGTAGGGCCCATAGGACTGGTGAAAAGTAGTGCACTATGAACTGTAGGGCCCATTGCAATCTTGTGAAAATAAGTGCACTATGTAGGGAGGGGTTAGAATAATTGAGAACACTCACCATGTGTATCGCTCTGGATTAGTGGATCTTTTTGTTTACACAGACATTTATTTGATTTGATAGTAAAAAGGAGGGCAACGTTCTCCAAAACCTATTCATGGACATAAGGTTAGATTTAGATGGCGAGCATTAGCAATGAGGATTTACAAGAAAACATGTCCAAAAGGCTGCATTTATCTCTAAGTTTAGGATGGATGGAGTTTTATTTCTAAGTGTAGGATGATTAAGTTTTATTCGTGAGTGTAGGATGGATTGGGTTTAACCTCCACACCAGGCCTCCATTACCTTCATCAAAACGCCTGTGAATCTCTCTGTCGCGCTCTCTTTCTCTCTCTCTCCACACCAGGCCTCCATTACCTTCATCAAAACGCCTGTGAATCTTTCTGTCGCTCTCTCTTTCTCTCTCTCTCCACACCAGGCCTCCATTACCTTCATCAAAACGCCTGTAAATCTCTCTGTCGCTCTCTCTTTATCTCTCTCTCCACACCAGGCCTCCATTACCTTCATCAAAACGCCTGTAAATCTCTCTGTCGCTCTCTCTTTCTCCCTCTCTCCACACCAGGCCTCCATAGCCTTCATTGTAACCCATCTGTCAGCAACACTTAAGTGATGGTTTATAAGCGGTTTTGTTTTATTGACGGGATTGACTTCTTGACGGGATTGACCCCCTATAAAATCATCTGATATATTTAAAGGAACCCTGCACTGTCAAGCCATTTTCAAATAGTCAATACTTGAGAATGAACTCGATTATATATTTATAAAGTGTTCATCTCTAGCCTATTCATTTGAATAATGGAAAGTCTACGCCTCACTGTGAAGGAAAATAATTGTGCTGTTCCAGTCCAGATGAGTCTTTACAATATCGCTGATACTTCATCCAAATATTTAACAGCTGCTTGCCATTCCTTTCGGGAGTCTGTAGAACTCTTAACATTCGGAGCGTTCTAAAAAATCCTGAAAGTCAATGACTGCATTTGGCACGCTTCATAGTGCCTGTGCATCTCTCTGTCTCGCTCTGTCTCAGCCCCTCACTCAGGCAAGCAGAGGTGCTCAATACTAAACAGTTGAAAATACAAACATATCTACATAGTTTGTGCTGACAGTTTTTTTCTCTCTCTGTAGGCTATGTGTGTGTGTGTGTGTGTGTTGTTGGGTTCACTTGATTTGATGCGTTAGGCCCCAGCTGCACAGTTCATGGATGGCACCGAAAGACCGGGTCTCCCTGTTTATAACTCCCAAACTGCCAAACTTTGCAGTGTTTATTTTTTGTGTGTGCTATTCGTTTTTTTACATGATTTGCTCAGAAAGTTTCTTGTATTATTATCTACAGCAAAAAATAACTTTTGGACATTAGATCTCGGGTCACTCACCAAAAATTGAGCAGAAATGTGCTTTCTCTGACCTAGATTCATTGTTTGTACCCGAGGCAGCTCTATTCATCCCCAGGGCTACACCAAAACGCTGATGCCAGAGAAGAAGAAGAAGTGGGGCCCTAGTCAGACTCAGGCAGTGTGCATACCATCCACCACTTCAGAGTATATTACTCGCTAAGGTTCAGTCCCTGGACAATAAAGTAGACAAGGTCAGGGCGAGGATCTCCTTCCAGAGAGACATCAGGGACTGTGAAATACTCAGTTTTACGGAATCACGACTCTCTCCGGACATATTGTCCGTGTCCATTCAGCCAGTGGGGTTCTCCTTCCATTGTGCGGACAGGAAGAAAGAACCCTCTGTGAAAGAAGCAGAGGGGTTGTTTCATGATTAACAACTCATGGTGGGATTGTGGTAAAATACAAACAGTCATTTTGTTCTCCCGATCTGGAATACTTCACCATGAAATACTAACGGCATTACCTCCCGAGTTAATTGTCTTCGGTCATCGTCACTGCTTTGCACCTCCCCTGCCCTACTTTCGGAAAATCAGATCACGCCTCCATTATGCTCCTCCCCACCTATACGCAGAAACTTAAACAGGAAGCACCTGTGGTAAGTACTGTTCAACGTTGGTCTCACCAATTGGAATCTGTGCTTCAAGATTGTTTTGATCATGTGGACTGGGAAATGTTCCGGGTCGCCTCTGAGCATAGTATCGATGTATACACTTACTCGGGAACTGGGTTTATCAGGAAGTGCAAAGAGGATGTTGTTCCCACTATGTAAGAATGCTGTTCATCGACTACAGCTCAGCCTTCAACACCATAGTGCCTTCCAAGCTCATCACTAAGCTCAGGATCCTGGGTCTGAACCAGGGGAGAACGACTGCCCCCTCGCATTGACGATTTAAAGTTGAAGGCCGACCGCGGTACTGGAGGCATTGTCTACAGAAAACAGGATCCCCCATTATAGTGAATGGGGAAATGGCAATCTTCGTGGTCAATATTCATGTAGATATATATATATATATATATATATATATATTTTTTTTTTTAACACAATCATGTTACCAATAATTCTATTTCACCAGATGTATGTCGTTGAACCAATTACTTAAAAATCACACACAGACAAAGTTATAAGGATAACTTACTGTATAATGGCAGCCTGCAGTAAATCGGTTGCCTGTCAACTTGACATACTCTATGAGAGGAGGCAGGACTGAGCTGGCTTGCAACGTCACTTCCTAGAGGAGCTCAAACTGCACATGCAATGTTTCCAAAATCTCCTCCATGTAGCAAGATGGTCAAAACGCTGAAATGACACTTCCTGATCATCAACTGCGCCACTGAGCACTCTCATAGGAAACAATGGAGTGATGTCATCGATGGCTTCGTTCCATATGTTTTACACTCTATGAATCCTTCCCTGTGCAACTGGGTCCTGGATTTCCTGACGGGCCGACCCCAAGTGGTGAAGGTAGGCAACAACACATCTGCCAAGCTGATCCTCAACACAGGGGCCCCACAGGGGTGCGTGCTCAGCCCCCTCCTGTACTCCCTAATCACCCATGACTGTGTGGCCACGCACATCTCCAACTCAATCAGCAAGTTTGCTGACAACACAACAGTGGTAGGCCTGATTACCAACAATGATGAGACAGTCTACAAGGAAGAGGTGAGAGCCCTGGCGGAATGGTGCCAGGAAAATAACCTTTCCTTCAACATCAACAAAATGAAAGAGCTGATCGGGGACGACAGGAGACAGCAGAGAAAGCATACCCCCATCCACATCGAGGAGGCTGCAGTGGAGAGGGTCAAAAGCTTGAAGGTCCTCAGCGTGCACATCACTGACGACCTGAAATGTGGTCCCTTCACGTAGACAGTGTGGTGAAGAAGGTGCAACAGCACCTCTTCAACCTCAGGAGGCTGAAGGAGTTTGGCTTGGCCTCTAAGACCCTCACAAACCTCTACAGGTATATGTACACAGTTCCTTCAGAAAGTATTCACACCCCTTGACTTTTTTCTACATTTTGTTGTCAAAATGGAACTATGTCTTTCAATTTATTAGACAAATGAATAAAGCATGAAAATCTGAAATGTATTGAGTTAATGGGTATTAAACACCTTTGTTATGGCAAGTCTAAATACGTTCAGAAGTAAGAATTAACTTTTTCAAGTCACATAATAAGTTGCATGGACTCCCTGTAAGGTCCCTCAGTCGAGCATTCAATTTCAAACACAGATTGAACCACAAAGATCACTGAGGTTTTCCAATGTCTCGCAAAGAAGAGCACCTATTGGTAAAGCAGACATGGAATATCCCTTGAGCATACACCCAGTCACGACAAAGATACAAGCATCCTTCCTAACTCAGTTGCCGGTGAGGAAGGAAACTGCGCAGGGATTTCATCATGATGCCAATGGTGACTTTAAAAAGTTGAATGGCTTTGATAGGAAAAAACTGATGATGGATCAACAACATTGTAGTTACTCTACAATACTAACCTACTTGACAGTGAAAGAAGGAAACCTCTACAGAATACAAATATTCCAAAACATGCATCCTGTTTGCAATAAGGCAAGAAAGTAAAACTGCAAAAAATGTGGCAAAGAAATGAACTGTATGTCCTGAACACAAAGCAATATGTTTGGGGCAAATCCAATACAACACATCAGTGAGTACCACTCTTCATATTTTCAACCATGGTGGTGGCTGCATCATGTTATGGGCGTGCTTGTCATCAGCAAGGACTACAGAGTTTTTTGTTGATAAAAATAGAGCTAAGCACACGCATATTCCTAGAGGAAAACCTGGTTCAGTCTGCTGTCCAACAGACACTGGGAGACAAATTCACCTTTCAGCAGGACAATAACCTAAAACACAAGGACAAATATACACTGGAGTTGCTTACCAAGATGATATTGAATGTTCCTGAGTGGCCCAGTTACAGTTATGACATAAATCAGCTTCAAAATCTATGTCAAGACTTGAAAATGGCCCCAAACACGTCACTGACTCAACGAGCCAAACACGCCACTGACTCAACGAGCCAAACATGTCACTGACTCAACGAGCCTCAAACACGCCACTGACTCAGAATAAACAGGCATGCCTGAACTGATTGTGACTGGGTGGGGTTAGTCTGAACTGATTGTGACTGGGTGGGTGGGGTTTGTCTGAACTGATTGTGACTGGGTGGGTTTAGTCTGAACTGATTGTGACTGGGTGGGTGGGGTTAGTCTGAACTGATTGTGACTGGGTGGGGTTAGTCTGAACTGATTGTGACTGGGTCGGTGGGGTTAGTCTGAACTGATTGTGACTGGGTGGGTGGGGTTAGTCTGAACTGATTGTGACTGGGTGGGTGGGGTTAGTCTGAACTGATTGTGACTGGGTGGGTGGGGTTTGTCTGAACTGATTGTGACTGGGTGGGGTTAGTCTGAACTGATTGTGACTGGGTGGGGTTTGTCTGAGAAGATTGTGACTGGGTGGGGTTAGTCTGAACTTATTGTGACTGGGTGGGTGGGGTAAACCTGAACTGATTGTGACTGGGTGGGTGGGGTTAGTCTGAACTTATTGTGACTGGGTGGGGTTAGCCTGAACTGATTGTGACTGGGTGGGGTTAGTCTGAACTGATTGTGACTGGGTGGGTGGGGTTAGTCTGAACTGATTGTGACTGGGTGGGGTTAGTCTGAACTGATTGTGACTGGGTGGGTGGGGTTAGTCTGAACTGATTGTGACTGGGTGGGTGGGGTTAGTCTGAACTGATTGTGACTGGGTGGGTGGGGTTAGTCTGAACTGATTGTGACTGGGTCGGTGGGGTTAGTCTGAACTGAATTTGACTGGGTGGGTGGGGTTAGTCTGAACTGATTGTGACTGGGTGGGTGGGGTTAGTCTGAACTGATTGTGACTGGGTGGGTGGGGTTAGTCTGAACTGATTGTGACTGGGTGGGTGGGGTTAACCTGAACTGATTGTGACTGGGTGGGTGGGGTTAGTCTGAACTGACTGTGACTGGGTGGTTGGGGTTAGTCTGAACTGATTGTGACTGGGTGGGTGGGGTTAGTCTGAACTGATTGTGACTGGGTGGGTGGGGTTAGTCTGAACTGATTGTGACTAGGTGGGTGGGGTTAGTCTGAACTGATTGTGACTGGGTAGGTGGGGTTAGTCTGAACTGATTGTGACTGGGTGGGTGGGGTTAGTCTGAACTGATTGTGACTGGGTGGGTGGGGTTAACCTGAACTGATTGTGACTGGGTGGGTGGGGTTAGTCTGAACTGATTGTGACTGGGTGGGGTGGGGTTAGTCTGAACTGATTGTGACTGGGTGGGTGGGGTTAGTCTGAACTGATTGTGACTGGGTGGGTGGGGTTAGTCTGAACTGATTGTGACTGGGTGGGTGGGGTTAGCCTGAACTGATTGTGACTGGGTGGGTGGGGTTAGCCTGAACTGATTGTGACTGGGTGGGTGGGGTTAGCCTGAACTGATTGTGACTGGGTGGGTGGGGTTAGTCTGAACTGATTGTGACTGGGTGGGTGGGGTTAGTCTGAACTGATTGTGACTGGGTGGGTGGGGTTAGCCTGAACTGATTGTGACTGGGTGGGTGGGGTTAGCCTGAACTGATTGTGACTGGGTGGGTGGGGTTAGTCTGAACTGATTGTGACTGGGTGGGTGGGGTTAGTCTGAACTGATTGCGACTGGGTGGGTGGGGTTTGTCTGAACTGATTGTGACTGGGTGGGGTTAGTCTGAACTGATTGTGACTGGGTGGGTGGGGTTAACCTGAACTGATTGTGACTGGGTGGGTGGGGTTAGCCTGAACTGATTGTGACTGGGTGGGTGGGGTTAGCCTGAACTGATTGTGACTGGGTGGGTGGGGTTAGCCTGAACTGATTGTGACTGGGTGGGTGGGGTTAGTCTGAACTGATTGTGACTGGGTGGGTGGGGTTAGTCTGAACTGATTGTGACTGGGTGGGTGGGGTTAGTCTGAACTGATTGTGACTGGGTGGGTGGGGTTAGTCTGAACTGATTGTGACTGGGTGGGTGGGGTTAGTCTGAACTGATTGTGACTGGGTGGGTGGGGTTAGTCTGAACTGATTGTGACTGGGTGGGTGGGTTAGTCTGAACTGATTGTGACTGGGTGGGTGGGGTTAGTCTGAACTGATTGTGACTGGGTGGGTGGGGTTAGCCTGAACTGATTGTGACTGGGTGGGTGGGGTTAGTCTGAACTGATTGTGACTGGGTGGGTGGGGTTAGCCTGAACTGATTGTGACTGGGTGGGTGGGGTTAGTCTGAACTGATTGTGACTGGGTGGGTGGGGTTAGTCTGAACTGATTGTGACTGGGTGGGTGGGGTTAGTCTGAACTGATTGTGACTGGGTGGGTGGGGTTAGCCTGAACTGATTGTGACTGGGTGGGTGGGGTTAGCCTGAACTGATTGTGACTGGGTGGGTGGGGTTAGCCTGAACTGATTGTGACTGGGTGGGTGGGGTTAGCCTGAACTGATTGTGACTGGGTGGGTGGGGTTAGCCTGAACTGATTGTGACTGGGTGGGTGGGGTTAGCTCTTCCATTTCTTATTTGGAGTGCTTACTATTGACCAGCGTGCCAAACAAAACTCATCTCAATCACGTGTAGGCTCGCCTTGGCCTGTATCCCAAATACCACTCTATTCCTTATAAATTGCTATACTTTGGACACTGTGTAGGTTTAGGGAATAAGGTGTCATTTGGGGATACATTTTTGCAGTCAGTTTAACCCTTCCCCTTGGTCATAATTGGGCCCAATGATGTCACATTACTGATGTGTCTTTCATGTGGAATGGGTTTAGTGTGGACATGATGAGGGGCTTTACGGTGGAAAGCGTGTCTTTCATGTGGAATGGGTTTAGTGTGGACATGAGGGGCTTTACGGTGGAAAGCGTGTCTTTCATGTGGAATGGGTTTAGTGTGGACATGAGGGGCTTTACGGTGGAAAGCGTGTCTTTCATGTGGAATGGGTTTAGTGTGGACATGAGGGGCTTTACGGTGGAAAGCGTGTCTTTCATGTGGAATTAGTTTAGTGTGGACATGAGGGGCTTTACGGTGGAAAGCGTGTCTTTCATGTGGAATGGGTTTAGTGTGGACATGAGGGGCTTTACGGTGGAAAGCGTGTCTTTCATGTGGAATGGGTTTAGTGTGGACATGAGGGGCTTTACGGTGGAAAGCGTGTCTTTCATGTGGAATGGGTTTAGTGTGGACATGAGGGGCTTTACGGTGGAAAGCGTGTCTTTCATGTGGAATGGGTTTAGTGTGGACATGAGGGGCTTTACGGTGGAAAGCGTGTCTTTCATGTGGAATGGGTTTAGTGTGGACATGAGGGGCTTTACGGTGGAAAGCGTGTCTTTCATGTGGAATGGGTTTAGTGTGGACATGAGGGGCTTTACGGTGGAAAGCGTGTCTTTCATGTGGAATGGGTTTAGTGTGGACATGAGGGGCTTTACGGTGGAAAGCGTGTCTTTCATGTGGAATGGGTTTAATGTGGACATGAGGAGGGGATTTACTGTCGAAAGGAATACATGAATATACTAGCTAGAGGATTTGACCATTGACTTCTCCCACTTCATTAAAATGAATTGTCTGCGTCCTAAATGGGAGCCTATGCTGTATAGTGCACTGCTTTTGACCAGGGTGCATAGGGCTCTGGTCTAAAGTAGTGCACTATATAGGGAATAGGGTTCCATAGGGTTCTGGTCTAAAGTAGTGCACTATATAGGGAATAGGCTTCCATAGGGCTCTGGTCTAAAGTAGTGCACTATATAGGGAATAGGGTTCCATAGGGCTCTGGTCTAAAGTAGTGCATTATATAGGGAATAGGGCTCTGGTCTAAAGTAGTGCCCTATATAGGGAATAGTACAGTATGCCATTTGGCACTCTGTGATTATAGGCAACACTGTGGTTAAGGAAGGAGGAAATCTGTTGCCTCGGGCCCACTGCTAACTCAATTTGTACGATCACACAAATCAAACAAAATCAGGTTCCTCTGTGTAATCAGTTTGAAGTCATTTATCTCTATTTGCTGTCGACCAGAATATATTCCCAGTGAGACTACTGTTTGATCCAGTGCACTATTCAATGGTGCAGTCACAGAATGCATCCCAAATGGCACCCTATTCCCTATGTAGTGCACTACTTTAGACCAGAGCCCTATTCCCTATATAGTCCACTACTTTAGACCAGAGCCCTATTCCCTATATAGTCCACTACTTTAGACCAGAGCCCTATTCCCTATATAGAGCACTACTTTAGACCAGGGCCCTATTCCCTATATAGAGCACTACTTTAGACCAGGGCCCTCTTCCCTATTATAGTGCACTACTTTAGATCAGGGCCCTATTCCCTATATAGTGCACTACTTTAGATCAGGGCCCTATCCCCTATATAGTGCACTACTTTAGATCAGGGCCCTATTCCCTATATAGTGGACTACTTTTGGGCAGGGCCATAGATAGTGCGTTACTTTTGGCCACAGCCCTATGGGGCCATACATAGGGCATAGTGTGCCAATATCAGGTGTCCTTGGGATGTGCCTCACCTCGTCTCTGGGCTCTTCCTGTTTATTGGTGTTGTTGTGTGCAGACTAGTGTGAAATGAATCACTGACCCGCTCAATCTCTCCACAGTTTAACATACAAATAGCACTTGTATGTTTTTTTGCGGGGTGCCGTATGTAATCAGTCTACCTCAATTTCTCCCTAAACCGACTTCTCTCTCTCTCTCTCTCTCTCTCTCTCTCTCTCTCTCTCTCTCCTCTCTCCACCCCATACCTCCCTCCCTCCCCTTCTACCCCCATTGCTTTCCCACTCTACCTCCCCACAGCCTCTATCCCATTTTCCCCTTGCAACCTCTTCCTCTTCATCTCTCTATCCCCACACTCCCTCACCCTCTCCCTCACCCTCTTTCTCCCTCCCTTTCACCTCTCCCTCACCCCTCTTTCTCCCTCCCTTTCACCTCTCCCTCACCCCTCTTTCTCCCTCCCTTTCACCTCTCCCTCACCCTCTTTCTCCCTCCCTTACCCCTCTTTCTCCCCCCCTTTCATCTCTCCCTATCCCCTCTTTCTCCCTCTCCCCTTTCTCCTCTCCCTTTCACCTCTCCCTCACCCCTCTTTCTCCCTCCCTTGCTCCTCTCCCTCTCCCCTATTTCTCCCTCCCTTTCTCCCTCTCCCCTTTCTCCTCTCCCTCTCCCCTCTTTCTCCCTCTCCCCTCTTTCTACCTCCCTTTCTCCTCTCCCTCACCCCTCTTCCTCCCTCCCTCCCTCCCTCCCTTTCTCCTCTCCCTCTCCCCTCTTTCTCCATCTCCCTCTTTCTCATTTATTCCCCCTCTGCCTCACCCACTCCCCCCTCTTCCATCCCTCTCCCTAATTCCCCTTCTCTATTCCTCTCCCTTATTCCCCTCCTCTGTCCCTCTCCCTAATCCCCCCTCTATCCCTCTCCCTTATTCCCCCTCTATCCCTCTCCCTTATTCCCCCTCTATCTCTCTCCCTTATTCCCCTTCTCTATCTCTCTCCCTTATTCTGCTTCTCTATCTCTCTCCCTTATTCCCTGTCTCTATCCCTCTCCCTTATCCCCTTCCCTTATTCCGCTATCTTATTCCGCTTCTCAACCCCTCTCCCTTATTCCGCTTCTCAACCCCTCTCCCTTATTCCGCTTCTCAACCCCTCTCCCTTCTTCCGCTTCTCTATCCCTCTCCCTTATTCCCCGTCTCTATCCCTCTCCCTTATTCCCCGTCTCTATCCCTCTCCCTTATCCCCTTCTCTATCCCTCTCTCTTATTCAGCTATCTTACTCTGCTTATCTACCCCTCTCCCTTATTCCCCTTCTCTATCCCTCTCTCTTATTCCGCTATCTTATTCTGCTTCTCAACCCCTCTCCCTTATTCCGCTTCCCAACCCCTCTCCCTTATTCCCCGTCTCTATCCCTCTCCCTTATCCCCTTCCCTTATTCCGCTATCTTATTCCGCTTCTCAACCCCTCTCCCTTATTCCACTTCTCAACCCCTCTCCCTTATTCCCCGTCTCTATCCCTCTCCCTTATTCCGCTTCTCAACCCTCTCCCTTATTCCCCGTCTCTACCCCTCTCCCTTATTCCCCGTCTCTATCCCTCTCCCTTATCCCCTTCCCTTATTCCGCTATCTTATTCCGCTTCTCAACCCCTCTCCCTTATTCTGTTTCTCAACCCCTCTCCCTTATTCCCCGTCTCTATCCCTCTCCCTTATTCCGCTTCTCAACCCCTCTCCCTTATTCCCCGTCTCTATCCCTCTCCCTTATTCCCCGTCTCTATCCCTCTCCCTTATCCCCTTCCCTTATTCCGCTATCTTATTCCGCTTCTCAACCCCTCTCCCTTATTCCGCTTCTCAAACCCCTCTCCCTTATTCCCCGTCTCTATCCCTCTCCCTTATTCCCCGTCTCTATCCCTCTCCCTTATTCCCCGTCTCTATCCCTCTCCCTTATTCCCCGTCTCTATCCCTCTCCCTTATTCCCCGTCTCTATCCCTCTCCCTTATTCCCCGTCTCTATCCCTCTCCCTTATTCCCCGTCTCTATCCCTCTCCCTTATTCCCCGTCTCTATCCCTCTCCCTTATTCCCCGTCTCTATCCCTCTCCCTTATTCCCCGTCTCTATCCCTCTCCCTTATTCCCCGTCTCTATCCCTCTCCCTTATTCCCCGTCTCTATCCCTCTCCCTTATTCCTCCTTTATTTACTATTCCTCTGTTCCACATGCAGTGTGATTAGATGGTTTACCATGAAATAGTTTGGAGCATATATACAGTCTGCCTTTCTGTCTTCCTCTGTTCCCTACAGTGTGATCCAGGTGAAGCCACCAAGCTCCTGTATGACCTGCTCTACACCGAACCCATCAAGATGGTCCTGATGCCCGGCTGCAGCTCTGTGTCCACTTTGGTGGCCGAGGCCGCTCGCATGTGGAACCTTATAGTGGTGAGTGTGGTTCTACTGTGTGTGTGTGTGTGTGTGTGTGTGTGTGTGTGTGTGTGTGTGTGTGTGTGTGTGTGTGTGTGTGTGTGTGTGTGTGTGTGTGTGTGTGTATGTGTGTGTGTGTATGTGTATGTGTATGTGTGTGTGTGTATGTGTGTGTGTGTGTGTGTGTGTGTGTGTGCGTGTGTAACGGCATTCTTCCTGCTCTTCTGAGGAGGAGTAGCGAGAAGGATCGGAGGACCAATGCGCGTTTATTTTAAGACATAATGAAATACAAAACAATAAACCTGAACGAAAACCGAAACAGTACCGTGTGGCAACAAACACTCACACGGAAACAAACACCCACAAACAAACAGTGGAACCCAGGCTACCTAAGTATGTTTCTCAATCAGAAGCAACTAACGACACCTGCCTCTGATTGAGAACCATACTAGGCCGAACTCAAAACCCCAACATAGAAAAACACACATAGACTGCCCACCCCAACTCACGCCCTGACCATACTAAATAATGACAAAACAAAGGAAATAAAGGTCAGAACGTGACAGTGTGCCTGTCTGTCTATATGTCTGTCTGTCTATATGTCTGTCTGTCTATATGTCTATATGTCTGTCTGTCTATATGTCTGTCTGTCTGTCTATATGTCTGTCTGTCTATATGTCTGTCTGTCTATATGTCTGTCTGTCTATATGTCTGTCTGTCTATATGTCTATATGTCTGTCTGTCTATATGTCTGTCTGTCTATATGTCTGTCTGTCCTATATGTCTATATGTCTGTCTGTCTATATGTCTGTCTGTCTATATGTCTGTCTGTCTATATGTCTATATGTCTGTCTGTCTATATGTCTGTCTGTCTATATGTCTGTCTGTCTATATGTCTGTCTGTCTATATGTCTGTCTGTCTATATGTCTATATGTCTGTCTGTCTATATGTCTGTCTGTCTATATGTCTGTCTGTCCTATATGTCTATATGTCTGTCTGTCTATATGTCTGTCTGTCTATATGTCTATATGCCTGTCTGTCTATATGTCTGTCTGTCTATATGTCTATATGTCTGTCTGTCTGTCTATATGTCTGTCTGTCTATATGTCTATATGTCTGTCTGTCTGTCTATATGTCTGTCTGTCTATATGTCTGTCTGTCTATATGTCTGTCTGTCTATATGTCTATATGTCTGTCTGTCTATATGTCTGTCTGTCCTATATGTCTATATGTCTGTCTGTCTATATGTCCTGTCTGTCTATATGTCTGTCTGTCTATGTGTCTGTCTGTCTATATGTCTGTCTGTCTATATGTCTGTCTGTCTATATGTCTGTCTGTCTATATGTCTGTCTGTCTATATGTCTATATGTCTGTCTATATGTCTGTCTGTCTATATGTCTGTCTGTCCTATATGTCTATATGTCTGTCTGTCTATATGTCTGTCTGTCTATATGTCTGTCTGTCTATGTGTCTGTCTGTCTATATGTCTGTCTGTCTATATGTCTGTCTGTCTATATGTCTGTCTGTCTATATGTCTGTCTGTCTATATGTCTGTCTGTCCTATATGTCTGTCTGTCTATATGTCTGTCTGTCTATATGTCTGTCTGTCTATATGTCTGTCTGTCTATATGTCTGTCTGTCTATATGTCTGTCTGTCTATATGTCTGTCTGTCTATATGTCTGTCTGTCTATATGTCTGTCTGTCTATGTGTCTGTCTGTCTATATGTCTGTCTGTCTATATGTCTGTCTGTCTATATGTCTGTCTGTCTATATGTCTGTCTGTCTATATGTCTGTCTGTCTATATGTCTGTCTGTCTATATGTCTGTCTGTCTATATGTCTGTCTGTCCTATATGTCTGTCTGTCTATATGTCTGTCTGTCTATATGTCTGTCTGTCTATATGTCTGTCTGTCCTATATGTCTGTCTGTCTATGTGTCTGTCTGTCTATAACCTGATGTAATCTGTGTCTGTCTGTCTATATGTCTGTCTATAACCTGATGTAATCTGTGTCTGTCTGTCTATGTGTCTGTCTGTCTATAAACTGATGTAATCTGTGTCTGTCTGTCTATGTCTGTCTGTCTATATGTCTGTCTGTCCTATATGTCTGTATGTCTATGTGTCTGTCTGTCTATAAACTGATGTAATCTGTGTCTGTCTGTCTATGTCTGTCTGTCTATATGTCTGTCTGTCCTATATGTCTGTCTGTCTATGTGTCTGTCTGTCTATAAACTGATGTAATCTGTGTCTGTCTGTCTATGTCTGTCTGTCTATGTGTCTGTCTGTCTATAAACTGATGTAATCTGTGTCTGTTTGTCTACATCTCCTTAACACATTTTCCTCAACCCAATTTGGGGGGAATTGTCTAAATTTAATTTCAACAACACTTGAAGTATTTCAATACACTAGAGTGAGATTGAATCAGAGTCATTGTCACACCTTGACCTTAGAGATCCCTCTTTATTCTCTATATTTTGGTTAGGTCAGGGTGTGACTAGGGGTGGGTACTCTAGTTTTTGTATATCTATGTTTTATTTTCTTTGCTGGCCAAGTATGGTTCCCAATCAGAGGCAGCCGTCTATCGTCTATCATACTTAGGCAGCCCTTTTTCCCACCTTCAGTTGTGGGATCTTGTCTTTGTTTGGTTGCATGTATTTCTGCACGACGACGCTTTTCGTTCGTTGTATTGTTTATTGTTTTTTTGCTGGTTCACATTTTAATAAAATATGATGAACCCAAATCACCGAACGGAACAGTCATAGCTAGCAGATTAGTGGTGTCTAGTGGGAGGTCCAGTTAGTCCATTTAGCTGAGGGAGGGAAGTAATGCAAGGGCTCTGAACTAGACATAGACAGACAGACAGGCAGACAGGCAGGCAGGCAGGCAGACAGACAGACAGGTAGACAGACAGGTAGACAGACAGACAGACAGACAGACAGACAGACAGACAGACAGACAGACAGACAGACAGACAGACAGACAGACAGACAGACAGACAGACAGACAGACAGACAGACAGACAGACAGACAGGCAGGCAGGCAGACAGATTGTTGTTATTTTTGTATTTAATTGTGTATTATTATTTACTACCATTTTATATTATTATTTTTTATATTTTTATATTGACACAATGTTTTTCAATGTTTTTCATGCCAATAAAGCAACTTGAATTTGAATTTGAGAGACAGAGAGAGAGAAAGAGAGAGAGTGGGAGAGAAGAGAGAGAAGCACACACCTCAGATCCATTTAGCTGAGGGAGGGAAGCATTCCAAGGGCTCTGGACTAAGCACAGGAAGAGAGAGAGTAGGATGGAGAGAGAGAGAGGGAGAGAGTAGGATGGAGAGAG
>NC_034190.2:7955319-7962819 GCF_002021735.2 Oncorhynchus kisutch | reverse complement strand
AGAGGGAGAGTAGGATGGAGAGTGAGAGGGAGAGAGAGAGAGGGAGTAGGATGGAGAGAGAGAGGGAGAGAGAGAGAGGGAGAGTAGGATGGAGAGTGAGAGGGAGAGAGAGAGAGGGAGTAGGATGGAGACAGAGAGGGAGAGAGAGAGAGGGAGTAGGATGGAGAGAGAGAGAGAGTAGGATGGAGAGAGAGAGAGGGAGTATGGATGGAGAGAGAGAGAGAGTAGGATGGAGAGAGAGAGAGGGAGTAGGATGGGAGAGAGAGAGAGTAGGATGGAGAGAGAGAGAGGAAGTTAGGATGGAGAGAGAGAGAGAGTAGGATGGAGAGAGAGAGGGAGAGAGAGAGAGAGAGAGGGAGAGGGAGTAGTGGAGAGTGAGAGGAGAGAGAGAGAAGAGAGAGAGAGAGAGGGCAGAGAGGAGTTTAGGATGGAGAGTGAGAGGGAGTAGGATGGAGAGAGAGAGAGGGAGTAGGATGGAGAGTGAGAGGGAGGAGAGAGAGAGAGGGAGAGTAGGATGGAGAAGTGAGAGGGATGAGAGAGAGAGGGAGAGTAGGATGGAGAGTGAGAGGGAGAGAGAGAGAGGGAGTAGGAGGAGAGAGAGAGAGGGAGAGAGAGAGAGGGAGAGTGGATGGAGAGTGAGAGGGAGAGAGAGAGGAGGGGAGTAGGATGGAGAGAGAGAGGGAGAAGAGGAGAGAGGAGTAGGGGATGGAGAGTTGAGAGGGAGAGAGGGAGAGGGAGTAGGATGGAGAGTGAGAGGGAGAGAGAGAGAGGGAGAGGGAGTAGGATGGAGAGTGAGAGGGAGAGAGAGAGAGAGGGAGTAGGATGGAGAGTGAGAGGGAAGAGAGAGAGAGAGGAGAGCAGAGAGAGTAGGCATGGGGAGTGAGAGGGGAGTAGAGGATGGAGAGAGAGAGGGAGTAGGATGAGAGAGAGAGAGGGAGAGATGGAGAGGAGGGAGAGAGAGAGAGTGAGGGAGTAGGATGGAGAGTGAGAGGGAGAGAGAGAGAGAGAGAGAGGGAGTAGGATGGAGAGTGAGAGGGAGTAGGAGGAGAGAGAGAGAGGGAGTAGGATGGAGAGTGAGAGGGAGAGAGAGAGAGGGAGAGTAGGATGGAGAGTGAGAGGAGAGAGAGAGAGGGAGAGTAGGATGGAGAGTGAGAGGGAGAGAGAGAGAGGGAGTAGGATGGAGAGAGAGAGGGAGAGAGAGAGAGGGAGAGTAGGATGGAGAGTGAGAGGGAGAGAGAGAGAGGGAGTAGGATGAGAGAGAGAGAGGGAGAGAGAGAGAGGGAGAGTAGGATGGAGAGTGAGAGGGAGAGAGAGAGAGGGAGTAGGATGGAGAGAGAGAGGGAGTAGGATGGAGAGAGAGAGGGAGAGAGAGAGAGGAGAGAGAGAGGGGAGTAGGATGGAGTGAGAGGGAGAGAGAGAGAGGGAGAGAGAGAGAGGGAGTAGGATGGAGAGAGAGAGGGAGTAGGATGGAGAGAGAGAGGGAGAGAGAGAGAGGGAGAGTAGGATGGAGAGTGAGAGGGAGAGAGAGAGAGGGAGTAGGATGGAGAGAGAGAGGGAGAGAGAGAGAGGGAGACAGGGAAGCAGACACCTCAGATCCACTTGGCTTTGGCAGGAAAGGAGAGGAGAATGTCTGCCAGCCTAGAGGTAAGGAAAGCGTTCGATGGCCCCTAAACGACTAGTCCTGAATGCCAAATAAGAAGTGTCAAGGAAGTTAGAGGGAATAATAACACTGGTCTGTCCATCTCAGTGGTAGAGTTTCTAATGGCACCATAGTGTTCTACCTTTTGACCAGGGCCCTTACCATGTGCCTCTTACATTTGACAGCACTACACCTTAGAAGATCTGGACATTTCCCAACTGACATTTTATGTCCACTGTCCAGACTTTTAACACTTTTTTAAAAACCGTTATTACTGTGTCGAAGACTGCATAGACACCTTTTTGGAGGGTTACAGGAATATCAGGCTGATATTTGGGAGATTTTTGGTATTTGTGGTCTCTCTCCACTTTTAGAAGTTAGAGTAATAAAGTACACTCTCAGCGTTTTTCACACACAGTGCTATTGTTGGTGTCATAAAAGAGGCTGTTCACACGTCAGATATTTGGACCCATATTCCTCTGCAGTGGCCGTATGGAAATGACCTAATATACTGGGACATGGCTGATCTAATATACTGGGACCTGGCTGATCTAATATACTGGGACCTGGCTGATCTAATATACTGGGACATGGCTGATCTAATATACTGGGACATGGCTGATCTAATATACTGGGACATGGCTGATCTAATATACTGGGACATGGCTGATCTAATATACTGGGACAGGCTGGTCTAATATACTGGGACATGGCTGATCTAATATACTGGGACATGGCTGATCTAATATACTGGGACATGGCTGATCTAATATACTGGGACATGGCTGATCTAATATACTGGGACATGGCTGATCTAATATACTGGGACATGGCTGATCTAATATACTGGGACATGGCTGATCTAATATACTGGGACTGATCTAATATACTGGGACATGGCTGAGGGATATTCTAGCAAGGAACTTTCTTTTTTCTTTTTCTGCCTCCTTGTCTTGTTTTGCCTGCTTCTTCTTCTTTGGTTTATTGTTCTTCAGTTTATTTTTGCTTTTGGTTTCTTCTTGGTCTTCTTCTCTCTTCGTCATCTTTCATTTTCTCATTTTCTCTCTTCGTTCCATCGTTGTACCTCAGACATAATGAGGACACCCTAACTCTATTTTCTATCTCCTGTCCTCCTCTCCTCCTGTCATCCTCTCCTCCTGTCCTCCTGTCCTCCTCTCCTCCTGTCCTCCTGTCCCCCTCTCCTCCTGTCCTCCTGTCCTCCTGTCCTCCTGTCCTCCTCTCCTCCTGTCATCCTCTCCTCCTGTCCTCCTCTCCTCCTCTCCTTCCTGTCTCTGTCCCCTCTCCTCCTGTCCTCCTGTCCTCCTGTCCTCCTGTCCTCCTCTCCTCCTCTCCTCCTGTCATCCTCTCCTCCTGTCCTCCTCTCCTCCTGTCCTCCTGTCCTCCTGTCCCCCTCTCCTCCTGTCCTCCTGTCCTCCTCTCCTCCTCTCCTCCTGTCTTCCTCTCCTCCTGTCTTCCTCTCCTACTGTCCTCCTCTCCTCCTGTCCTCCTATCCTCCTCTCCTCCTATCCTCCTCTCCTCCTGTCCTCCTATCCTCCCTCCTCCTCTCCTCAGTTATCCTACGGTTCCAGTTCCCCAGCTCTCTCCAACCGCCAGCGCTTCCCGACGTTCTTCCGTACCCACCCGTCTGCCACCCTCCACAACCCCACCAGGGTTCAGCTCTTTCAGAAGTGGAAATGGACTAAGATCGCCACCATCCAGCAGACTACGGAAGTCTTCACCTCAGTGAGTGACAGGCCTCTTTTAAAAAATATGTTTTGTAGTTTTTTAAATTGTTTTATGGACAGTGATAGTCTGAATGTAGAGGGGAGACAGATACAGAGGAAGACGGAGAGGAAGAGTTGAGGCAGGATTCAGACCCACCTCGCCTTGGGGTATCTGTGGTCTGTGGGACTAATCTCTCTACCAGACTCCGGCACACCAAACCCCTTTCTCACTAAGGTGTTAGACTCAAGTTTTATTGTCTGTTTGTTCACTTATCATTTATACTATTGGTTAAAGACATGCAGAGAACTGCCTCCTCATTTATACTATTGGTTAAAGACATGCAGAGAACTGCCTCCTCATTTATACTATTGGTTAAAGACATGCAGAGAACTGCCTCCTCATTTATACTATTGGTTAAAGACATGCAGAGAACTGCCTCCTCATTTATACTATTGGTTAAAGACATGCAGAGAACTGCCTCCTCATTTATACTATTGGTTAAAGACATGCAGAGAACTGCCTCCTCATTTATACTATTGGTTAAAGACATGCAGAGAACTGCCTCCTCATTTATACTATTGGTTAAAGACATGCAGAGAACTGCCTCCTCATTTATACTATTGGTTAAAGACATGCAGAGAACTGCCTCCTCATTTATACTATTGGTTAAAGACATGCAGAGAACTGACTCCTCATTTATACTATTGGTTAAAGACATGCAGAGAACTGCCTCCTCATTTATACTATTGGTTAAAGACATGCAGAGAACTGCCTCCTCATTTATACTATTGGTTAAAGACATGCAGAGAACTGCCTCCTCATTTATACTATTGGTTAAAGACATGCAGAGAACTGCCTCCTCATTTATACTATTGGTTAAAGACATGCAGAGAACTGCTCCTCATTTATACTATTGGTTAAAGACATGCAGAGAACTGCCTCCTCATTTATACTATTGGTTAAAGACATGCAGAGAACTGCCTCCTCATTTATACTATTGGTTAAAGACATGCAGAGAACTGCCTCCTCATTTATACTATTGGTTAAAGACATGCAGAGAACTGCCTCCTCATTTATACTATTGGTTAAAGACATGCAGAGAACTGCCTCCTCATTTATACTATTGGTTAAAGACATGCAGAGAACTGCCTCCTCATTTATACTATTGGTTAAAGACATGCAGAGAACTGCCTCCTCATTTATACTATTGGTTAAAGACATGCAGAGAACTGCCTCCTCATTTATACTATTGGTTAAAGACATGCAGAGAACTGCCTCCTCATTTATACTATTGGTTAAAGACATGCAGAGAACTGCCTCCTCATTTATACTATTGGTTAAAGACATGCAGAGAACTGCCTCCTCATTTATACTATTGGTTAAAGACATGCAGAGAACTGCCTCCTCATTTATACTATTGGTTAAAGACATGCAGAGAACTGCCTCCTCATTTATACTATTGGTTAAAGACATGCAGAGAACTGCCTCCTCATTTATACTATTGGTTAAAGACATGCAGAGAACTGCCTCCTCATTTATACTATTGGTTAAAGACATGCAGAGAACTGCCTCCTCATTTATACTATTGGTTAAAGACATGCAGAGAACTGCCTCCTCATTTATACTATTGGTTAAAGACATGCAGAGAACTGACTCCTCATTTATACTATTGGTTAAAGACATGCAGAGAACTGCCTCCTCATTTATACTATTGGTTAAAGACATGCAGAGAACTGCCTCCTCATTTATACTATTGGTTAAAGACATGCAGAGAACTGCCTCCTCATTTATACTATTGGTTAAAGACATGCAGAGAACTGCCTCCTCATTTATACTATTGGTTAAAGACATGCAGAGAACTGCCTCCTCATTTATACTATTGGTTAAAGACATGCAGAGAACTGCCTCCTCATTTATACTATTGGTTAAAGACATGCAGAGAACTGCCTCCTCATTTATACTATTGGTTAAAGACATGCAGAGAACTGCCTCCTCATTTATACTATTGGTTAAAGACATGCAGAGAACTGCCTCCTCATTTATACTATTGGTTAAAGACATGCAGAGAACTGACTCCTCATTTATACTATTGGTTAAAGACATGCAGAGAACTGACTCCTCATTTATACTATTGGTTAAAGACATGCAGAGAACTGCCTCCTCATTTATACTATTGGTTAAAGACATGCAGAGAACTGCCTCCTCATTTATACTATTGGTTAAAGACATGCAGAGAACTGCCTCCTCATTTATACTATTGGTTAAAGACATGCAGAGAACTGCCTCCTCATTTATACTATTGGTTAAAGACATGCAGAGAACTGACTCCTCATTTATACTATTGGTTAAAGACATGCAGAGAACTGCCTCCTCATTTATACTATTGGTTAAAGACATGCAGAGAACTGCCTCCTCATTTATACTATTGGTTAAAGACATGCAGAGAACTGCCTCCTCATTTATACTATTGGTTAAAGACATGCAGAGAACTGCCTCCTCATTTATACTATTGGTTAAAGACATGCAGAGAACTGCCTCCTCATTTATACTATTGGTTAAAGACATGCAGAGAACTGCCTCCTCATTTATACTATTGGTTAAAGACATGCAGAGAACTGACTCCTCATTTATACTATTGGTTAAAGACATGCAGAGAACTGCCTCCTCATTTATACTATTGGTTAAAGACATGCAGAGAACTGCCTCCTCATTTATACTATGGTTAAAGACATGCAGAGAACTGCCTCCTCATTTTATACTATTGGTTAAAGACATGCAGAGAACTGCCTCCTCATTTATACTATTGGTTAAAGACATGCAGAGAACTGCCTCCTCATTTATACTATTGGTTAAAGACATGCAGAGAACTGCCTCCTCATTTATACTATTGGTTAAAGACATGCAGAGAACTGACTCCTCATTTATACTATTGGTTAAAGACATGCAGAGAACTGACTCCTCATTTATACTATTGGTTAAAGACATGCAGAGAACTGCCTCCTCATTTATACTATTGGTTAAAGACATGCAGAGAACTGACTCCTCATTTATACTATTGGTTAAAGACATGCAGAGAACTGCCTCCTCATTTATACTATTGGTTAAAGACATGCAGAGAACTGCCTCCTCATTTATACTATTGGTTAAAGACATGCAGAGAACTGCTCCTCATTTATACTATTGGTTTAAAGACATGCAGAGAACTGCCTCCTCATTTATACTATTGGTTAAAGACATGCAGAAGAACTGACTCCTCATTTATACTATTGGTTAAAGACATGCAGAGAACTGCCTCCTCATTTATACTATTGGTTAAAGACATGCAGAGAACTGCCTCCTCATTTATACTATTGGTTAAAGACATGCAGAGAACTGCCTCCTCATTTATACTATTGGTTAAAGACATGCAGAGAACTGCCTCCTCATTTATACTATTGGTTAAAGACATGCAGAGAACTGCCTCCTCATTTTACTATTGGGTTAAAGACATGCAGAGAGAACTGCCTCCTCATTTATACTATTGGTTAAAGACATGCAGAGAATGACTCCTCATTTATACTATGGTTTAAAGACATGCAGAGAACTGCCTCCTCATTTATACTATTGGTTTAAAGACATGCAGAGAACTGCCCTCCTCATTTATACTATTTGTTTAAAGACATGCAGAGAACTGCCTCCTCATTTATACTATTGGTTAAAGACATGCAGAGAACTTCCTCCTCATTTATACTATTGGTTAAAGACATGCAGAGAACTGCCTCCTCATTTATACTATTGGTTAAAGACATGCAGAGAACTGCATCCTCATTTATACTATTGGTTAAAGACATGCAGAGAACTGACTCCTCATTTATACTATTGGTTAAAGACATGCAGAGAACTGACTCCTCATTTATACTATTGGTTAAAGACATGCAGAGAACTGCCTCCTCATTTATTACTATTGGTTAAAGACGGCAGAGAACTGACTCCTCATTATACTATTGGTTAAAGACATGCAGAGAACTGCCTCCTCATTTATACTGGTTGGTTAAAGACATGCAGAGAGAACTGACTCCTCATTTATACTATTGGTTAAAGACATGCAGAGACTGACTCCTCATTTATACTATTGGTTAAAGACATGCAGAGAACTG
>NC_034190.2:7933511-7955219 GCF_002021735.2 Oncorhynchus kisutch | reverse complement strand
TGAACACATGAAATCAGTCACGTCTGAGCTTGGTGAACAAACCCCAGAGAGACTCTCACACATTGCTAGCGATGCATGACTCATATCCCGCAGTCTCTGCGGTTATATCTGCGGATAAGTCCACGGTTTAGGGTCACTAAATATTGCGTGGATGAAGGGGCGGGTTGAATAAAGTGAAAACATAGACTGTGAAATGGAGAGTTGAAATGGAGAGTTGAAATGGAGAGTTGAAAATAAAAGAGAATGGAGGGACAGAAAAGTAATGTATGTAAAAGATTTGTTGAAGTGGTAAAGTAGGATGATAGCAGCCATACTATCGAATTTCACTACCTTGACCTTCCCTATCGACCTTCACATACCGGACTTTCACATCATCGACCTTTCACTATCGACCTTCACTGCCACCTTTCACTACCAACCTTCCCCTGCCGAACCTTCCACTATCGACCTTTCACTATCGACATGTGCTATAAAAGTTCATATTTTCACTATCAATCTTCTAACACCGACCTTCCACTATCGTCACTTCACTGACCCTCGACCTCCACTATCACCTTCACAACCGACCTTCACTGTCAATCTTCACCGTCGACCTTCACTACCGATCTTCACCATTGACCTTCACTACCGACCTTCACTATTGACCTTCACTAGCGACCTTCGCCATCGACCTTCACTATAGACCTGCGCTATACAAATTCGATCCTTCACAAGCCTACGGCACGTCAAAGGAACGGTAGCCGTCTGTTTAGATGGGGTGAATGGAAAATGGAAGAATCTGGGTCATTGACTGTAGGTCTATAACCTCTCATGTAGTCATGGTATTAACTCCTGCAGAATAAAACAGATCAGTAAAATGATACACTAAATGTAGGCTACATTAGATCTAGTGAGAATGACGCATGCATTCTGTAGAGGTGCTATCTTCATCAGCATCATCAAAAGCTGATAGTAATTTCAACCACCATAAAATATGCTTCCAAGCCAAACTGAAATCTTATCAGAAACATGTTGGTTCCTTTTCACAGCTTGTTATTTCCTCACAACCGTCATTTGGCACCAAAAAAATATTCCTGTTGTTTTCTGTGGCTTTTTTTTGTTGTTGCATTTTTCTCCCTGGTCCGTAAACATCTTTGCTCCGCAAAAGAAGCAGATGACAGAGAAATCTTTACCGATGTCAACTAGAGTGAAGCATTCATTATATCGATTTATGACATTATTCTCGTTGAGCAACGGTTTATTTATCATGATGACAGAAGAGAAGCTGCATGCGTCTCATTATAGACAAGTTGACTAACAAATAGTCATAACTTAGAAGCAGACCCATATCTAAATGACTCCCCTGTTAATTAAAGAATAATTTTCACTGTCCTGACTGTAGTCTACAGTTTCTAATATTACGGTGTCAGCTTGGCTTTTTTCCTGACTGGCGCCTACTTCAACGTAACTTCTCCGGTCGTGCCGGCCTAGGAACTGTGGCAACAAGCCTAGGAACCATGGTAACAAGCCTAGGAACCATGTAACATGCCTAGGAAACATGGTAACAAGCCTAGAACCAAGGTAACAAGCCTAGGAACAATGGTAACATGCCTAGGAACTATGGTAACAAGCCTAAGAACCATGGTGACAAGCCTAGGAACCATGGTAACAAGCCTAGGAAACATGGTAACAAGCCTAGGAACCATGGTAACAAGCTTAGGTTTATGTGTGATATTAATCGGCCATCACTGGAGGAACCATGGTAACAACATGAATTTATCACACCAGAGGGGAAGATGAGTTGTGCTGTGCGCAATGCGTTGCGTTTTGTGTATTGTGAGGAGATGTGTGGTGGAAATTCATACTGAGAGAGATTTGGTCATTTCTTCAAACAATCATCTTTATTTAATATCGACTAATTATAGCAATAATGAAGCTGGTCAACCCAACACTCTTGACCTTTGAGCCGAACAGCAGCCTAACCTTTACAGAAAATGCTGTTTCTTATATAGCTTACGCAAAAAAAAATGCGTAGTCATGGCTGGTTCCACCCCTCCCATGCTGACTAGGGGAGGGGGGAGGGGGGGGGGGGTACCACAAGGCATCCTGAGTTCATCCTGTGGTTATCTGCTCCCAGTGCTGTTTTGACCCCACTCCGGCTCAGTCTCCCAGATGCCAGGATGGTGTTGAGATTACGTTCTACCCCTCCAGGCTGTCAATTCAATTCCATTTCAATCCAAGGGGCTTTATTGGCACGGGAAACATATGTTAACATTGCCAAAGCAAGTGAGGTAGTTAATATACAGAAGTGAAATAAATAATAAAAATGAAGGGTAAACATTACTGTCTCTATCTTGGTTACACCCACCACGTCCTATCTCTGGGATACGGTCTTTAGGGTTTATCACCAAGTCCACTGCCAGCTCAACCTGCAGACACAGATGAGAAGGTGATGACCACGTCCTATCTCTGGGATACGGTCTTTAGGGTTTATCACCAAGTCCACTGCCAGCTCAACCTGCAGACACAGATGAGAAGGTGATGACCACGTCCTATCTCTGGGATACGGTCTTTAGGGTTTATCACCAAGTCCACTGCCAGCTCAACCTGCAGACACAGATGAAGAAGGTGATGACCACGTCCTATCTCTGGGATACGGTCTTTAGTGTTTATCACCAAGTCCACTGCCAGCTCAACCTGCAGACACAGATGAGAAGGTGATGACCACGTCCTATCTCTGGGATACGGGTCTTTAGTGTTTATCACCAAGTCCACTGCCAGCTCAACCTGCAGACACAGATGAGAAGGTGATGACCACGTCCTATCTCTGGATACGGTCTTTAGTGTTTATCACCAAGTCCACTGCCAGCTCAACCTGCAGACACAGATGAGAAGGTGATGACCACGTCCTATCTCTGGGATACGGTCTTTAGGGTTTATCACCAGTCCACAGCCAGCTCAACCTGCAGACACAGATGAGAAGGTGATGACCACGTCCTATCTCTGGGATACGGTCTTTAGTGTTTATCACCAAGTCCACTGCCAGCTCAACCTGCAGACACAGATGAGAAGGTGATGACCACGTCCCATCTCTGGGATACGGTCTTTAGGGTTTATCACCAAGTCCACTGCCAGCTCAACCTGCAGACACAGATGAGAAGGTGATGACCACGTCCTATCTCTGGGATACGGTCTTTAGGGTTTATCACCAAGTCCACAGCCAGCTCAACATGCAGACACAGATGAGAAGGTGATGACCACGTCCTATCTCTGGGATACGGTCTTAGGGTTTATCACCAAGTCCACTGCCAGCTCAACCTGCAGACACAGATGAGAAGGTGATGACCACGTCCTATCTCTGGGATACGGTCTTGTGTGTGTGTGTGTGTGTGTGTGTGTCTGTGGCGCTAATGTGTGTTTGTATGTGGGTCCGATGCCGATGCAGATTTTTTTGGGGGACAAAACTACCGATATATCTGCCGATTTGCTGTAGAAATAATTCTCATAAATTTCCATCCAAAAGAGCAGTTGTGACCATAACTATGTCCAATAACTATGTCCCATAACTATGTCCCATAACTATGTCCCATAACTATGTCCCATAACTATGTCCAATAACTATGTCCCATAACTATGTCCCATAACTATGTCCCATAACTATGTCCCATAGCTATGTCCAATAACTATGTCCCATAACTATGTCCCATAACTATGTCCCATAACTATGTCCCATAGCTATGTCCAATAACTATGTCCCATAACTATGTCCCATAACTATGTCCAATAACTATGTCCAATAACTATGTCACATAACTATGTCCAATAACTATGTCCATAACTATGTCCAATAACTATGTCACATAACTATGTCCAATAACTATGTCCCATAACTATGTCCCATAACTATGTCACATAACTATGTCCAATAACTATGTCCAATAACTATGTCCAATAACTATGTCCATAACTATGTCCCATAACTATGTCCAATAACTATGTCCAATAACTATGTCCAATAACTATGTCCAATAACTATGACCCATAACTATGTCCCATAACTATGTCCATAACTATGTCCCATAACTATGTCCCATAACTATGTCCAATAACTATGTCCAATAACTATGTCCCATAACTATGTCCCATAACTATGTCCAATAACTATGTCCCATAACTATGTCCATAACTATGTCCCATAACTATGTCCCATAACTATGTCCCATTACATTTCCTTTTTCCATCTATTCGATATCAGTTGTCGGTTATCGGCCGATACCAATTTAGCACTAAAAGGCTGATATAAGGGCTGAGTCTCTATGTGTGGGTTGGTCTCCCAGCAGTGGTGTGTGGTCTCCCCAGCAGTATGTGTGTGGTGCTCCCAGCAGTATGTTGTGTGGTCTCCCCAGCAGTGTGTGTGTGGTCTCCCCAGCAGTGTGTGTGTGGTCTCCCCCAGCAGTGTGTGTGTGGTCTCCCCAGCAGTGTGTGTGTGGTCTCCCCAGCCAGTGTGTGTGTGTGGTCTCCCAGCAGTGTGTGTGTGGTCTCCCCAGCAGTGTGTGTGTGGTCTCCCCAGCAGTGTGTGTGTGGTCTCCCCAGCAGTGTGTGTGGTCTCCCCAGCAGTGTGTGTGTGGTCTCCCAGCAGTGTGTGTGTGGTCTCCCAGCAGTGTGTGTGTGGTCTCCCCAGCAGTGTGTGTGTGGTCTCCCCAGCAGTGGTGTGTGTGGTCTCCCCCAGCAGTGTGTGTGTGTGGTCTCCCCAGCAGTGTGTGTGTGGTCTCCCCAGCAGTGTGTGTGTGTGGTCTCCCCCAGCAGTGTGGGTGTGTGGTCTCCCCAGCAGTGTGGGTGTGTGGTCTCCCAGCAGTGTGTTGTGTGGTCTCCCCAGCAGTGTGTGTGTGGTCTCCCAGCAGTGTGTGTGGTCTCCCCAGCAGTGTGTGTGTGTGTGTGTGTGTGTGTGTGTGTGGTCTCCCCCAGCAGTGTGTGTGTGGTCTCCCCAGCAGTGTGTGTGTGGTCTCCCAGCAGTGTGTGTGATGGTCTCCCCAGCAGTGTGTGTGTGGTCTCCCCAGCAGTGTGTGTGTGTGGTCTCCCCAGCAGTGTGTGTGTGGTCTCCCCAGCAGTGTATGTGTGTGGTCTCCCCAGCAGTGGTGTGTGTGGTCTCCCCAGCAGTGTGTGTGTGTCTCCCCAGCAGTGTGTGTGATGGTCTCCCCAGCAGTGGTGTGTGATGGTCTCCCCAGCAGTGTGTGTGGTCTCCCCAGCAGTGTGTGTGTGTGTGTGTGTGTGTGTGGTGTGTGTGTGTGTGTGTGTGTGTGTGTGTGTGTGTGTGTGTGTGTGTGTGGTCTCCCCAGCAGTGTGTGTGGTCTCCCCAGCAGTGTGTGTGTGGTCTCCCCAGCAGTGTGTGTGATGGTCTCCCCCAGCAGTGGTGTGTGGGGTCTCCCCAGCAGTGTGTGTGTGTGGTCTCCCCAGCAGTGTGTGTGTGGTCTCCCCCAGCAGTGTTGTGTGTGGTCTCCCCAGCAGTGTGTGTGTGTGGTCTCCCCAGCAGTGTGTGTGTGGTCTCCCCAGCAGTGTGTGTGTGTGGTCTCCCCAGCAGTGTGTGTGTGTGGTCTCCCCAGCAGTGTGTGTGTGGTCTCCCCAGGCAGTGTGTGTGTGTCTCCCAGCAGTGTGTGTGATGGTCTCCCCAGCAGTGTGTGTGATGGTCTCCCCAGCAGTGTGTGTGGTCTCCCCAGCAGTGTGTGTGTGGTGTGTGTGTGTGTGTGTGTGTGTGTGGTCTCCCCAGCAGTGTGTGTGTGGTCTCCCCAGCAGTGTGTGGTGTGGTCTCCCAGCAGTGTGGTGTGATGGTCTCCCCAGCAGTGTGTGTGTGGTCTCCCCAGCTGTGTGGGTGTGTGGTCTCCCCAGCAGTGTGTGGTGTGGTCTCCCCAGCAGTGTGTGTGTGGTCTCCCCAGCAGTGTGTGTGTGTGGTCTCCCCAGCAGTGGTGTGTGTGGTCTCCCCAGCAGTGGTGTGTGTGTGGTCTCCCCAGCAGTGTGTGTGTGGTCTCCCCAGCAGTGTGTGTGGGTCTCCCCAGCAGTGTGTGTGATGGTCTCCCCAGCAGTGTGTGGTGATGGTCTCCCCAGCAGTGTGTGTGATGGTCTCCCCAGCAGTGGTGTGGTGTGGTCTCCCCAGCAGTGTGTGTGATGGTCTCCCCCAGCTGTGTGTGTGTGTGGTCTCCCCAGCAGTGTGTGTGTGGTCTCCCCAGCAGTGTGTGTGTGGTCTCCCCAGCAGTGTGTGGTGATGGTCTCCCCAGCAGTGTGTGTGTGGTCTCCCCAGCAGTGTGTGTGATGGTCTCCCCAGCAGTGTGTGTGTGGTCTCCCCAGCAGTGTGTGTGATGGTTCACTGCAGCAGCTCTGTTCTGTTCACACTGAGACTCCATCCCCATTCGAGTTGTTGTTCCCTTCTGTTTACTGTGTGTGTGTGCTCTGTTGTGTGTGTGTGTGTGTGTGTGCTCTGTTGTGTGTGTGTGTGTGCTCTGTTGTGTGTGTGTGTGTTGTGTTTTCCCATCTCCTGTGCGACTCTGTGTAACACTTCCCTTTCTGAATCCCCAGCGGCAAGATGCCAGAATCATCGTGGGGCTCTTCTACGAGACGGAAGCCAGAAAAGTTTTCTGTGAGGTACAGACGCTTACAAATTGATTACCTAACTCTGTGGATTGATACAGTATCTTAAAATGTCTGTTGACGTAAGGTATCCTTTTCTGTGTTTCTTGGAAAAGTAGTGCTCAACGTTCGCGTCGTTCTATCAAGAATTTCATGATTTTTTTCTCTGCCGCTTTTTCTTATCTCTTCATCCTGATATATTCTCTCTGACACACCTGACTACTCCTCCTTTACCTCTCCTTTCACTCACCCCTCTCTCTCTCTCTATTCTTTCCCTCCCGCTCTCTCTCTCCCCCTCTCTCTATTCTTCCCCCTCTCTCTACCCCCCTCTCTCTACTCCCCCCCTCTCTCTCTCTCTCTCTATTCTTTCCCTCCTCCCCTCTCTCTCTCCCCCTCTCTCTACTCCCCTCCACTCTCTCTATTCTTCCCCCCCTCTCTCTACCCCCCTCTCTTGCTCTATTCTTTCCCTCCCCCCTCTCTCTCCTCCCCCCCCTCTCTCTCTCTCTATTCTTTCCCTCCCCCTCTCTCTCTCCCCTCTCTCTACTCCCCCCCTCTCTCTATTCTTCCCCCTCTCTCTACCCCCCTCTCTCTTGCTCTATTCTTTCCCTCCCCCCTCTCTCCCCCCCTCTCTCTACTCCCCCCCCTCTCTCTCTCTCTATTCTTTCCCTCCTCCCCCTCTCTCTCTCCCCCTCTCTCTACTCCCCTCCACTCTCTCTATTCTTCCCCCCCTCTCTCTACCCCACCTCTCTTGCTCTATTCTTTCCCTCCCCCCTCTCCCCCCCTCTCCCCCCTCTCTCTCCTCCCCCCCCCCCCTCTCTCTCTCTCTATTCTTTCCCTCCCCTCTCTTTCTCCCCCTCTCCCCTCTCCTCTCTCTCTCTCTCTCCCTCACCCCTCTCTCTCTCTATTCTTTCCCTCCCCCCCTCTCTCTCTCCCTCCCCCTCTCTCTACTCTCCCCCCCTCTCTCTCCCCCCCCCCCCTCTCCTCTCTCTCTCTCTCTCTCTCTCTCTCTATTCTTTTCCCTCCCCCTCTCTTTCTCCCCCTCTCCCCTCTCTCTCTCCTCTCTCCCTCACCCCTCTCTCTCTCTATTCTTTCCCTCCCCCTGTCTCTCTCTCTCCCCCTCTCTCTCTTTCACTATCCCCTCTCCCTCCCCCTCCCTGTCTCTCCCTCCCTCCCCCCCCTCTTTCTCTATCCATCCATCCATCCCTCCCCCCCTCTCTCTCTCTACTTTCCTCCCTCCCTCCCCCTCTCTCAATCCCCCTCTCTCCCTCCCCCCTCCCCCTTATCTCCCTCTCTCTCCCTCCCTCCCCCCCGCTCTCTCCCTCTCCCCCTCTCTCTCTCTCTCTCTCTCTCTCTCTCCCTCCTCCTCTCTCTCTCCCTCCCTCCCCCCCTCTCTCTCTCCCTCCCTTCCTCCCCCCTCTCTCCCCCCCTCTCTCCCCCTCCCTCTCTCTACTCCCCCACCTCTCTCTCTCTCTCCCACCCTCCCCATCTCTTTCCCCCTCTCTCTTTCTCCCTCTCCCCCTCTCTCTCTTCCTCCCTCCCACTCTCTCCCTCTCTCCCTCCCTCCCCCTCTCTCTCATACTCTCCCCCCTCTCTCTCTCCCTCCCTCTTTCTCTCTCTTTCTCTCGCACTCCTTTCCCCCCACCCCTCTCTCTCCTCTCTTTCCTGTCTCTCCCCTCTATCCTACAGGTGTACAAGGAGAAGCTCTATGGGAAGAAGTATGTCTGGTTCCTGATTGGTTGGTACGCAGACAACTGGTTCAAGATCAAAGACCCGTCAATCAACTGCACCGTGGAGCAGATGACGGAGGCTGTGGAGGGCCACGTTACCACGGAGATCGTCATGCTAAACCCAGAGACCGTCCGAGGGGCCTCCAATCTGGTGAGGAGTGCACTCGTGTAGAGAGAGCAATATTGCTATGTGCCTGAATCCTAAAATGGCACCCTATTCCCTACATAGTACACTCCTTTAGACAAGGGCCCTATTCCCTACATAGTACACTCCTTTAGACCAGGGCCCTATTCCCTACATAGTGCACTCCTTTAACCAGGGCCTTATTCCCTACATAGTGCACTCCTTTAGACCAGGGCCCTATTACCTACATAGTGCACTCCTGAATAGGGCCCTGGTCTAAAGTAGTGTACTATATAGGGAATAGGGCCCTGGTCTAAAGTAATGCACTATATAGGGAATAGGGCTCTGGTCTAAAGTAGTGCACTATATAGGGAATAGGGCTCTGGTCTAAAGTAGTGCACTATATAGGGAATAGGCCCCTGGTCTAAAGTAGTGCACTATATAGGGAATAGGTCTCTGGTCTAAAGTAGTGCCCTATATAGGGAATAGGGCTCTGGTCTAAAGTAGTGCACTACATAGGGAATAGGGCTCTGGTCTAAAGTAGTGCACTATATAGGGAATAGGGCTCTGGTCTAAAGTAGTGCACTATATAGGGAATAGGGCTCTGGTCTAAAGTAGTGTACTATATAGGGAATAGGGCTCTGGTCTAAAGTAGTGCACTACATAGGGAATAGGGCCCTGGTCTAAAGTAGTGTACTATATAGGGAATAGGGCTCTGGTCTAAAGTAGTGCACTATATAGGGAATAGGGCTCTGGTCTAAAGTAGTGCACTATATAGGGAATAGGGCTCTGGTCTAAAGTAGTGCACTATATAGGGAATAGGGCTCTGGTCTAAAGTAGTGCACTATATAGGGAATAGGCCCCTGGTCTAAAGTAGTGCAATATATAGGGAATAGGGCTCTGGTCTAAAGTAGTGCACTATATAGGGAATAGGGCTCTGGTCTAAAGTAGTGTACTATATAGGGAATAGTGCCCTGGTCTAAAGTAGTGCACTTTATAGGGAATAGGGCTCCGGTCTAAAGTAGTGCACTATACAGGGAATAGGGCACTGGTCTAAAGTAGTGCACTATATAGGGAATAGGGCTCTGGTCTAAAGTAGTGCACTATATAGGGAATAGGGTTCAATAGGGCTCTGGTCTAAAGGAGTGCACTATATAGGGAATAGGGTCCTGGTCTAAAGTAGTGCACTATGTAGGGAATAGGGCTCTGGTCTAATGTAGTGCACAATATAGGGAATAGGGCCCTGATCTAAAGTAGTGCACTATATAGGGAATAGGGCCCTGATCTAAAGTAGTGTACTATATAGGGAATAGGGTCCTGGTCTAAAGTAGTGCACTATATAGGGAATAGGGCTCTGGTCTAAAGTAGTGTACTATATAGGGAATAGTGCCCTGGTCTAAAGTAGTGCACTTTATAGGGAATAGGGCTCCGGTCTAAAGTGGTGCACTATACAGGGAATAGGGCCCTGGTCTAAAGTAGTGCACTATATAGGGAATAGGGCTCTGGTCTAAAGTAGTGCACTATATAGGGAATAGGGTTCAATAGGGCTCTGGTCTAAAGGAGTGCACTATATAGGGAATAGGGTCCTGGTCTAAAGTAGTGCACTATGTAGGGAATAGGGCTCTGGTCTAATGTAGTGCACAATATAGGGAATAGGGCCCTGATCTAAAGTAGTGCACTATATAGGGAATAGGGCCCTGATCTAAAGTAGTGTACTATATAGGGAATAGGGTCCTGGTCTAAAGTAGTGCACTATATAGGGAATAGGGCTCTGGTCTAAAGTAGTGTACTATATAGGGAATAGTGCCCTGGTCTAAAGTAGTGCACTTTATAGGGAATAGGGCTCCGGTCTAAAGTGGTGCACTATACAGGGAATAGGGCCCTGGTCTAAAGTAGTGCACTATATAGGGAATAGGGCTCTGGTCTAAAGTAGTGCACTATATAGGGAATAGGGTTCAATAGGGCTCTGGTCTAAAGGAGTGCACTATATAGGGAATAGGGTCCTGGTCTAAAGTAGTGCACTATGTAGGGAATAGGGCTCTGGTCTAATGTAGTGCACAATATAGGGAATAGGGCCCTGATCTAAAGTAGTGCACTATATAGGGAATAGGGCCCTGATCTAAAGTAGTGTACTATATAGGGAATAGGGTCCTGGTCTAAAGTAGTGCACTATATAGGGAATAGGGCTCTGGTCTAAAGTAGTGCACTATATAGGGAATAGGGCCCTGATCTAAAGTAGTGTACTATATAGGGAATAGGGTTCAATTGGGCTCTGGTCTAAAGTAGTGCACTATATAGGGAATAGGGTTCAATTGGGCTCTGGTCTAAAGTAGTGCACTATATAGGGAATAGGGTTCAATTGGGCTCTGGTCTAAAGTAGTGTATTATATAGGGAATAGGGCTCTGGTCTAAAGTAGTGTACTATATAGGGAATAGGGTTCCATAGGGCTCTGGTCTAAAGTAGTGCACTATATAGGGAATAGGGCTCTGGTCTAAAGTAGTGTACTATATAGGGAATAGGGTTCCATAGGGCTCTGGTCTATAGTAGTGCACTATATAGGGAATAGGGCTCTGGTCTAAAGTAGTGTACTATATAGGGAATAGGGTTCCATAGGGCTCTGGTCTATAGTAGTGCACTATATAGGGAATAGGGCTCTGGTCTATAGTAGTGCACTATATAGGGAATAGGGCTCTGGTCTAAAGTAGTGTACTATATAGGGAATAGGTTTCCATAGGGCTCTGGTCTAAAGTAGTGCACTATATAGGGAATAGGGCTCTGGTCTAAAGTAGTGTACTATATAGGGAATAGGGTTCCATAGGGCTCTGGTCTATAGTAGTGCACTATATAGGGAATAGGGCTCTGGTCTAAAGTAGTGTACCATATAGGGAATAGGGTTCCATAGGGCTCTGGTCTATAGTAGTGCACTATATAGGGAATAGGGCTCTGGTCTATAGTAGTGTACTATATAGGGAATAGGGCTCTGGTCTATAGTAGTGCACTATATAGGGAATAGGGTTCTGGTCTATAGTAGTGTACTATATAGGGAATAGGGCTCTGGTCTATAGTAGTGTACTATATAGGGAATAGGGCTCTGGTCTAAAGTAGTGCACTATATAGGGAATAGGGCTTTGGTCTAAAGTAGTGTACTATATAGGGAATAGGGTTCCATAGGGCTCTGGTCTATAGTAGTGTACTATATAGGGAATAGGGCTCTGGTCTAAAGTAGTGCACTATATAGGGAATAGGGCCCTGATCTAAAGTAGTGTACTATATAGGGAATAGGGTTCAATTGGGCTCTGGTCTAAAGTAGTGCACTATATAGGGAATAGGGTTCAATTGGGCTCTGGTCTAAAGTAGTGCACTATATAGGGAATAGGGTTCAATTGGGCTCTGGTCTAAAGTAGTGTATTATATAGGGAATAGGGCTCTGGTCTAAAGTAGTGTACTATATAGGGAATAGGGTTCCATAGGGCTCTGGTCTAAAGTAGTGCACTATATAGGGAATAGGGCTCTGGTCTAAAGTAGTGTACTATATAGGGAATAGGGTTCCATAGGGCTCTGGTCTATAGTAGTGCACTATATAGGGAATAGGGCTCTGGTCTAAAGTAGTGTACTATATAGGGAATAGGGTTCCATAGGGCTCTGGTCTATAGTAGTGCACTATATAGGGAATAGGGCTCTGGTCTATAGTAGTGCACTATATAGGGAATAGGGCTCTGGTCTAAAGTAGTGTACTATATAGGGAATAGGTTTCCATAGGGCTCTGGTCTAAAGTAGTGCACTATATAGGGAATAGGGCTCTGGTCTAAAGTAGTGTACTATATAGGGAATAGGGTTCCATAGGGCTCTGGTCTATAGTAGTGCACTATATAGGGAATAGGGCTCTGGTCTAAAGTAGTGTACCATATAGGGAATAGGGTTCCATAGGGCTCTGGTCTATAGTAGTGCACTATATAGGGAATAGGGCTCTGGTCTATAGTAGTGTACTATATAGGGAATAGGGCTCTGGTCTATAGTAGTGCACTATATAGGGAATAGGGTTCTGGTCTATAGTAGTGTACTATATAGGGAATAGGGCTCTGGTCTATAGTAGTGTACTATATAGGGAATAGGGCTCTGGTCTAAAGTAGTGCACTATATAGGGAATAGGGCTTTGGTCTAAAGTAGTGTACTATATAGGGAATAGGGTTCCATAGGGCTCTGGTCTATAGTAGTGTACTATATAGGGAATAGGGTTCCATAGGGCTCTGGTCTAAAGTAGTGCACTATATAGGGAATAGGGTTCCATAGGGCTCTGGTCTAAAGTAGTGCACTATATAGGGAATAGGGTTCCATAGGGCTCTGGTCTAAAGTAGTGCACTATATAGGGAATAGGGTAGAACGTTCATTCAGCTGTTAATGATGATCTTGCCCAAATTACACTACAGTGTCTTGGAAATACGATGACATTGATAAAGTAGGCAACTAATTAGTAGGAAACAACTTCTTCGTCGTCATGACAATGTCGTCAGGTTTACTTTAGACAGACGGTAGCGTTGCCATTAGCTAGCAAAGATCGCAACAAAAATAGATCAGTTAGTTATCTTAAATCCTGTGCTAGCTAATGTTACCACATCTAATAAGGAAGCCTGTCCCTCACTAGTGTAACGACCCTCTTTAATTCATACTGTCTGGAGAGGAGACGAGCTTCAGGAAGCTCTTCAAATGTACTATTATCCATCTTACTTTGAAGATTTACCTCGTAGAAGAAAAGCTTTGTTCTCGAAGAGAAGCGTTTTTCGAGCGCAGCAAACCGTTTCTCTCTCTTTTGAATCGCCGGCTCTGAATTAAGAGAGGAGAGGAGAAAATGTAAATACTGAAGAAATAATACACTTTGTGTTAATGTTCATTGTTCATCGTTCACGCTAAACTGGGGCAGCGCTGTCTGGAGGGGCTGAAGAGGCAGAGAGGGAGAGAGACAGTAGTGGGATGTGTCCCAAATGTCACCCTTTTACCTATGGGCTCTGGTCTAAAGTCGTGCACTATGCTCTATGGGACCTGGTCAAAAGTAGTGCACTATACCCTATGGGACCTGGTCAAAAGTAGTGCACTATGCCCTATGGGCTCTGGTCAACAGTAGTGCACTATGCCCTATGGGCCCTGGTCAACAGTAGTGCACTATGCCCTATTGGCCCTGGTCTAAAGTAGTGCACTATGCCCTATGGGCTCTGGTCAAAAGTAGTGCACTATGTCCTATGGGCCCTGGTCTAAAGTAGTGCACTATGTCCTATGGGCCCTGGTCTAAAGTAGTGCACTATGCCATATGGGCCCTGGTCAAAAGTAGTGCACTATGCCCTATGGGCCCTGGTCTAAAGTAGTGCACTATGCCATATGGGCCCTGGTCTAAAGTAGTGCACTATGCCCTATGGGCCTGGTCTAAAGTAGTGCACTATGCCATATGGGCCCTGGTCTAAAGTAGTGCACTATGTAGAGGATTAGGGGTCCAGTCGGTAAGCAGCCTGGAGAGTCGTCTCTTATTGATCAAAGCCCCGTTTGTTGACGAGGCTGCCGTTGTCGTGGCGATGGTTCTCCAGGGCCGCGGCTTTCACAGATCCGGCTGCTTGATGCAGGTAGGGGAGGGAGTGGAAGGCATGTCTGTCAAACATGACCTCAAAACACTACAGTCTAAATTAAATGTTTGTTCAAGGCAGTTCGACATACTAAGGTGACGTGTGTGTGTGTGTGTTGGATAAGGGATCTGAACATACATACACACAAATCCCTCAACACACAAAGCCTTCAACACACAAAGCCTTCAACACACACAAAGCCTTCAACACACACAAAGCCTTCAACACACACAAAGCCTTCAACACACACAAAGCCTTCAACACACACAAAGCCTTAAACACACACAAAGCCTTCAACACACGCAAAGCCTTCAACACACACAAAGCCTTCAACACACACAAAGCCTTCAACACACACAAAGCCTTCAACACACACAAAGCCTTCAACACACACAAAGCCTTCAACACACACAAAGCCTTCAACACACACAAAGCCTTCAACACACACAAAGCCTTCAACACACACAAAGCCTTAAACACACACAAAGCCTTCAACACACACAAAGCCTTCAACACACACAAAGCCTTCAACACACACAAAGCCTTCAACACACACAAAGCCTTCAACACACACAAAGCCTTAAACACACACAAAGCCTTCAACACACACAAAGCCTTCAACACACAAAGCTCTCAACACACAAAGCCCTCAACACACAAAGCTCTCAACACACAAAGCCCTCAACACACAAAGCCCTCAACACACAAAGCCCTCAACACACAAAGCCCTCAAGAGTTTCTTCTTAACAGTGTATTTGAAAGCTCTGCTCTCCGTCTGTGGAGTAAACATTCCTCTTCTCCAGAGTAATTACACTGAACTCCTGATACCAGGCCACACAGTCTCCCCTCCTGATACCAGGTCACACAGCCTCCCCTCCTGATACCAGGCCACACAGCCTCCCCTCCTGATACCAGGCCACACAGCCTCCCTTCCCCTCCTGATACCAGGTCACACAGCCTCCCCTCCTGATACCAGGCCACACAGCCTCCCCTCGCCTCCTGATACCAGGCCACACAGCCTCCTCGCCTGATACCAGGCCACACAGCCTCCCCTCCTGATACCAGGCCACACAGCCTCCCCTCCTGATGCCAGGTCACACAGTCTCCCCTCCTGATACCAGGCCACACAGCCTCCCCTCCTGATACCAGGTCACACAGCCTCCCCTCCTGATACCAGGTCACACAGCCTCCCCTCCTGATACCAGGTCACACAGCCTCCCCTCCCCTCCTGATACCAGGCCACACAGCCTCCCCTCCTGATGCCAGGTCACACAGTCTCCCCTCCTGATACCAGGTCACACAGCCTCCCCTCCTGATACCAGGCCACACAGCCTCCCCTCCTGATGCCAGGCCACACAGCCTCCCCTCCTGATGCCAGGTCACACAGTCTCCCCTCCTGATACCAGGCCACACAGCCTCCCCTCCTGATGCCAGGTCACACAGCCTCCCCTCCTGATACCAGGTCACACAGCCTCCCCTCCTGATACCAGGTCACACAGCCTCCCCTCCCCTCCTGATACCAGATCACACAGCCCCCCTCCTGATACCAGGCCACACAGCCTCCCCTCCCCTCCTGATACCAGGCCACACAGCCTCCCTTCCCCTCCTGATACCAGGCCACACAGCCTCCCCTTCTGATGCCAGATCACACAGCATTCCCTCCTGATGCCAGGTCACACAGCCTCCTCTCATGATGCCAGGTCACACAGCCTCCTCTCCTGATGCCAGGTCACACAGCCTCCCCTCCCCTCCTGATACCAGGTCACACAGCCTCCTCTCCTGATGCCAGGTCACACAGCCTCCCCTCCCTTCCCCTCCTGATACCAGGTCACACAGCCTCCCCTCCTGATGCCAGGTCACACAGCCTCCTCTCCTGATGCCAGGTCACACAGCCTCCTCTCCTGATGCCAGGTCACACAGCCTCCCCTCCCCTCCTGATACCAGGTCACACAGCCTCCTCTCCTGATGCCAGGTCACACAGCCTCCCCTCCCCTCCTGATACCAGGTCACACAGCCTCCCCTCCTGATGCCAGGTCACACAGCCTCCCCTCCTGATACCAGGCCACACAGCCTCCCCCTCCCCTCCTGATACCAGGTCACACAGCCTCCCCTCCTGATACCAGGTCACACAGCCTCCCCTCCTGATACCAGGTCACACAGCCTCCCCTCCCCTCCTGATACCAGGCCACACAGCCTCCCCTCCTGATGCCAGGTCACACAGCCTCCCCTCCTGATACCAGGCCACACAGCCTCCCCTCCCCTCCTGATACCAGGTCACACAGCCTCCCCTCCTGATACCAGGTCACACAGCCTCCCCTCCTGATACCAGGCCACACAGCCTCCCCTCCCCTCCTGATACCAGGTCACACAGCCTCCCCTCCTGATACCAGGTCACACAGCCTCCTCTCCTGATGCCAGGTCACACAGCCTCCCCTCAGAGGCTAAGTAATAGCTGACTTCATTCTAGCGTGCATCACAAATGGTACTCTATTCCCTATATGGGTCCTGGTCAAAAGTAGTGCACTACATAGGGTGCCTCCCCTCCTGATACCAGGCCACACAGCCTCCCCTCCCCTCCTGATACCAGGTCACACAGCCTCCCCTCCTAATACCAGGTCACACAGCCTCCTCTCCTGATGCCAGGTCACACAGCCTCCCCTCCCCTCCTGATACCAGGTCACACAGCCTCCTCTCCTGATGCCAGGTCACACAGCCTCCCCTCCCCTCCTGATACCAGGTCACACAGCCTCCCCTCCTGATGCCAGGTCACACAGCCTCCCCTCCTGATACCAGGCCACACAGCCTCCCCTCCCCTCCTGATACCAGGTCACACAGCCTCCCCTCCTGATACCAGGTCACACAGCCTCCCCTCCTGATACCAGGTCACACAGCCTCCCCTCCTGATGCCAGGTCACACAGCCTCCCCTCCTGATACCAGGCCACACAGCCTCCCCTCCTGATACCAGGTCACACAGCCTCCCCTCCTAATACCAAGCCACACAGCCTCCCCTCCCCTCCTGATACCAGGTCACACAGCCTCCCCTCCTGATACCAGGTCACACAGCCTCCACTCCTGATACCAGGTCACACAGCCTCCTCTACTGATGCCAGGTCACACAGCCTCCCCTCAGAGGCTAAGTAATAGCTGACTTCATTCTAGCGTGCATCACAAATGGTACTCTATTCCCTATATGGGTCCTGGTCAAAAGTAGTGCACTACATAGGGAATAGGGTGCCATTTGGGACACATATCCTTTTACAGAGCTGTTATGTCTCTCCTTAGCTCCTCGCACACTGAGAGAGAGACAGATGTCTCATTCAGATTAGGTAGAGGTGTAGAGAGAGAGAGAGTCAACCCCTCTGCCAGCTACCCTTCCTGTCAAGCCCTCTGCCACCTCTCTTCTAGACTCAGCCCGGGGGATTCTGGGAAAATATCCTCTCTCTCTCTCTCCATTCAGGATGAACTATCAAAAACACAACACCGACCCCACCTCTCATCTTTTATTACAGGAGGCAACATGAAACATATGGAAACAGGAGGGGTCTGGTTGGTGTGTGTGTGTGGGGGTGAGTGGGTGCCTGTGTCCCCACATCCTAGAGAGAACAGAAGAACATCTGGCCTATTCCCAGACAGACCCCAACCCACCGCACTGGTGAAACAGGATGTCAACCTGGTGCTCCCAGCTGTGCACATCTCCCTCCCCAAACACCCCACCCCACCCCACTGGTGAAACAGGATGTCAACCTGGTGCCCCCCCCCCCCCCCCACCTACACAGTTCTAAGCCCTCCTCCTCTCTCTTCCTCCAGACGTCTCAGGAGTTTCTGAACCAGCTGATGTCTAAGTTGGGGGGTAAGAACCCAGAGGAGACAGGGGGGTTCCAGGAGGCCCCTCTGGCCTACGATGCAGTGTGGGCCCTGGCTCTGGCCCTCAACAAGACCGTGGGGCCCCTGAAGGCCAAGGGCCGGAGGCTGGAAGACTTCAACTACAACAACCGAGATATCACCGCTGAGATATACCGTGCCCTCAACACCAGCTCATTTGAAGGAGTTTCGGTGAGTATGGAATATATAGCCTAACCATTGAGGCATGGGGAAGAGGGAAGGAGAGAGGGGGAGGGGGGGAGAGAAGCTTGTGGTTGTACTGGGAGAGAGGGAGACAGAGAAAGAGAGAGAGAAAGAAAGCAAGAGAGAAGGATAGAAAGAGAGCGAGAGAGACAGAGACAGAGAAAGACTACCAGAATCCATTGGATTCTCCAATTACATTGAATGAACTACAGGACAAAATACAAACCCTCCAACCCCAAAAAGTCTGTGGTGTTGATGGTATCCTAAATGAAATGATAAAATATACAGATCACAAATTTCAATTGTCTTTTTAACATCATCCTCAGCTCTGGCATCTTCCCCAATATTTGGAACCAAGGACTGATCACCCCAATCCACGAAAGTGGAGACAAATTTGAGCCCAATAACTACAGTGGGATATGCGTCAACAGCAACAATGGTAAAATCCTCTGCATTATCATTAACAGCAGACTTGTACATTTCCTCAATGAAAACAATGTACTGGGCAAGTGTCAAATTGGCTTTTTACCAAATTACCGTACAACAGACCATGTATTCACCCTGCACACCCTAATTGACAACCAAACAAACCAAAAGCAAAAGCATGCTTTGTTGATTTCAAAAAAGCTTTTGACTCAGTTTGGCATGAGAGCCTCTTATACAAAGTAATAGAAAGCAGTGTAGTGTGCAGATGAAATTGGCCAAAAATTGGCAAAAAACACACATTTCTTTCCACAGGGCTGTAGAGTGAGACAGGGATGCAGCCCTACCCTCTTCAACATATATATCAACGAATTGGCGAGGGCTCTAGAACAGTCTGTAGCACCCAGCCTCACCCTACTATAATCTGATGTCAAATGTCTACTGTTTGCTGATGATCTGGTGCTTCTGTCACCAATCAAGGAGGGACTACAGCAGCACCTAGATCTTCTGCACAGATTCTGTCCGACCTGGGCCCTGACAGTAAATCTCAGTAAGACAAAATTAATGGGGTTCCAAAAAAGGTCAATTTGCCAGAACCACAAATACAAATTCCATCTAGACACTGTTGCCCTAGAGCTGTTGCCCTATGGATGTGTCATTGCAACCTTAATGGTCCTCAATGATGTCACCGCCAAAGCTTTTGATATGGTAGACCATTCCATTCTTGTGGGCCGGCTAAGGAGTATTGGTGTCTCTGAGGGGTCTTTGGCCTGGTTTGCTAACTACCTCTCTCAAAGAACGCAGTGTGTAAAGTCAGAACATCTGCTGTCTCAGCCACTGCCTGTCACCAAGGGTGTACCCCAAGGCTCGATCCTATGCCCCACGCTCTTCTCAGTTTACATCAACAACATAGCTCAGGCAGTAGGAAGCTCTCTCATCCATTTATATGCAGTTGATACAGTCTTATACTCAGCTGGCCCCTCCCCGGGTTTTGTGTTAAACGCTCTACAACAAAGCTTTCTTAGTTCCCAACAAGCTTTCTCTGCCCTTAACCTTGTTCTGAACACCTCCAAAACAAAGGTGATGTGGTTTGGTAAGAAGAATGCCCCTCTCCCCACCGGTGTGACTACTACCTCTGAGGGTTTAGAGCTTGAGGTAGTCACCTCATATAAGTACTTGGGAGTATGGCTAGACGGTGCACTGTCCTTCTCTCAGCACATATCAAAGCTGCAGGTTAAAGTTAAATATAGACTTGATTTCCTCTATCGTAATCGCTCCTTTTTCACCCCAGCTGCCAAACTAACCCTGATTCAGATGACCATCCTACCCATGCTAGATTACGGAGACATAATTTATAGATCGTCAGGTAAAGGTGCTCTCGAGCGGCTAGATGTTGCGCACTATAGGACAAATCACTGCACTCTACACTCCTCTGTAAACTGGTCATCTCTGTATACCCGCTGCAAGATCTACTGGTTGATGCTTATTTATAAAAACCCTCTTAGGCCTCACCCCCTTAACTGTACTCTATACCATCTACTGCCTCTTGCCGCTCGGCCATCGCTCATCCATATATTTATAGTATGTACATATTCTTATTCATTGTTGTTGTTAGATATTACTGCATGGTCGGAACTAGAAGCACAAGCATTTCGCTACACTCACAATAACATCTGCTAACCATGTGTATGTGACAAATAACATCTGCTAACCATGTGTATGTGACCAATAACATCTGCTAACCATGTGTATGTGACCAATAACATCTGCTAACCATGTGTATGTGACCAATAACATCTGCTAACCATGTGACCAATAACATCTGCTAACCATGTGACCAATAACATCTGTTAACAATGTGTATGTGACCAATAACATCTGCTAACCAGGTGTATGTGACCTATAACATCTGCTAACCATGTGTATGTGACCAATAACATCTGTTAACCATGTGACCAATAACATCTGCTAACCATGTGTATGTGACCATTAACATCTGCTAACCATGTGACCAATAACATCTGCTAACCATGTGACCAATAACATCTGTTAACCATGTGACCAATAACATCTGCTAACCATGTGACCAATAACATCTGCTAACCGTGTGTATGTGACCAATAACATCTACTAACCATGTGACCAATAACATCTGCTAACCATGTGTATGTGACCAATAACATCTGCTAACCATGTGACCAATAACATCTGCTAACCATGTGACCAATAACATCTGTTAACCATGTGACCAATAACATCTGCTAACCATGTGACCAATAACATCTGCTAACCATGTGACCAATAACATTTGATTTGATTTGAATGAATATTTATCTAATTATTTTGGATATTTATTTTTTTGTTACCTAAAGGGGTCCTAAAGGTCAAAATCAAATAGCTAAATGATCCTTAGTATGACCATCTTAAAACCATATGTCAGTTTAGACCACCCAATGTCTTATAATCTAATTACATTCTACAACCACCTAAAAGGAAACGAGTCCCAAACCTTCCATAACAAAGCCTTTAACTACAGAGAGATGAATCTAGAAATGAGTCCTCTAAGCAAGCTGGTCCTGGGGCTCTGTTCACAAACACAAACAGACCACAAAGAGCCCAGGACAGCAACACAATTAGACCCAACCAAATCATGAGAAAACCGAAACATAATAATTACTTACATTAAAACATTTTACTAGACACATCGGAAAGAGTTGACAGAACAACAGAGCAAACTGGAACAATATTTGTCCCTAAACAGAGAGTACACAGTGGCAGAATACCTGACCACTGTGACTGAGCCACAATTAAGAAAACATAGGCAGACATGGCTCTCAAGAGAAGACAGGCTATGCGCACACTGGCCACAAAATGAGGTGGAAACTGAGCTGCACTTCCTAACCTCCTGCCAAATGTATGACCATATTAGAGACACATATTTCCCTCAGATTATACAGATCCACAAAGAATTGGAAAACAACCCCAATTTTGATAAATTCTCATGGGTAGGTTGCATCAACATGGCTTAAATTATCCTAGGATTAAAGCTAATCTAAGTTTTGTAAATCTAGGTTTATAATTAATCCAGAGATGTGTGGCACCACTTCATTTATAATCTGAATCAGTAAATATATGATTAACGGTTTGAAACCAATCAATCA
>NC_034190.2:7904573-7925911 GCF_002021735.2 Oncorhynchus kisutch | reverse complement strand
TATCGAGTAAAGTATATGAGATGAGTAATGTAGAGTATGTATCTACTGTATATCTCCTTTATATCTACTGTATATCTACTGCATATCTACTGTATATCTACTGCATATCTACTGTATATCTACTCTATCTACTGCATATTTACTGCATATCTACTGTATATCCACTGTATATCTACTGCATATCTACTGCATATCTACTGTATATCTACTGTATATCTACTGCATATATACTGCATATCTACTGTATATATACTGCATATCTATTCTATCTACTTTATATCTATTGTATATCTACTGCATTTCTACTGCATGTCTGCTGTATATCTACTGTATATCTACTGCATATATACTGCATATCTACTGTATATATACTGCATATCTATTCTATCTACTTTATATCTATTGTATATCTACTGCATTTCTACTGCATGTCTACTGTATATCTACTGTATATCCACTGTATATCTACTGCATATCTACTGCATATCTACTGCATATCTATTCTATCTGCTGTATATCTACTGCATATCTATTATATCTGCTGTATATCTACTCATTTGACTGACATCATCCACAGTAGGAGGGTCCTTGGCAGAGGTAATGTTCAACACACACAGTAGCGTCCTCTAGCATGTGGTGTTGTCTTGCATAGTGGCAGTTTCCTGGGGCGGGCGCTGAATGGAGTCATTATGTGTGTGTGTGCACTAGGCTTGTCACGATACTTTTTTACCCCTTTTTCTCCCCAATTTCGTGATATCCAATTGGTATTTTCAGTCTTGTCCCATCGCTGCAACTTCTGTACGGACTCGGGAGAGTCGAAGGTTGAGAGTCCTGCGTCCGAAACACGACCCAACCGAGCCTCACTGCTTCTCGACACACTGACCACTTAACCCGGAAGCCAGCCGCACCAAAGTGTCGGAGGAGGAAACACCGTACACCTGGCGACCGTGTCAGCGGGCACTGCGCCTGGCCCACCACAGGAGTCGCTAGTGCGTGATGGGACAAGGGCATCCCTGCTGGCCAAACCCTCCCGTTACCCGGACGATGCTGGGCCAATTGTGCGCCGCCTCATGGGTCTCCCGGTCGTGGCTGGCTGCGACACAGCCCGGGATCAAACCCGGTTCTGTAGTGATGCCACTCGGGAGGCTTGATAACAACATTTTACAAACGATACGATACCAAGTCAGTATCATGATACCGAGTAGCACCGCAATATCACGGCCTAGCATAAAATAAATAAATAAAATCAGTGGCCAAGCATCCTGTTCGTCCCCAAGACGCTTGTTCACGGTTTCTAAACGTTCTCCATAAACTTCGCACTTCTACTCAACACATTGAATTTAACTTCACGCTGTTCAGCATATAATAGAATCCTGCATAGAATGACTGATTTGCTCATATTTACAAAGGCCGACCTGTGATTTGGCTGGACTAATGGGGGGAAGGAATGTACATAAGTGGAGGCTGCTGTAGGGAGGCCGGCTCATGATAATGTCTGGAACGGCACAAATGGAAAGGCAGCAAACAACTAGAAACCATGTGTTTTATACCATTCAGGGAGGGATGGACAGAGTGTGAGGGAGGGAGGGACAGAGTGTGAGGGAGGGAGGGACAGAGTGTGAGGGAGGGAGGGACAGAGTGTGAGGAAGGGAGGGAGGGACAGAGTGAGAGGAAGGGAGGGAGGGAGTGTGAGGAAGGGAGAGAGGGAGTGTGCGGAAGGGAGGGAGCGACAGAGTGAGAGGAAGGGAGGGACAGAGTGTGAGGAAGGGAGGGAGTGTGAGGAAGGGAGGGAGGGACAGAGTGAGATGAAGGGAGGGAGTGTGAGGGAGGGAGGGAGGGACAGAGTGTGAGGGAGGGACAGATTGTGAGGGAGGGAGGGACATAGTGTGAGGAAGGGAGGGAGTGTGAGGAGGGAGGGAGGGACAGAGGGTAAGGGAGGAAGGGACAGAGGGTAAGAGAGGGAGGGACAGAGTGTGATGAAGGGAGGGAGGGACAGACTGTGAGGGAGGGAGGGAGGGACAGAGTGTGAGGGAGGGAGGGACAGAGTGTGAGGGAGGGAGGGACAGAGTGTGAGGGAGGGAGGGACAGAGTGTGAGGAAGGGAGGAGGGACAGAGTGTGAGGGAGGGAGGGACAGAGTGTGAGGGAGGGAGGGAGGGAGGGACAGACTGTGAGGGAGGGAGGGACAGAGTGTGAGGGAGGGAGGGACAGAGTGTGAGGAAGGGAGGGACAGACTGAGGTAGGGAGGGAGGAACAGAGGGTGATGAAGGGAGGGAGGGACAGAGTGTGAGGGAGGGAGGGACAGAGTGTGAGGAAGGGAGGGAGGGAAAGACTGTGAGGGAGGGAGGGACAGAGTGTGAGGGAGGGAGGGACAGAGTGTGAGGAAGGGAGGGAGGGACAGACTGAGGTAGGGAGGGAGGAACAGAGGGTGATGAAGGGAGGGAGGGACAGAGTGTGAGGAAGGGAGGGAGGAACAGAGGGTGATGAAGGGAGGGAGGGACAGAGTGTGATGAAGGGAGGGAGGGACAGAGGGTGATGAAGGGAGGGAGGGACAGACTGTGAGGGGAGAGAGTGTGAGGGAGGGAGGGAGCAGGGGACAGAGTGTGAGGAAGGGAGGCATTTCCAAACTTTATGCAATCACAAGTGCGAACGCTGGGCGATGACGAATCATATCGAGTGGTTCCCATGACGAATATGACACTCTGCAACTCAACACCGGAGACTTTTTTCAGCGAAGATGGTTGACAGAAATACTAGGATTGAAGTAATTATAACGTCATAACGACTCATCCAAAACATGTACAGTTGAGAGGAATATGTTAGACAAACGATTATGCATATTTTTTTTGTCATAAAGTTAATTTATGAAAATTGCTATTTAGCAAGCTAGCTGACTAGCTAACATTTGCCAGCTAGGCGTTTTGACAGGAGTATGAAATTGTCATTTGTGTTGTTTAATGTTTTAGGGACTCCTGAGTAAACCTTCAAACCAGGCTGTCGTCTTGGGAAACAGTAGATGTAAAGAATCTAGCTAGCTAAAGCATTTACTGCAAATGTAATGTACAATTTTGTAAGCTAGCGTTGCTAATATTTGCCATGCAATGCAGCTGAAGTAGCTAGTTAACACTTTTCTTGCTTATTGTGTAGTGGAGGATAAAAAATACCTGTATGCCTGTGGATGTGAAGCCGATCTGTGTATGGAAAGGGAAAGATGAGCAAGGAAGCAGCAGATTCATTAATTCCCGTTCTATTAAACTTAATTTTCTCTCAGTTCATCACAATTATAATGTTTCTAGCGGTGTCTCCTAACCAGCCTTGGGGCCCCAGTCGGCCCGATGGTTATCTTTAGAGCGGGTGAGTTAACGATGACGGGACAGGGGGTTGGCATCCTCTCTCACATCAAAACATACCTGCAGACGAGAGACAGATGGAGAAAGAGAGAGAGAGAGCATGTTTAATCATGACACGGTCATACATCTTAATCATCAAGAGGTGAAATGCAAAACTGACCTTGTGTCACATCCGCACCCGCTCCCCCTCTCTGGCGCTCGAGGTCACCAGGCTGCTCTTAATTACGTACACCTGTCACCATCATTACGTACAACTGTCACCATCATTACGTACACCTGTCACCATCATTACGTACAACTGTCACCATCATTACGTACACCTGTCACCATCATTACGTACACCTGTCGCCATCATTACGTACAACTGTCACCATCATTACGTACACCTGTCACCATCATTACGTACAACTGTCACCATCATTACGTACACCTGTCACCATCATTATGTACACCTGTCACCATCATTACGTACAACTGTCACCATCATTACGTACACCTGTCACCATCATTACGTACACCTGTCACCATCATTACGTACACCTGTCACCATCATTACGTACACCTGTCACCATCATTACATACACCTGTCACCATCATTACGTACACCTGTCACCATCATTACGTACACCTGTCACCATCATTACGTACACCTGTCACCATCATTACGTACACCTGTCACCATCATTACGTACACCTGTCACCATCATTACGTACACCTGTCACCATCGCTGCGCGCACCAGCGCTTCATCGGACTCGCCTGGACTCCATCACGTCATTGATTTTCCCTCCCTTATATCTGTCACTTGTTGTTTTGGTTTCTCTTGTCCAGACGCTGTTCCCAGTTAAGTTTCATGTCTATTCATTTTTAAATCCTCACTCTGTACTTGCTTCCTGTCTCCCAGCGTCTGGAGTTATGGACCCGTTACATCTTGGATGATTAACTCTGGGACTACTACAGTACATATCTATCTGTATTTCAATGTAAAAACATCTCTTTTAAAATACTTCCTGTTGACCCGACCAAGTGACCTCTCACCTCTGATCATAATGTGCCCTCTGTGTCAGCCAGTTCAGATGGAGGGGTTCACCGACACAGTTGATATAACCTTGAGGATTTAGGGAGTAGAAGGGAGAGAAGGATGAAGTGAAAGAGAGAGACTGTTATTGAGAAAATAAGGTATTTAAACAGACATTGTTCAACAGCAATCTGTGTGTGCGTGTGCGTGTGAGTGTGTGTGTGTGTGTGTGTGTGTCTTTACCTAGTTTCCACACTCAGCAGCTCCAGAGTACTTTATAATAAATAAAATAATACACAGACACACGAGGACAAACAATATAGCATAGTTATAGAAATAATGCTAATGCTCTAACCACTAGGCTACCTGCTGGTTACTGGCCCACCTCTCTAACCAATAGGCTACCTGCTGGTTACTAGCCCAACTCTCTAACCAATAGGCTACCTGCTGGTTACTAGCCCAACGCTCTAACCACTAGGCTACCTGCTGGTTACTAGTCCAACGCTCTAACCACTAGGCTACCTGCTGGTTACTAGTCCAATGCTCTAACCACTAGGCTACCTGCTGGTTACTGGCCCAACGCTCTAACCACTAGGCTACCTGCTGGTTACTGGCCCAACGCTCTAACCACTAGGCTACCTGCTGGTTACTGGCCCAACGCTCTAACCACTAGGCTACCTGCTGGTTACTGGCCCAACGCTCTAACCACTAGGCTACGTGCTGGTTACTGGCCCAACGCTCTAACCACTAGGCTACGTGCTGGTTACTGGCCCAACGCTCTAACCACTAGGCTACCTGCTGGTTACTAGCCCAACTCTCTAACCACTAGGCTACCTGCTGGTTACTAGCCCAACGCTCTAACCAATAGGCTACATGCTGGTTACTAGCCCAACGCTCTAACCAATAGGCTACCTGCTGGTTACTAGCCCAACTCTCTAACCACTAGGCTACCTGCTGGTTACTAGCCCAACTCTCTAACCACTAGGCTACCTGCTGGTTACTAGCCCAACGCTCTAACCAATAGGCTACCTGCTGGTTACTAGCCCAACGCTCTAACCAATAGGCTACCTGCTGGTTACTAGCCCAACTCTCTAACCACTAGGCTACCTGCTGGTTAGTAGCCCAACTCTCTAACCACTAGGCTACCTGCTGGTTACTAGCCCAACTCTCTAACCACTAGGCTACCTGCTGGTTACTAGCCCAACGCTCTAACCAATAGGCTACCTGCTGGTTACTAGCCCAACGCTCTAACCAATAGGCTACCTGCTGGTTACTAGCCCAACTCTCTAACCACTAGGCTACCTGCTGGTTACTAGCCCAACTCTCTAACCACTAGGCTACCTGCTGGTTACTAGCCCAACTCTCTAACCACTAGGCTACCTGCTGGTTACTAGCCCAACTCTCTAACCACTAGGCTACCTGCTGGTTACTAGCCCAACTCTCTAACCACTAGGCTACCTGCTGGTTACTAGCCCAACTCTCTAACCACTAGGCTACCTGCTGGTTACTGACCTAACACTCTAACCACTAGGCTACCTGCTGGTTACTGGCCCAACGTTCTAACCACTAGGCTACCTGCTGGTTACTGGCCCAACGCTCTAACCACTAGGCTACCTGCTGGTTACTGGCCTAACACTCTAACCACTAGGCTACCTGCTGGTTACTGGCCTAACACTCTAACCACTAGGCTACCTGCTGGTTACTGGCCCAACGCTCTAACCACTAGGCTACCTGCTGGTTACTGACCTAACACTCTAACCACTAGGCTACCTGCTGGTTACTGGCCCAACGCTCTAACCACTAGGCTACCTGCTGGTTACTGACCTAACACTCTAACCACTAGACTACCTGCTGGTTACTAGTCCAACGCTCTAACCACTAGGCTACCTGCTGGTTACTAGTCCAACGCTCTAACCACTAGGCTACCTGCTGGTTACTAGTCCAACGCTCTAACCACTAGGCTACCTTCTGGTTACTAGTCCAACTCTCTAACCACTAGACTACCTGCTGGTTACTGACCTAACACTCTAACCACTAGACTACCTGCTGGTTACTAGTCCAACGCTCTAACCACTAGGCTACCTGCTGGTTACTAGTCCAACGCTCTAACCACTAGGCTACCTGCTGGTTACTGGCCTAACACTCTAACCACTAGGCTACCTGCTGGTTACTGGCCTAACACTCTAACCACTAGGCTACCTGCTGGTTACTGACCTAACACTCTAACCACTAGACTACCTGCTGGTTACTGGCCTAACACTCTAACCACTAGACTACCTGCTGGTTACTGACCTAACACTCTAACCACTAGGCTACCTGCTGGTTACTGGCCTAACACTCTAACCACTAGACTACCTGCTGGTTACTGACCTAACACTCTAACCACTAGACTACCTGCTGGTTACTAGTCCAACGCTCTAACCACTAGGCTACCTGCTGGTTACTAGTCCAACGCTCTAACCACTAGGCTACCTGCTGGTTACTAGTCCAACGCTCTAACCACTAGGCTACCTGCTGGTTACTGGCCTAACACTCTAACCACTAGGCTACCTGCTGGTTACTGGCCCAATGCTCTAACCACTAGGCTACCTGCTGGTTACTGGCCTAACACTCTAACCACTAGGCTACCTGCTGGTTACTGGCCTAACACTCTAACCACTAGGCTACCTGCTGGTTACTGGCCTAACACTCTAACCACTAGGCTACCTGCTGGTTACTGGCCTAACACTCTAACCACTAGGCTACCTGCTGGTTACTAGGCTACCAAGGTCTTTAATTGTTCTACATTTGTTCAATATGGGTGACACTTAAAACAGCCTGTTTTGTTTATGCGCTGACATCACCCTTACCTGAACAGCTCCCTCACCTGAGAAGTAGAAATCAAAGGGAGAAAAACGGGGAATTGAATAATTGCAGTTGACATAGCTAAGTACATGTAAATGGAAGAATACTCTTATTGCAATGTGGATGACTCTTAAAAGAGCCTTTGGTTGTGCATAGTGTAGTCTATGAAACAAGGTGTTGTCAGGGAACAGCACCCTCTTCGAAGACGTAGGAGGTGAAGATCTCCCCCACACGGATTGCCTCCCGTGCTGCGTTGTTGGCCCGCATCCGTGTAACATCCTGCCGAGCAGCAGGCCTCTCTCCTGGCACGCGGCGGAGAGCTGTAGGTCCCCCTCCTGGTCCTCGTGTGCCAAACTCATGAAGTTATGCAGGACAAAGGTAGCCTTCATACACGCCTGAATTCCCCCCACTAGGCAGTTCCAGATGGCCCTGGTCACACCTGCGACAATGCACTCAACCGTGCAGATCCCTATACGGTAACTGTAGCCAATCATTTTGAAGGAATCTCCAGTTGTATCTGTAGGAAAATGGAAGATAATGTAATTATTAGACTTCTACATCACCAGGTCATTGTAGATTTACTAAAGTATAATATCTCTTATAACAAATCATGATAACATTGAATAGATAGATAGATAGATAGATAGATAGATAGATAGATAGATAGATAGATAGATAGATAGATAGATAGATAGATAGATAGAATGATACATGTGAATGTGTAGCATGTGACAATAACATGATCATATCAAGGATAGCATCGCAAAGGAATACATAAATACAACTTAAAGCTTGATGATGACGTGATCATTTGAATCAGCTGTGTAGTGCTAAGTGATCAGTTGAATCAGCTGTGTAGTGCTAAGTGATCATTTGAATCAGCTGTGTAGTGCTAAGTGATCATTTGAATCAGCTGTGTAGTGCTAAGTGATCAGTTGAATCAGCTGTGTAGTGCCAAGTGATCATTTAAATCAGCTGTGTAGTGCTAAGTGATCATTTGAATCAGGTGTGTAGTGCTAAGTGATCATTTAAATCAGCTGTGTAGTGCTAAGTGATCATTTAAATCAGCTGTGTAGTGCTAAGTGATCATTTGAATCAGTTGTGTAGTGCTAAGTGATCATTTAAATCAGCTGTGTAGTGCTAAGTGATCATTTGAATCAGTTGTGTAGTGCTAAGTGATCATTTAAACCAGCTGTGTAGTGCTAAGTGATCATTTAAATCAGCTGTGTAGTGCTAAGTGATCATTTGAATCAGTTGTGTAGCGCTAAGTGATCATTTGAATCAGATGTGTAGTGCTAAGTGATCATTTGAAATCAGCTGTGTAGTACTAAGTGGTCATTTGAATCAGCTGTGTAGTGCTAAGTGATCATTTGAATCAGATGTGTAGTGCTAAGTGATCATTTGAAATCAGCTGTGTAGTGCTAAGTGATCATTTGAATCAGCTGTGTAGTGCTAAGTGATAATTTGAATCAGCTGTGTAGTGCTAAGAGATCATTAAAATCAGCTGTGTAGTGCTAAGTGATCATTTGAATCAGCTGTGTAGTGCTAAATGTCGTGTCTTCACTATCATTCAATTGAAGACTTCGTTTTTATCAAAGATTCTCTGTAATTAGTATTTCGCGATCAAACTGATTAATCATGTAACCGTAATTAACTAGGAAGTCGGGGCACCAAGGAAAATATTCAGATTACAAAGTTATCATTTCCTAAAATAACTTTTCAGATATTTCTGATCAAATAGTCTTCTGATTCATTAATTATTTACTTTACCTCACTAACGTCGTAAATTGTTGGTTATCTGCACGAACACAGTCTTCACCATGAGTCATCCATACATCAATTGTCTTAAATAATTGATTTATTACTAGTTTAGTAATTCACAGAAATGCATAAACAAACGAACAAAGTCAATATGGTTACAAGAAATGATAAGGGAATGTGCCTCCTAGTGGGCTAAACCGGCATGGCGGCTTGGTGGACAAAATGGGGAGTGGAGGTCAGCTGAGAAGTCACGACAGAGTTGATCATTCTAACAATTGGGGGTCGACCTAGAAGTCACGACAGAGTTGATCATTCTAACAATTGAAATGCTAATCCTTTACAAATGAACGCTCACTCATTCGGGAACAATTGCAATCAATATATATATTTACGCTCAGTGTGTCGTCTTGATCACTGTTGAAAAGTTGTTTTATTTTGTAGAATTGTCTGTCTCTCTCTCTCTCTCTCTCTCTCTCTCTCTCTCGTGGTTAGAGGGGATAGTTCAGAGCGACGTTCATTCATGTTGTTGTAGAATGGATGTTTCGGCGGTTGTCGTTCTTCGCGTTCAATGATACCGAATTCCTAGCTGCAGACTAGTAATTAATATCAAAGACTTGTTATTATTCTGTCAGTATCGATAGTCTAAGAATTTAACCACGTGGTATGGTTAAAATATTCAGCAATGGTCTGCAACCTTTGCACTCCCGTGATTGAGAGAAATATGGTCTGCTTGAGAATTTCTCAAAGTTGGGTTTTATTCGGAATTGCAGAAAAGGGTCTGTCCCAGGATGCCTGACCCTAACTGGGCTCATGGGCGGTCTTAGTTCAACTCAAAAGGGAATTGGAGTTTCCTTCATTAAACAGTCCAAAATCACATTACACAATTTTACAAACAGTATCATACTCACTCATTCATCTTATACAACAATTAGATGTAAACCTCATATCTGAGGCTATTATATAAACAGCGTTATGGTAATGTGGCCACACCGTCTCCCATGAGCTTCCCCAAGTTGCACCAAACGGACCAGTTCGTAGCTGGATTCTTCATTGATCTTTTATACCTTCTCCGGAACATGAAATTTGTTCGGACCTCAAGTTCTGCGAGGTGGAAGAAATTCCTTTGTTCTCTATGAAAATTCACTCTGTCTCTTATACTGTGTTGCCATGAGGCAGGGTCTTCTCCTCAGGAATTTACGACCTCTCTCTGACCACAGCAGTCTGGTTGTAGAAGCAGAGAGCGGGGGATAGTGCTCGCTGTACCCAAAGAGGGCAACGTCATGACATAAGTGATCATTTGAATCAGTTGTGTAGTGCTAAGTGATCATTTGAATCAGTTGTGTAGTGCTAAGTGATCATTTAAATCAGCTGTGTAGTGCTAAGTGATCATTTGAATCAGCTGTGTAGTGCTAAGTGATCATTTGAATCAGCTGTGTAGTGCTAAGTGTACCCTTTGAGTCCCCCAGGACTGAGAACCACTGCTCTTCGTTTGGACCTCATCATCTGCAGAAAGGCTTTCACAGCTCTGTGTATCCGAGAAAACACAGGAAACATAACAAGAAACAGACTTCACTATACTCAAATTAGACGGCACTGAATATTATGTTACTATTTTCTCTGTCCTCACTTCTAGGGACTGGAACTATACAAAAGTATCTGCCCTATCCGGAATAGCCGAATCTCTCACTTTGACAGCTGCTATCGTTTCACCCTCCTCCATGGCAGTTAGCTAGCTACCTACAAATGCATTTGGAGTTTGTTTTTTACAACGATAAATACATCAAGATAGCTAACTAATATGAAGTTAGGTAGCTGGTGATATTTAATTCACTTAGCGAGCTAGTTATACAGTCTGTTAAGTTGGCTAGATAGCTAGTTATACAGTATGTTAAGTTGGCTAGATAGCTAGTTATACAGTCTGTTAAGTTGGCTAGATAGCTAGTTATACAGTCTGTTAAGTTGGCTAGATAGCTAGTTATACAGTATGTTAAGTTGGCTAGATAGCTAGCTATACAGTCTGTTAAGTTGGCTAGATAGCTAGTTATACAGTCTGTTAAGTTAGCTACCTAGCTACGTTAGCAGCTCATTTGAGTCAGCCTGTACCATAGCTAGTTAGCGAATAATATATATATATATATATATATATATATATATATATATATATACAAAAGTACCTGCCCTATCCAGAGTAGCCGAATCTCTCACTTTGACAGCTGCTATCGTTTCACCCTCCTCCATGGCAGTTAGCTAGCTACCTACAAATGCATTTGGAGTTTTTTACAACGATAAATACATCAAGATAGCTAACTAATATGAAGTTAGGTAGCTGGTGATATTTAATTCACTTAGCGAGCTAGCTATACAGTCTGTTAAGTTGGCTAGATAGCTAGTTATACAGTATGTTAAGTTGGCTAGATAGCTAGTTATACAGTCTGTTAAGTTGGCTAGATAGCTAGCTATACAGTCTGTTAAGTTGGCTAGATAGCTAGCTATACAGTCTGTTAAGTTGGCTAGATAGCTAGTTATACAGTCTGTTAAGTTGGCTAGATAGCTAGCTATACAGTATGTTAAGTTGGCTAGATAGCTAGCTATACAGTCTGTTAAGTTGGCTAGATAGCTAGCTATACAGTATGTTAAGTTAGCTAGATAGCTAGCTATACAGTCTGTTAAGTTGGCTAGATAGCTAGTTATACAGTCTGTTAAGTTGGCTAGATAGCTAGCTATACAGTCTGTTAAGTTGGCTAGATAGCTAGTTATACAGTCTGTTAAGTTGGCTAGATAGCTAGCTATACAGTCTGTTAAGTTGGCTAGATAGCTAGCTATACAGTCTGTTAAGTTGGCTAGATAGCTAGTTATACAGTCTGTTAAGTTGGCTAGATAGCTAGCTATACAGTCTGTTAAGTTGGCTAGATAGCTAGCTATACAGTCTGTTAAGTTGGCTAGATAGCTAGCTATACAGTCTGTTAAGTTGGCTAGATAGCTAGTTATACAGTCTGTTAAGTTGGCTAGATAGCTAGCTATACAGTCTGTTAAGTTGGCTAGATAGCTAGCTATACAGTCTGTTAAGTTGGCTAGATAGCTAGCTATACAGTCTGTTAAGTTGGCTAGATAGCTAGTTATACAGTCTGTTAAGTTGGCTAGATAGCTAGCTATACAGTCTGTTAAGTTGGCTAGATAGCTAGCTATACAGTCTGTTAAGTTGGCTAGATAGCTAGCTATACAGTCTGTTAAGTTGGCTAGATAGCTAGTTATACAGTCTGTTAAGTTGGCTAGATAGCTAGCTATACAGTCTGTTAAGTTGGCTAGATAGCTAGCTATACAGTCTGTTAAGTTGGCTAGATAGCTAGTTATACAGTCTGTTAAGTTGGCTAGATAGCTAGCTATACAGTCTGTTAAGTTGGCTAGATAGCTAGTTATACAGTCTGTTAAGTTGGCTAGATAGCTAGCTATACAGTCTGTTAAGTTGGCTAGATAGCTAGTTATACAGTCTGTTAAGTTGGCTAGATAGCTAGCTATACAGTCTGTTAAATACATATATATATATTATTTTTTTGTAATGTATTTACTTAGTTGAATATGTTCTCCCAGCCATGTGTCTGATTGGAAACAGGGCAGAAAACTTTGTCTGATTGGAAACAGGGCAGAAAAGTTTGTCTGATTGGAAACAGGGCAGAAAAGTTTGTCTGATTGGAAACAGGGCAGAAAAGTTTGTCTGATTGGAAACAGGGCAGAAAAGTTTGTCTGATTGGAAACAGGGCAGAAAAGTTTGTCTGATTGGAAACAGGGCAGAAAAGTTTGTCTGATTGGAAACAGGGCAGAAAAGTTTGTCTGATTGGAAACAGGGCAGAAAAGTTTGTTTGTCACCAAATCAGTTTAGAGCATATTACTATGTACCTGTGAATAAATTAATGAAATGGAGAATGGATTAAACTATGTACCCATTTAATAACCAGACCTTCATAAAAACTTGCTATGCTGAATTATTGATGCTGCTGCTGCTATATGCTGCCAGCACACCCACAAGCGAGCCACTCTGGGTGTCCCGAAGCGGAACGCAGCAATTTACCACATGCTAGTGAACACAGCCCATGACGGCTGGTAGGGGACGAGGCTGGATGAGTACAGCTGCCACAGGTGATATGAGCATGAAAGTGAAGGGGATATTATTAGACCTGCTCATACATGAGACAAAAATCCAATTCAGTTGGATTTTACCAAACAAAACTGTGACTTTTATGAGCTTTTTATAACAGGCGTCTGCTAATTCTTTATAGATCGGTAGGGCTGGGAGAAGATGGTAGTATCTTTATAGATCGGTAGGGCTGGGAGAAGACGGTAGTATCTTTATAGATCGGTAGGGCTGGGAGAAGACGGTAGTATCTTTATAGATCGGTAGGGCTGGGAGAAGACGGTAGTATCTTTATAGATCGGTAGGGCTGGGAGAAGACGGTAGTATCTTTATAGATCGGTAGGGCTGGGAGAAGACGGTAGTATCTTTATAGATCGGTAGGGCTGGGAGAAGACGGTAGTATCTTTATAGATCGGTAGGGCTGGGAGAAGACGGTAGTATCTTTATAGATCGGTAGGGCTGGGAGAAGACGGTAGTATCTTTATAGATCGGTAGGGCTGGGAGAAGACGGTAGTATCTTTATAGATCGGTAGGGCTGGGAGAAGACGGTAGTATCTTTATAGATCGGTAGGGCTGGGAGAACACGGTAGTATCTTTATAGATCGGTAGGGCTGGGAGAAGACGGTAGTATCTTTATTGATCGGTAGGGCTGGGAGAAGACGGTAGTATCTTTATAGATCGGTAGGGCTGGGAGAAGACGGTAGTATCTTTATAGATCGGTAGGGCTGGGAGAAGACGGTAGTATCTTTATAGATCGGTAGGGCTGGGAGAAGACGGTAGTATCTTTATAGATCGGTAGGGCTGGGAGAAGACGGTAGTATCTTTATAGATCGGTAGGGCTGGGAGAAGATGGTAGTATCTTTATAGATCGGTAGGGCTGGGAGAAGACGGTAGTATCTTTATAGATCGGTAGGGCTGGGAGAAGACGGTAGTATCTTTATAGATCGGTAGGGCTGGGAGAACACGGTAGTATCTTTATAGATCGGTAGGGCTGGGAGAAGACGGTAGTATCTTTATTGATCGGTAGGGCTGGGAGAAGACGGTAGTATCTTTATAGATCGGTAGGGCTGGGAGAACACGGTAGTATCTTTATAGATCGGTAGGGCTGGGAGAAGACGGTAGTATCTTTATAGATCGGTAGGGCTGGGAGAACACGGTAGTATCTTTATAGATCGGTAGGGCTGGGAGTAGACGGTAGTATCTTTATAGATCGGTAGGGCTGGGAGAAGACGGTAGTATCTTTATAGATCGGTAGGGCTGGGAGAAGACGGTAGTATCTTTATAGATCGGTAGGGCTGGGAGAACACGGTAGTATCTTTATAGATCGGTAGGGCTGGGAGTAGACGGTAGTATCTTTATAGATCGGTAGGGCTGGGAGAAGACGGTAGTATCTTTATAGATCGGTAGGGCTGGGAGAAGACGGTAGTATCTTTATAGATCGGTAGGGCTGGGAGAAGACGGCAGTATCTTTATAGATCGGTAGGGCTGGGAGAAGACGGTAGTATCTTTATAGATCGGTAGGGCTGGGAGAAGACGGTAGTATCTTTATAGATCGGTAGGGCTGGGAGAAGACGGTAGTATCTTTATAGATCGGTAGGGCTGGGAGAAGACGGTAGTATCTTTATAGATCGGTAGGGCTGGGAGAAGACGGTAGTATCTTTATAGATCGGTAGGGCTGGGAGAAGACGGTAGTATCTTTATAGATCGGTAGGGCTGGGAGAAGACGGTAGTATGGAATGAAACGGTTCTACGGTATTGTGTGTTCTACGGTATTACAGTGGTACCGGTATACCGTGCACGTGTGTGTGTGTGTGTGCGTTACTGTGTGTGCACGTGTGTGTGTGTGTGTGTGTGCACGTTTGTGTGTGTGTGCGTGACTGCGTGTGTGTGTGCATGTGTGTGTGCGTGTGCACGTGTGTGTGTGTGTGTGTGTGTGTGTGTGTGTGTGTGCGTGACTGCGTGTGTGTGTGTGTGGAGTTGAGTAATTATTTCTAATGAACAGCTGATACCATATCTATTATGGAACATGTACATATTATTACTCTACTGTAGACTGACTGGCTAACATCTCTGTGATACCCTCTCTTTAATACCCTCTCTGTGATACCCTCTCTTTAATACCCTCTCTGTAATACCCTCTCTTTATTACCCTCTCTGTGATACCCTATCTTTAATACCCTCTCTGTGATACCCTCTCTTTAATACCCTCTCTTTAATACCCTCTCTGTGATACCCTCTGTTTAATACCCTCACTGTGATACCCTCTCTTTAATACCCTCTCTGTGATACCCTCTCTTTAATACCCTCTCTTTAATACCCTATCTTTAATACCCTCTCTGTGATACCCTCTCTGTGATACCCTCTCTGCGATACCCTCTCTGCGATACCCTCTCTTTAATACCCTCTCTGTGATACCCTCTCTGTGATACCCTCTCTGTGATACCCTCTCTGCAATACCCTCTCTTTAATACCCTCTCTGTGATACCCTCTATTTAATACCCTCTCTGTGATACCCTCTCTTTAATACCCTCTTTGTGATACCCTCTCTTTAATAGCCTCTCTTTAATACCATCTCTGTGATACCCTCTCTTTAATACCCTCTCTGTGATACCCTCTATTTAATACCCTCTCTGTGATACCCTCTCTTTAATACCCTCTCTGTGATACCCTCTCTTAATAGCCTCTCTTTAATACCATCTCTGTGATACCCTCTCTTTAATACCCTGTCTTTAATACCATCTCTTTAATACCCTCTCTGTGATACCCTCTCTTTAATACCCTCTCTGTGATACCCTCTCTTTAATACCCTCTCTGTGATACCCTCTCTTTAATACCCTCTCTGTGATACCCTCTCTGCGATACCCTCTCTTTAATACCATCTCTCAAATCAAATCAAATCAAATCACAGGGTATCACAGAGATGGTATTAAAGAGAGGGTATAATACCATCTCTGTGATACCCTCTCTGTGATACCCTCTCTGTGATACCATCTCTGTGATACCCTCTCTGTGATACCCTCTCTGTGATACCCTCTCTTTAATACCCTCTCTTTAATACCCTCTCTTTAATACCCTCTCTGTGATACCCTCTCTTAATACCCTCTCTGTGATACCCTCTCTTTAATATCCTCTCTGTGATACCCTCTCTGTGATACCCTCTCTTTAATACCCTCTCTTTAATACCCTCTCTGTGATACCCTCTCTGCGATACCCTCTCTTTAATACCATCTCTGTGATACCATCTCTGTGATACCCTCTCTGTGATACCCTCTCTGTGATACCCTCTCTGTAATACCCTCTCTGTGATACCATCTCTTTAATACCCTCTCTTTGATACCCTCTCTGTGATACCCTCTCTGTGATACCCTCTCTTTAATACCCTCTCTTTGATACCCTCTCTGTGATACCCTCTCTGTGATACCCTCTCTTTAATACCATCTCTGTGTTACCCTCTCTGTGATACCCTCTCTGTGATACCCTCTCTTTGATACCCTCTCTGCGATACCCTCTCTTTAATACCATCTCTGTGTTACCCTCTCTGTGATACCCTCTCTGTGATACCCTCTCTTTGATACCCTCTCTGCGATACCCTCTCTTTAATACCATCTCTGTGTTAACCCTCTCTGTGATACCCTCTCTGTGATACCCTCTCTTTGATACCCTCTCTGCGATACCCTCTCTTTAATACCATCTCTGTGATACCCTCTCTGTGATACCCTCTCTGTGATACCCTCTCTGTGTTACCCTCTCTGTGATACCCTCTCTGTGATACCCTCTCTTTAATACCCTCTCTTTGATACCCTCTCTGTGATACCCTCTCTGTGATACCCTCTCTGTGATACCCTCTCTGTGATACCCTCTCTGTGATACCCTCTCTTTAATACCATCTCTGTGTTACCCTCTCTGTGATACCCTCTCTGTGATACCCTCTCTGTGATACCATCTCTGTGATACCCTCTCTGTGATACCCTCTCTGTGATACCCTCTCTTTAATACCCTCTCTTTAATACCCTCTCTGTGATACCCTCTCTTTAATACCCCTCTCTGTGATACCCTCTCTTTAATATCCTCTCTGTGATACCCTCTCTGTGATACCCTCTCTTTAATACCCTCTCTTTAATACCCTCTCTGTGATACCCTCTCTGCGATACCCTCTCTTTAATACCATCTCTGTGATACCATCTCTGTGATACCCTCTCTGTGATACCCTCTCCTGTGATACCATCTCTGTGATACCCTCTCTGTGATACCCTCTCTGTGATACCCTCTCTTTAATACCCTCTCTTTAATACCCTCTCTGTGATACCCTCTCTTTAATACCCTCTCTGTGATACCCTCTCTTTAATATCCTCTCTGTGATACCCTCTCTGTGATACCCTCTCTTTAATACCCTCTCTTTAATACCCTCTCTGTGATACCCTCTCTGCGATACCCTCTCTTTAATACCATCTCTGTGATACCATCTCTGTGATACCCTCTCTGTGATACCCTCTCTGTGATACCCTCTCTGTAATACCCTCTCTGTGATACCATCTCTTTAATACCCTCTCTTTGATACCCTCTCTGTGATACCCTCTCTGTGATACCCTCTCTTTAATACCCTCTCTTTGATACCCTCTCTGTGATACCCTCTCTGTGATACCCTCTCTTTAATACCATCTCTGTGTTACCCTCTCTGTGATACCCTCTCTGTGATACCCTCTCTTTGATACCCTCTCTGCGATACCCTCTCTTTAATACCATCTCTGTGTTACCCTCTCTGTGATACCCTCTCTGTGATACCCTCTCTTTGATACCCTCTCTGTGATACCCTCTCTTTAATACCATCTCTGTGTTACCCTCTCTGTGATACCCTCTCTGTGATACCCTCTCTTTGATACCCTCTCTGCGATACCCTCTCTTTAATACCATCTCTGTGATACCCTCTCTGTGATACCCTCTCTGTGATACCCTCTCTGTGATACCCTCTCTGTGTTACCCTCTCTGTGATACCCTCTCTGTGATACCCTCTCTTTGATACCCTCTCTGCGATACCCTCTCTTTAATACCATCTCTGTGATACCCTCTCTGTGATACCCTCTCTGTGATACCCTCTCTGTGATACCCTCTCTGTGATACCCTCTCTTTAATACCATCTCTGTGATACCCTCTCTGTGATACCCTCTCTGTGATACCCTCTCTGTGATACCCTCTCTGTGATACCCTCTCTTTAATACCATCTCTGTGATACCCTCTCTGTGATACCCTTTCTGTGATACCCTCTCTGTGATACCCTCTCTGTAATACCCTCTCTGTGATACCATCTCTTTAATACCCTCTCTTTGATACCCTCTCTGTGATACCCTCTCTGTGATACCCTCTCTGTGATACCCTCTCTGTGATACCCTCTGTGATACCCTCTCTGTGTTACCCTCTCTGTGATACCCTCTCTGTGATACCCTCTCTTTGATACCCTCTCTGCGATACCCTCTCTTTAATACCATCTCTGTGATACCCTCTCTGTGATACCCTCTCTGTGATACCCTCTCTTTAATACCATCTCTGTGATACCCTCTCTGTGATACCCTCTCTGTGATACCCTCTCTGTGATACCCTCTCTGTGATACCCTCTCTTTAATACCATCTCTGTGATACCCTCTCTGTGATACCCTCTCTGTGATACCCTCTCTGTGATACCCTCTCTGTAATACCCTCTCTGTGATACCATCTCTTTAATACCCTCTCTTTGATACCCTCTCTGTGATACCATCTCTGTGATACCCTCTCTGTGATACCCTCTCTGTGATACCCTCTCTTTGATACCCTCTCTGTGATACCCTCTCTGTGATACCCTCTCTGTGATGCCCTATCTAGTGAAATCACAGGTGATATTAATCTGCTATTATGGAACATGTATATATTATTACTCTACTCAATCAGAGTTTCAGGATGTGTAATGTGTATATTTATAGTATGGTGAACATGTCTCTGTCTATCTCTCCTCCCCTTCTCTTTCCCTCCCTCTCTCTCCTCCCCTTCTCTTTCCCTCCCTCTCTCTCCTTCCTTCTCTTTCCCTCCCTCTCTCTCCCCCTTCTCTTTCCCTCCCTCTCTCTCCTCCCCTTCTCTTTCCCTCCCTCTCTCTCCTTCCTTATCTTTCCCTCCCTCTCTCTCCTCCTTTCTCTTTCCCTCCCTCTTTCTCCTCCCTTCTCTTTCCCTCCCTCTCTCTCCTCCCTTCTCTTTCCCTCCCTCTCTCTCCCCCTTCTCTTTCCCTCCCTCTCTCTCTCCCCCTTCTCTTTCCCTCCCTCTCTCTCCTCCCTTGTTTCCCTCCCTCTTTCTCCTCCCTTCTCTTTCCCTCCCTCTCTCTCCTCCCTTCTCTTTCCCTCCCTCTCTATCCTCCCCGCACAGGAGGCAGCTATAAGAAGATTGGATACTTCGACAGTACTAAAGGCAATCTATCCTGGTATGGGAATGACAAGTGGATAGGTGAGCCACATTCATATATATATATAATTTTTATTTTATTTTTTTCTTCCTTATTTTACCAGGTGAGTTGACTGATAATACATTTTCAGTAATGACCTGGGGGAAAGTTACAAAACATAGTAAAATCCATACAAAATACACTACATGACCAAACGTATGTGGACACCTGCTCGTCAAACATTTCATTCCAAAATCATTGGCATTAATATGCAGTTGGTCCACCCTTTGCTGCTATAACAGCCTCCACTCTTCTGGGAAGGCTTTCCACTAGATGTTGGAACATTGCTGCTATAACAGCCTCCACTCTTCTGGGAAGGCTTTCCACTAGATGTTGGAACATTGCTGCTATAACAGCCTCCACTCTTCTGGGAAGGCTTTCCACTAGATGTTGGAACATTGCTACTATAACAGCCTCCACTCTTCTGGGAAGGCTTCCCACTAGATGTTGGAACATTGCTGCTATAACAGCCTCCACTCATCTGGGAAGGCTTTCCACTAGATGTTGGAACATTGCTGCTATAACAGCCTCCACTCTTCTGGGAAGGCTTCCCACTAGATGTTGGAACATTGCTGCTATAACAGCCTCCACTCTTCTGGGAAGGCTTTCCACTAGATGTTGGAACATTGCTGCGGGGACTTGCTTCTAATCAGCCACAGGACCATTAGTGAGGTCGGGCACTGATGTTGGCCGATTACGCCTGGCTCGCAGTCGGCCTTCCAATTCATCCCAAAGGTGTTCGATGGGGTTAAGGTCAGGACTATGTGCAGGCCAGGTTCTTCCACACTGATATCGACAAACCATTTATGTATGGACCTCACTTTGTGCACAGGGGCAATGTCATGCTGAAACAGGAAAGGTCCTTCCCCAAACTGTTACCACAAAGTTTGAAGCTCAGAATCATCTAGAATCATTGTAAGCTGTAGCATTAAGATTTCCCTTCACTGGAACTAAGGGGCCCGAACTATGAAAACCAGCCCCAAACTATTATCCCTCCTCCACCTAACTTTACAGTTGGCACTTTGCATCGGGGCATGTAGGGTTCTCCTGTCATCTGCCAAACCCAGATTAGTTTGTCGGACTGCCAGATGGTGAAGCATGATTCATCACTCCAGAGAACGCATTTCCACTGGTCCAGAGTCCAATGGCAGCAAGCTTTACACCACTCCAGCCATCGGTTGGCATTGCACATGGTGATCTTAGGCATGTGTGTGGCTGCTTGGCGAAGGAAACCCATTTCATTAAGCTCCCAACAAACAGTTATTGTGCTGACGTTGATTCCAGAGGCAGTTTGGAACTCGGTAGTGAGTGTTGCAACCGAGGACAGATGATTTTTATGCGCTTCAGCACTCGGCGGTACCGTTCTGTGAGCTTGTGTGGCCTACCACTTCAGGGCTGAGCCGTTGTTGCTCCTAGACATTTCCACTTCACAATAACAGCCCTTACAGTTGACCGGGGCAGCTCTAGCAGGGCAGAAATCTGACAAACTGACTTGTTGGAAAGGTGGCATCCTATGATGGTGCCACGTTGAAAGTCACTGAGCTCTTCAGTAAGGTCATTATACTACCAATGTTTGTCTATGGAGATTTTATACACCTGTCAGCAAAGGGTGTGGCTGAAATAGAAGAATCCACTCATTTGAAGGGGTGTCCACATAGTGTACTTTTATAAAAAGCAACAAAAAAAACACAAACACAGTCAAATAAAAAGAAATCATAAGAAACAAACACATTCTTCTTAAAAACAGCTGAACTGCCTCAGAGGCATCAATTCATCCTC
>NC_034190.2:7892073-7899573 GCF_002021735.2 Oncorhynchus kisutch | reverse complement strand
ACAGTGTTGTATTGGGAGACAGTGTTGTATTGGGAGACAGTGTTGTATTGGGAGACAGTGTTGTATTAGGAGACAGTGTTGTATTGGGAGACAGTATTAGGAGACAGTGTTGTATTGGGAGACAGTGTTGTATTGGGTGTTGTATTAGGACACAGTGTTGTATTGGGAGACAGTGTTGTATTGGGAGACAGTGTGGTATTGGGTGTTGTATTGGGAGACAGTGTTGTATTGGGTGTTGTATTGGGAGACAGTGTGGTATTGGGAGACAGTGTTGTATTGGGAGACAGTGTTGTATTGGGTGTTGTATTAGGAGACAGTGTTGTATTGGGAGACAGTGTTGTATTGGGAGACAGTGTTGTATTGGGAGACAGTGCTGTATTGGGTGTTGTATTGGGAGACAGTGTTGTATTGGGAGACAGTGTTGTATTGGGTGTTGTATTGGGAGACAGTGTTGTATTGGGTGTTGTATTGGAAGACAGTGTTGTATTGGGAGACAGTGTTGTATTGGGTGTTGTATTGGGAGACAGTGTTGTATTGGGTGTTGTATTAGGAGACAGTGTTGTATTGGGAGACAGTGTTGTATTGGGAGACAGTGTTGTATTGGGTGTTGTATTGGGAGACAGTGTTGTATTGGGAGACAGTGTTGTATTGGGTGTTGTATTAGGAGACAGTGTTGTATCGGGAGACAGTGTTGTATTGGGTGTTGTATTGGGAGACATTGTTGTATTGGGAGACAGTGTTGTATTGGGAGACAGTGTTGTATTGGGAGACAGCGTTGTATTGGGAGACAGTGCTGTATTGGGTGTTGTATTGGGAGACAGTGTTGTATTGGGAGACAGTGTTGTATTGGGTGTTGTATTGGGAGACAGTGTTGTATTGGGAGACAGTGTTGTATTGGTTTGTTGTATTGGGAGACAGTGTTGTATTGGGTGTTGTATTAGGAGACAGTGTTGTATTGGGAGACAGTGTTGTATTGGGAGACAGTGTTGTATTGGGTGTTGTATTGGGAGAGAGTGTTGTATTGGGAGACAGTGTTGTATTGGGTGTTGTATTAGGATACAGTGTTGTATCGGGAGACAGTGTTGTATTGGGTGTTGTATTGGGAGACAGTGTTGTATTGGGAGACAGTGTTGTATTGGGAGACAGTGTTGTATTGGGAGACAGTGCTGTATTGGGTGTTGTATTGGGAGACAGTGTTGTATTGGGAGACAGTGTTGTATTGGGTGTTGTATTGGGAGACAGTGTTGTATTGGGTGTTGTATTGGGAGACAGTGTTGTATTGGGTGTTGTATTAGGAGACAGTGTTGTATTGGGAGACAGTGTTGTATTGGGAGACAGTGTTGTATTGGGTGTTGTATTGGGAGACAGTGTTGTATTGGGTGTTGTATTGGGAGACAGTGTTGTATTGGGTGTTGTATTGGAAGACAGTGTTGTATTGGGAGACAGTGTTGTATTGGGAGACAGTGTTGTATCGGGAGACAGTGTTGTATTGGGAGACAGTGTTGTATTGGGAGACAGCGTTGTATTGGGAGACAGTGCTGTATTGGGTGTTGTATTGGGAGACAGTGTTGTATTGGGAGACAGTGTTGTATTGGGTGTTGTATTGGGAGACAGTGTTGTATTGGGTGTTGTATTGGAAGACAGTGTTGTATTGGGAGACAGTGTTGTATTGGGAGACAGTGTTGTATTGGGAGACAGTTTTGTATTGGGTGTTGTATTGGGAGACAGTGTTGTATTGGGTGTTGTATTAGGAGACAGTGTTGTATTGGGTGTTGTATTGGGAGACAGTGTTGTATTGGGTGTTGTATTAGGAGACAGTGTTGTATTGGGAGACAGTGTTGTATTGGGAGACAGTGTTGTATTGGGAGACAGTATTAGGAGACAGTGTGGTATTGGGAGACAGTGTTGTATTTGGTGTTGTATTGGGAGACAGTGTTGTATTGGGTGTTGTATTGGGAGACAGTGTTGTATTGGAAGACAGTGTTGTATTGGGAGACAGTGTTGTATTGGGTGTTGTATTGGGAGACAGTGTGGTTTTGGGAGACAGTGTTGTATTGGGTGTTGTATTGGGAGACAGTGTTGTATTGGGTGTTGTATTGGGAGACAGTGTTGTATTGGGAGACAGTGTTGTATTGGGAGACAGTGTTGTATTGGGTGTTGTATTAGGAGACAGTGTTGTATTGGGAGTGTTGTATTGGGAGACAGTGTTGTATTGGGAGACAGTGTTGTATTAGGAGACAGTGTTGTATTGCGCGACAGTGTTGTATTGGGAGACAGTGTTGTATTGGGAGACAGTGTTGTATTAGGAGACAGTGTTGTATTGGGAGACAGTATTGTATCGGGAGACAGTGTCTTATTGGGAGACAGTGTTGTATTGGGAGACATTGTTGTATTAGGAGACAGTGTTGTATTGGGAGACAGTATTAGGAGACAGTGTTGTATTGGGAGACAGTGTTGTATTGGGAGACAGTGTTGTATTAGGGAACAGTGTTGTATTGGGAGACAGTATTAGGAGACAGTGTTGTATTGGGAGACAGTATTAGGAGACAGTGTTGTATTGGGAGACAGTATTAGGAGACAGTGTTATATTGGGAGACAGTGTTGTATTGGGAGACAGTATTAGGAGACAGTGTTGTATTAGGAGACAGTGTTGTATTGGGAGACAGTATTAGGAGACAGTGTTGTATCGGGAGACAGTGTTGTATTGGGAGACAGTGTTGTATTGGGAGACAGTGTTGTATTAGGAGACAGTGTTGTATTGGGAGACAGTGTTCTATTAGGAGACAGTGTTGTATTGGGTGTTGTATTAGGAGACAGTGTTGTATTGGGAGACAGTATTAGGAGACAGTGTTGTATTGGGAGACAGTATTAGGAGACAGTGTTGTATTGGTAGACAGTATTAGGAGACAGTGTTGTAGTGGGAGACAGTATTAGGAGACAGTGTTGTATTGGGAGACAGTGTTGTATTGGGAGACAGTATTAGAAGACAGTGTTGTATTGGGAGACAGTGTTGTATTGGGAGACAGTGTTGTATTAGGAGACAGTGTTGTATTGGGAGACAGTATTAGGAGACAGTGTTGTATTGGGAGACAATATTAGTAGACAGTGTTGTATTGGGAGACAGTGTTGTATTGGGAGACAGTGTTGTATTGGGAGACAGTGTTGTATTAGGAGACAGTGTTGTATTGGGAGACAGTATTAGGAGACAGTGTTGTATTGGGAGACAGTGTTGTATTAGGAGACAGTATTAGGAGACAGTGTTGTATTGGGAGACAGTGTTGTATTAGGAGACAGTGTTGTATTGGGAGACAGTATTAGGAGACAGTGTTGTATTGGGAGACAGTATTAGGAGACAGTGTTGTATTGGGAGACAGTATTAGGAGACAGTGTTGTATTGGGAGACAGTGTTGTATTGGGAGACAGTGTTGTATTGGGAGACAGTATTAGGAGACAGTGTTGTATTGGGAGACAGTATTAGGAGACAGTGTTGTATTGGGAGACAGTATTAGGAGACAGTGTTGTATTGGGAGACAGTGTTGTATTGGGAGACAGTGTTGTATTGGGAGACAGTATTAGGAGACAGTGTTGTATTGGGAGACAGTATTAGGAGACAGTGTTGTATTGGGAGACAGTGTTGTATTGGGAGACAGTATTAGGAGACAGTGTTGTATTGGGAGACAGTATTAGGAGACAGTGTTGTATTGGGAGACAGTGTTGTATTGGGAGACAGTATTAGGAGACAGTGTTGTATTGGGAGACAGTATTAGGAGACAGTGTTGTATTGGGAGACAGTATTAGGAGACAGTGTTGTATTGGGAGACAGTATTAGGAGACAGTGTTGTATTGGGAGACAGTATTAGGAGACAGTGTTGTATTGGGAGACAGTGTTAGGAGACAGTGTTGTATTGGGAGACAGTGTTGTATTGGGAGACAGTGTTGTATTGGGAGACAGTGTTGTATTGGGAGACAGTGTTGTATTGGGAGACAGTATTAGGAGACAGTGTTGTATTGGGAGACAGTGTTGTATTGGGAGACAGTATTAGGAGACAGTGTTGTATTGGGAGACAGTATTAGGAGACAGTGTTGTATTGGGAGACAGTGTTGTATTGGGAGACAGTATTAGGAGACAGTGTTGTATTGGGAGACAGTATTAGGAGACAGTGTTGTATTGGGAGACAGTGTTGTATTAGGAGACAGTGTTGTATTGGGAGACAGTATTAGGAGACAGTGTTGTATTGGGAGACAGTGTTGTATTGGGAGACAGTATTAGGAGACAGTGTTGTATTGGGAGACAGTATTAGGAGACAGTGTTGTATTGGGAGACAGTATTAGGAGACAGTGTTGTATTGGGAGACAGTATTAGGAGACAGTGTTGTATTGGGAGACAGTATTAGGAGACAGTGTTGTATTGGGAGACAGTATTAGGAGACAGTGTTGTATTGGGAGACAGTATTGGGAGACAGTGTTGTATTGGGAGACAGTATTAGGAGACAGTGTTGTATTAGGAGACAGTGTTGTATTGGGAGACAGTATTAGGAGACAGTGTTGTATTGGGAGACAGTATTAGGAGACAGTGTTGTATTGGGAGACAGTATTAGGAGACAGTGTTGTATTGGGAGACAGTATTAGGAGACAGTGTTGTATTAGGAGACAGTGTTGTATTGGGAGACAGTATTAGGAGACAGTGTTGTATTAGGAGACAGTATTAGGAGACAGTGTTGTATTGGGAGACAGTATTAGGAGACAGTGTTGTATTGGGAGACAGTATTAGGAGACAGTGTTGTATTGGGAGACAGTATTAGGAGACAGTGTTGTATTGGGAGACAGTGTTGTATTAGGAGACAGTGTTGTATCGGGAGACAGTGTTGTATTGGGAGACAGTGTTGTATTAGGAGACAGTGTTGTATTGGGAGACAGTGTTGTATTGGGAGACAGTATTAGGAGACAGTGTTGTATTGGGAGACAGTGTTGTATTGGGAGACAGTATTAGGAGACAGTGTTGTATTGGGAGACAGTATTAGGAGACAGTGTTGTATTGGGAGACAGTATTAGGAGACAGTGTTGTATTAGGAGACAGTATTAGGAGACAGTGTTGTATTGGGAGACAGTATTAGGAGACAGTGTTGTATTAGGAGACAGTGTTGTATTGGGAGACAGTATTAGGAGACAGTGTTGTATTGGGAGACAGTATTAGGAGACAGTGTTGTATTGGGAGACAGTATTAGGAGACAGTGTTGTATTAGGAGACAGTGTTGTATTAGGAGACAGTGTTGTATTGGGAGACAGTATTAGGAGACAGTGTTGTATTGGGAGACAGTATTAGGAGACAGTGTTGTATTGGGAGACAGTATTAGGAGACAGTGTTGTATTGGGAGACAGTATTAGGAGACAGTGTTGTATTGGGAGACAGTATTAGGAGACAGTGTTGTATTGGGAGACAGTATTAGGAGACAGTGTTGTATTGGGAGACAGGACCATGTGTTATATATCAGTGTTTGATTCAAATAATAAACTATAATGAGATGCCTCATTCAACAAACTAACATTAATGAGGCTTTAGTTCCTTTCAGCATCGTTTTGATGTTGTGTTTACCTTTTTAATTAATTGGTTATTTAAAGTGTTGTTGGACAGATTGGCGCCATGGTAACTCTGTAGAGCTGTGCCTTCCTGCTGGATAGAAGGGTGTGAATGGTGATTCACTGATCGGCCATATGGCTCCTCTCTCAATTTCAATTGAATTCAAGGGCTTTATTGGCATGTGAAACATATGTTTACAATGCCAAAGCAAGTGAAATAGATAATAAATAAAAGTGAGAAAAAAAGGGGGAAAAAATTTACGATAAACATTACACTCACAAAAGTACACTCACATTTCAAATGTCATATTATGTCTATATACAGTGTTGTAACGATGTTCAAATAGTTAAAGTACAAAAGGGAAAATAAATAAGCATAGATATGGGTTGTATTTACAATGGTGTTTGTTCTTCACTGGTTGCCCTTTTCTTGTGGCAACAGGTCACACATCTTGCTGCTGTGATGGCACACTGTGGAATTTCACCCAATAGATATGGGAGTTTATCAAAATTGGATTTGTTTTCGAATTCTTTGTGGATCTGTGTAATCTGAGGGAAATATGTCTCTCTAATATGGTCATACATTGGGCAGGAGGTTAGGAAGTGCAGCTCAGTTTCCACCTCATTTTGTGGGCAGTGAGCACATAGCCTTGTCTTCTCTTGAGAGCCATGTCTGCCAACGGTGGGCCTTTCGCAATATCAAGGCTATGCTCATTGAGTCTGTACATAGTCAAAGCTTTCCTTAACTTTGGGTCAGACACAGTGGTAAGGTATTCTGCCGCTGTGTAATCTCTGTGTAGGGCCAAATAGCATTGTAGTTTGCTCAGTTTTTTTGTTAATTCTTTCCAATGTGTCAAGTAATTATCTTTTTGTTTTCTCATGATTTGGTTGGGTCTAATTGTGCTTCTGTCCTGGGGCTCTGTAGGGTGTGTTTGAGTTTGTGAACAGAGCGGCATCCCTGTCTCATCCCTGTCCCCACGACCCTGTGTGAAGAAATGTGTGTGTTTTTTGCCAATTTTAACCGCACACTTGTTGTTTGTGTACATGGATTTTATAATGTCGTATGTTTTACCCCCAACACCACTTTCCATCAGTTTGTATAGCAGGCCCTCATGCCAAATTGAGTCGAAGGCTTTTTTGAAATCAACAAAGCATGAATAGACTTTGCCTTTGTTTTGGTTTGTTTGGTTGTCAATTAGGGTGTGCAGGGTGAATACATGGTCTGTTGTACGGTAATTTGGTAAAAAGCCAATTTGACATTTGCTCAGTACATTGTTTTCATTGAGGAAATGTACGAGTCTGCTGTTAATGATAATGCAGAGGATTTTCCCAAGGTTACTGTTGACGCATATTCCACGGTAGTTATTGGGGTCAAATTTGTCTCCACTTTTGTGGATTGGGGTGATCAGTCCTTGGTTCCAAATATTGGGGAAGATGCCAGAGCTAAGGATGATGTTAAAGAGTTTTAGTATAGCCAATTGGAATTTGTTGTCTGTATATTTGATCATTTCATTGAGGATACCATCAACACCACAGGCCTTTTTGGGTTGGAGGGTTTTTATTTTGTCCTGTAACTCATTCAATGTAATTGGAGAATCCAGTGGGTTCTGGTAGTCTCTCTCTGTCTCTCTCCCCTCTCTCTCTCTGTGTCTCTCTGTCTCTCTCTCTCTCCCCCTCTCTCTCTCTCACCCCTTCTCTCTCTGTCTCTGTCTCTGTCTCTTTCTTCCTCTCTTGGCCCTGGTCATCATGCCTGTAACCTGTAACACAAGCTGTAGGTTTGGTTACAGCGTTGAAAGTCTCTCATACCCATCATACATAATATCACACCCAAATGCAGACCAACAGACTTTGTTCACATTGCACGGTAAGACCGACATCATAATGCATACCGACATCCTGCCATGTGCTAAGACCAATGTAAGT
>NC_034190.2:7784573-7882073 GCF_002021735.2 Oncorhynchus kisutch | reverse complement strand
GAGGAAACCAGGATACCTTGTCAGTTGTACAACACTGGGAGGAAACCAGGATACCTTGTCAGTTGTACAACACTGGGAGGAAACCAGGATACCTTGTCAGTTGTACAACACTGGGAGGAAACCAGGATACCTTGTCAGTGTTCCAACACTGGGAGGAAACCAGGATACCTTGTCAGTTGTACAACACTGGGAGGAAACCAGGATACCTTGTCAGTTGTACAACACTGGGAGGAAACCAGGATACTTTGTCAGTGTTCCAACACTGGGAGGAAACCAGGATACCTTGTCAGTTGTACAACACTGGGAGGAAACCAGGATACCTTGTCAGTTGTACAACACTGGGAGGAAACCAGGATACCTTGTCAGTTGTACAACACTGGGAGGAAACCAGGATACCTTGTCAGTTGTACAACACTGGGAGGAAACCAGGATACCTTGTCAGTTGTACAACACTGGGAGGAAACCAGGATACCTTGTCAGTTGTACAACACTGGGAGGAAACCAGGATACCTAGTCAGTTGTACAACACTGGGAGGAAACCAGGATACCTAGTCAGTTGTACAACACTGGGAGGAAACCGGGATACCTAGTCAGTTGTACAACACTGGGAGGAAACCAGGATACCTAGTCAGTGTTCCAACACTGGGAGGAAACCAGGATACCTTGTCAGTTGTACAACACTGGGAGGAAACCAGGATACCTAGTCAGTTGTACAACACTGGGAGGAAACCAGGATACCTAGTCAGTTGTTGAACACTGGGAGGAAACCAGGATACCTAGTCAGTTGTACAACACTGGGAGGAAACCAGGATACCTAGTCAGTTGTTGAACACTGGGAGGAAACCAGGATACCTAGTCAGTTGTTGAACACTGGGAGGAAACCAGGATACCTAGTCAGTTGTACAACACTGGGAGGTACCCAGGATACCTAGTCAGTTGTACAACACTGGGAGGTACCCAGGATACCTAGTCAGTGTTCCAACACTGGGAGGAAACCAGGATACCTAGTCAGTGTTCCAACACTGGGAGGAAACCAGCATACCTAGTCAGTGTTCCAACACTGGGAGGAAACCAGGATACCTAGTCAGTGTTCCAACACTGGGAGGAAACCAGGATACCTAGTCAGTTGTTGAACACTGGGAGGAAACCAGGATACCTAGTCAGTTGTACAACACTGGGAGGAAACCAGGATACCTAGTCAGTTGTTGAACACTGGGAGGAAACCAGGATACCTAGTCAGTTGTTGAACACTGGGAGGAAACCAGGATACCTAGTCAGTTGTACAACACTGGGAGGAAACCAGGATACCTTGTCAGTTGTACAACACTGGGAGGAAACCAGGATACCTTGTCAGTTGTACAACACTGGGAGGAAACCAGGATACCTTGTCAGTTGTACAACACTGGGAGGAAACCGGGATACCTAGTCAGTTGTACAACACTGGGAGGAAACCAGGATACCTAGTCAGTTGTACAACACTGGGAGGAAACCAGGATACCTAGTCAGTTGTACAACACTGGGAGGAACCGGGATACCTAGTCAGTTGTACAACACTGGGAGGAAACCAGGATACCTAGTCAGTGTTCCAACACTGGGAGGAAACCAGGATACCTTGTCAGTTGTACAACACTGGGAGGAAACCAGGATACCTAGTCAGTTGTACAACACTGGGAGGAAACCAGGATACCTAGTCAGTGTTCCAACACTGGGAGGAAACCAGGATACCTTGTCAGTTGTACAACACTGGGAGGAAACCGGGATACCTAGTCAGTTGTACAACACTGGGAGGAAACCAGGATACCTAGTCAGTTGTACAACACTGGGAGGAAACCAGGATACCTAGTCAGTTGTACAACACTGGGAGGAAACCGGGATACCTAGTCGGTTGTACAACACTGGGAGGAAACCAGGATACCTAGTCAGTGTTCCAACACTGGGAGGAAACCAGGATACCTTGTCAGTTGTACAACACTGGGAGGAAACCAGGATACCTAGTCAGTTGTACAACACTGGGAGGAAACCAGGATACCTAGTCAGTTGTTGAACACTGGGAGGAAACCAGGATACCTAGTCAGTTGTACAACACTGGGAGGAAACCAGGATACCTAGTCAGTTGTTGAACACTGGGAGGAAACCAGGATACCTAGTCAGTTGTTGAACACTGGGAGGAAACCAGGATACCTAGTCAGTTGTACAACACTGGGAGGTACCCAGGATACCTAGTCAGTTGTACAACACTGGGAGGTACCCAGGATACCTAGTCAGTGTTCCAACACTGGGAGGAAACCAGGATACCTAGTCAGTGTTCCAACACTGGGAGGAAACCAGCATACCTAGTCAGTGTTCCAACACTGGGAGGAAACCAGGATACCTAGTCAGTGTTCCAACACTGGGAGGAAACCAGGATACCTAGTCAGTTGTTGAACACTGGGAGGAAACCAGGATACATAGTCAGTTGTACAACACTGGGAGGAAACCAGGATACCTAGTCAGTTGTTGAACACTGGGAGGAAACCAGGATACCTAGTCAGTTGTTGAACACTGGGAGGAAACCAGGATACCTAGTCAGTTGTACAACACTGGGAGGAAACCAGGATACCTTGTCAGTTGTACAACACTGGGAGGAAACCAGGATACCTTGTCAGTTGTACAACACTGGGAGGAAACCAGGATACCTTGTCAGTTGTACAACACTGGGAGGAAACCGGGATACCTTGTCAGTTGTACAACACTGGGAGGAAACCGGGATACCTAGTCAGTTGTTGAACACTGGGAGGAAACCAGGATACCTAGTCAGTTGTACAACACTGGGAGGAGACCAGGATACCTAGTCAGTTGTACAACACTGGGAGGAAACCAGGATACCTAGTCAGTGTTCCAACACTGGGAGGAAACCAGGATACCTTGTCAGTTGTACAACACTGGGAGGAAACCAGGATACCTTGTCAGTTGTACAACACTGGGAGGAAACCAGGATACCTAGTCAGTTGTACAACACTGGGAGGAAACCAGGATACCTAGTCAGTTGTACAACACTGGGAGGTACCCAGGATACCTAGTCAGTTGTACAACACTGGGAGGTACCCAGGATACCTAGTCAGTGTTCCAACACTGGGAGGAAACCAGGATACCTAGTCAGTGTTCCAACACTGGGAGGAAACCAGCATACCTAGTCAGTGTTCCAACACTGGGAGGAAACCAGGATACCTAGTCAGTGTTCCAACACTGGGAGGAAACCAGGATACCTAGTCAGTTGTTGAACACTGGGAGGAAACCAGGATACCTAGTCAGTTGTACAACACTGGGAGGAAACCAGGATACCTAGTCAGTTGTTGAACACTGGGAGGAAACCAGGATACCTAGTCAGTTGTTGAACACTGGGAGGAAACCAGGATACCTAGTCAGTTGTACAACACTGGGAGGAAACCAGGATACCTAGTCAGTTGTACAACACTGGGAGGAAACCAGGATACCTAGTCAGTTGTACAACACTGGGAGGAAAGAGGAGATACCTAGTCAGTTGTACAACTGAATGTCTTCAACTGAAATGTGTCTTCAGACATTTAACCCCTCTGGATCAGGGAGGTGCCGGGGAGCTTCCTTAATCGACATCCACGTCTTCGGCGCCCTGCAGGTTTTTACCTTGTCAACTCGAGGATTCGATCCAGCAACCTTTCCGTCACGGCCCAACGCTCTAACCACTAGGCTACCTGCCACCCATGTAAAATAGGGTGTGTGTGTATGTGATAAATATATTTATATTTCAAGTAGATAATAGGTGTAAAATGTATTTTCTACTAGTGTTAGGTGATCCTCTACATCTGCCAAGTCTCATACATTTCCAGAGTATCTAGATATGAGGCATGTTTAACCTTTCACTTCTTTGGGCTAAATCAGGGGTCACACAGAGTGTTTCTTGGTAGTCTTAATCAAATCTACTTTCATATAAAGGTATACATGTCACACACGTGGTTCTGGGCTTAAAGAAAGAAGACACCTGTACCATGTCAGATATAGAGTTAAAATATATTACATTTTGAGTTTGAATCCCAATATTACACTTTTTGTACATCACAGAAGACTGAAATATAACACAACCCGCTTGACATAGAAACACCAATCCGCAGGTTTGTAAGAAATAACATATATTAATATTAATACAATATTTAAAATATATAAATATTTAAAATATATAAATATTTAAAAAATATATTACAATATTAATATTAAACATATTAAGAACATATATCCCACCCAAGGAAAAGTTTACATTTACTTCTACCTTTGTGTTTTTCACCTGAATTACTGATATATCTACTACTATATAGAAGATAGTGTAGACTATAACTCGGACAATAGATAGTGAATAGTATGTTCATCCCAAATGGCACCCTATTCCCCTTTGTAGTGCACTACATTTGACCAGGGCCCTATAGGGAATAGGGGTGTAAGGTAGGGTGCCATTTGGGATGCAAGTTCTTTATCGTTCTGCTTCCTATGAGGAGAATAGATCGAATTCGTTAAAGAACTTTAATCCTCTGGGATAATGCAACAAAATCAATATAACAGTTACGCTATTGGTCCGTTGTCTCTCCTCGCTTTTCATTTTTCTTCTTTGAAACAATTACATAAAATACTATGATTACCTATCCATTTTTTTGTCAGTGAGCGCTGCTCGTTGGGTTTTTTATGTGTAAATGTTTACGGCCCAATCAGACGCTCTGGTGGGGGGGCAGATTGAATTGAATCTCTGTTTTCTCTGTGAGCTCAGGCTCCAGTCTATTTATGTCATCGTTAATCCCTCACAGTCAAACCGAACGGATGTCTGGGCCTTGGGCCATGATCCCCTGTGTTCATCCACCAAAGGGTTTGTCTAAAATGGGGTAGAGGGATGGTCTAGAGGTGTAGAGGGATGGTCTAGAGGGGTAGAGGGATGGTTTAGAGGGATGGTTTAGAGGGATGGTCTAGAGGGATGGACTAGAGGGATGGTCTAGAGGACTAGAGGGATGGTCTAGAGGGGTAGAGGGATGGTCTAGAGGTGTAGAGGGATGGTCTAGAGGGGTAGAGGGATGGTTTAGAGGGATGGTCTAGAGGGATGGACTAGAGGGATGGTCTAGAGGACTAGAGGGATGGTCTAGAGGGGTAGAGAGATGGTCTAGAGGGATAAAGGGATGGTCTAGAGGGATGGTCTAGAGGGGTAGAGGGATGGTTTAGAGGGGTAGAGGGATGGTCTAGAGGGATGGTCTAGAGGTGTAGAGGGATGTCTAGAGGGGTAGAGGGATGGTCTAGGGGCGTAGAGGGATGGTCTAGAGGGGTAGAGGGATGCTCTAGAGGGGTAGAGGGATGGTCTAGAGGGATTTCCACAGGTTTGCCCTATTTCCTGTAGGCAACAGGGTGCCAAAGTAGTGCCCTATTTACTGTTTAGAAAAGGGTGCCAAAGTTGTGCACTATTTACTGTTTGGAAAAGGGTGCCAAAGGAATGCCCTATTTACTCTAGGGAAAAGGGTGCCAAAGTAGTGCACTATACAGGGAAAAGTGTGCCAAAGTAGTGCCCTATTCACTCTAGGGAGAAGGGTGCCAAAGTAGTGCACTATACAGGGAAAAGGGTGCTAAAGTAGTGCACTATACAGGGTGCCATTCGAAACACCTAACTGACCAGTCCTCCTATATCCCATGATTCCTTGCAGCATCTGGAGCCGTGGAAACTCTACGCCACAGTGGGGGTGCTGCTGGTCATCGACGTCCTGTCACTCATGATCTGGCAAATAGTGGATCCTCTACACATCACTGTGGAGGTATGAGTCAGATAGTTGACCCTCTACACATCACTGTGGAGGTATGAGTCAGATAGTTAATCATCTACACATTACTGTGGAGGTATGAGTCAGATAGTTGACCCTCTACACATCACTGTGGAGGTATGGGTCAGATAGTTAATCATCTACACATCACTGTGGAGGTATGAGTCAGATAGTTGATCCTCTACACATCACTGTGGTGGTATGAGTCAGATAGTTGATCCTCTAGTCTACACATCACTGTGGAGGTACAGTGGGGCAAAAAAGTATTTAGTCAGCCACCAATTGTGCAAGTTCTCCCACTTAAAAAGATGAGAGAGGCCTGTAATTTTCATCATAGGTACACTTCAACTATGACAGACAAAATTAGGAAAATAAATCCAGAAAATCACATTGTAGGATATTTAATGAATTTATTTGCAAATTATGGTGGAAAATAAGTATTTGGTCACCTACAAACAAGCAAGATTTCTGGCTCTCACAGACCTGTAACTTCTTCTTTAAGAGGCTCCTCTGTCCTCCACTCGTTACCTGTTTTAATGGCACCTGTTTGGACTTGTTATCAGTATAAAAGACACCTGTCCACAACCTCAAACAGTCACACTCCAAACTCCACTATGGCCAAGACCAAAGAGCTGTCAAAGGACACCAGAAACAAAATTGTAGACCTGCACCAGGCTGGGAAGACTGAATCTGCAATAGGTAAGCAGCTTGGTTTGAAGAAATCAACTGTGGGAGCAATTATTAGGAAATGGAAGACATACAAGACCACTGATAATCTCCCTCGGTCTGGGGCTCCACGCAAGATCTCACCCCGTGGGATCAAAATGATCACAAGATCACACGGGGGGACCTAGTGAATTACCTGCAGAGAGCTGGGACCAAAGTAACAAAGCCTACCATCAGTAACACACTACGCCGCCAGGGACTCAACTCCTGCAGTGCCAGACGTATCCCCCTGCTTAAGCCTGTACATGTCCAGGCCCATCTGCTAGAGAGCATTTGGATGATCCAGAAGAAGATTGGGAGAATGTCATATGCTCAGATGAAACCAAAATAGAGGTTTTTGGTAAAAACTCAACTCGTCGTGTTTGGAGGACAAAAAATGCTGAGTTTCATCCAAAGAACACCATACCTACTGTGAAGCATGGGGGTGGAAAGATCATGCTTTGGGGCTGTTTTTCTGCAAAGGGACCAGGACGACTGATCCGTGTAAAGGAAAGAATGAATCGGGCCATGTATCGTGAGATTTTGAGTGATAACCTACTTCCATCAGCAAGGGCATTGAAGATTAAACGTGGCTGGGTCTTTCAGCATGACAATGATCCCAAACACACCGCCCAAGGCAATGAAGGAGTGGCTTCGTAAGAAGCATTTCAAGGTCCTGGAGTGGCCTAGCCAGTCTCCAGATCTCAAACCCATAGAAAATCATTGGAAGGAGTTGAAAGTCCGTGTTGCCCAGCAACAGCCCCAAAACATCACTGCTCTAGAAGAGACCTGCATGGATGAATGGGCCAAAATACCAGCAACAGTGTGTGAAAACCTTGTGAAGACTTACAGAAAACGTTTGACCTCTGTCATTGCCAACAAAGGGTATATAACAAAATATTGAGATAAACTTTTGTTATTGACCAAATACTTATTTTCCACCATAATTTGCAAATAAATTCATAAAAAATCCTACAATGTGATTTTCTGGATTTTTTTATTTATTTTGTCTGTCATAGTTGAAGTGTACCTATGATGAAAATTACCGGCCTCTCTCATCTTTTTAAGTGGGAGAACTTGCACAATTGGTGACTGACTAAATACTTTTTTGCCCCACTGTATGAGTCATGACTCCCCGTCTCTTCTCATCTTCTCTCTTCTCTTCTCTTGTCTCTTCCTCTCTCTTCTCTTTCTCTCTCTCTTTCAGTCCTCCTCTCTCTCTCTCTCTCTCTCTCTCTATCTGTCCTCTCTTCTCTCGTCTCTCTCTCTCTCTCTGTCTCTTTCTGTCGTCTCTTCTCTCGTCTCTCTCTCTCTCTGTCTCTTTCTGTCCTCTCTTCTCTCGTCTCTCTCTGTCTCTTTCTGTCCTCTCTTCTCTCGTCTCTCTCTGTCTCTTTCTGTCCTCTCTTCTCTCGTCTCTCTCTGTCTCTCTGTCTCTTTCTGTCCTCTCTTCTCTCGTCTCTCTCTCTCTCTCTGTCTCTTTCTGTCCTCTCTTCTCTCGTCTCTCTCTGTCTCTTTCTGTCCTCTCTTCTCTCGTCTCTCTCTGTCTCTTTCTGTCCTCTCTTCTCTCATCTCTCTCTGTCTCTTTCTGTCCTCTCTTCTCTCGTCTCTCTCTGTCTCTTTCTGTCCTCTCTTCTCTCGTCTCTCTCTGTCTCTTTCTGTCCTCTCTTCTCTCGTCTCTCTCTGTCTCTTTCTGTCCTCTCTTCTCTCGTCTCTCTCTGTCTCTTTCTGTCCTCTCTTCTCTCGTCTCTCTCTGTCTCTCTGTCTCTTTCTGTCCTCTCTTCTCTCGTCTCTCTCTCTCTCTCTGTCTCTTTCTGTCCTCTCTTCTCTCGTCTCTCTCTGTCTCTTTCTGTCCTCTCTTCTCTCGTCTCTCTCTGTCTCTTTCTGTCCTCTCTTCTCTCATCTCTCTCTGTCTCTTTCTGTCCTCTCTTCTCTCGTCTCTCTCTGTCTCTTTCTGTCCTCTCTTCTCTCGTCTCTCTCTGTCTCTTTCTGTCCTCTCTTCTCTCGTCTCTCTCTGTCTCTTTCTGTCCTCTCTTCTCTCGTCTCTCTCTGTCTCTCTCTCTGTCTCTATCTGTCCTCTCTTCTCTCGTCTCTCTCTGTCTCTTTCTGTCCTCTCTTTTCTTCTCTCACCTCTCCCCTTCCTGTTTGTTTTCAGAGCTGCATCACTATTGGTTAACTCCAGACTATGAAGGAATAAACAAAACAAATTGTGAATCTTTCAAAATCATTATGAAATATAATGTGTACATGGATATAGTGCAGAAGCCTTGAGATAACATTATTCCTCTATTCTGTTTTAGTGCAGAAGCCTTGAGATCACATTATTCCTCTGTTTGTCTGAGTAGAAGTTTGTGAGAGAGGCCCCTAAAGGAGATCTGGATGTTCTGATCCAACCTCTGCTGGAACACTGCAGCTCAGACAAGATGAATACTTGGCTTGGTAAGGAGATGGGGAGGGAGGGAGCGAGGGAGGGAGCGAGGGAGGGAGCGAGGGAGGGAGGGAGAGACAGAGAGAGAGACAGAGAGAGAGACAGAGAGAGAGAGAAGGTAAGAGAGGCGGGAGAGAGGAAGGGTTGGTAAGGAAAAAGGGAGGTAAGTCGGGATGGTGGAGGGGAGGGGGAGGGAGGGAGGGAGAGAGAGAAAGAGAGAGGGAGGCTTGGTAAGGAAAAAGGGAGGGAGAGAAGGAAGTGGGAAGTGAGGGAGGGTGGAGGGGAGGATGGGGAGGGAGAGAGAGAAAGGATTGGAGGGAGGCTTGATAAGGAGAGAGGGAGAGGGAGGGAGAGAGGGAGGAAGGGAGAGAGAGGATTGGTAAGGAGAGAGAGAGGGAGGAAGGGAGAGAGAGGAATGGAGGGAGGCTTGGTAAGGAGAGAGAGAGAGAGAGAGAGATGAAGGGAGAGAGAGGGAAGAAGGGATGCTTGGTAAGGAGAGAGGGAGGCTTGGTAAGGAGAGAGGGAGGCTTGGTAAGGAGAGAGGGAGACTTGCTAAGGAGAGAGGGAGACTTGGTAAGGAGAGAGGGAGACATGGTAAGGAGAGAGGGAGGGAGGCTTGGTAAGGAGAGAGGGAGACTTGGTAAGGAGAGAGGGAGACATGGTAAGGAGAGAGGGAGGGAGGCTTGGTAAGGAGAGAGGGAGATTTGGTAAGGAGAGGGGGCTCAGCCTCGGTACCACCAGTACATTAAACCCATCTGTTAATATCTTACCTTTAACATGAGGCCTGAGTCTGGAGCTACTGCCAGTGAACACTAAAAACCTAGTTCTCCCTCCCTCCCTCCCTCCCTCCCTCCCTCCCTCCCTCCCTCCCTCCCTCCCTCCCTCCCTCCCTAGGGGTGGTGTATGGTTATAAGGGCTTGCTGCTGCTCCTGGGGATTTTCTTGGCTTATGAGACCAAGTCTATATCTACAGAGAAGATCAATGACCACCGCGCTGTGGGCATGGCCATCTACAACGTCTCAGTAAGTATTTCTGTGTGTGTGTGTGTGTGTGTGTGTGTGTGTATGTGTGCGTGCGTGCTCTGTAGTCATGAGCAGTATTTCTGTGTGTGTGTGTGTGTGTGTGTGTGTATGTGTGCGTGTGTGTCCGCGGGTGTGGGTGTGTGTATGAGTGTGTGTGTGTGTGTGTGTGTGTGTGTGTGTGTGTGTGTGTTTGTGTGTGTGTGTGTGTGTGTGTGTGTGTGTGTGCGTGCGCTGTAGTCATGAGCAGTATTTCTGTGTGTGTATGTATGTGTGTGTCCGTGGGTGTGTGTATGAGCGTGTGTGTGTGTGTTGTAGTCATGGTATTTCTGTTACATTTATTTAGTATTTAACTCATTTGTATGACACAGGGCTGAACTACACTGTTTTTTGGAACAAGATACGTTCAAGAGGTGTAACTTGTATTTTCAAATTGCTTCTCAATATCATTTTTTTATGGCGGTTCACAATTTTGTTGCCCCCTTTCTCCTTGCATTGGTTTCTGATGGCACTATGGTGTGATAAGAGCGTCCCCTAAATGAACTAAATATAATAGTATATGTAAAAAATTAACAATTGCAAAGCATGCTGAGTATTATTCTAATGAGCTCTACCCAGTGTGCTTTGCACTTCATTTTCACATGCTGTATGTGACTCGTTTCAGAAAACTAGATTTAATTTCTTCTTCGTTTTTTGAACTTTCAACTGTCAATGCAACAACTGTCGATATACAGTTGAAGTCGGAAGTTTAGCCAAATACATTTAAACTCAGTTTTTCCTGACATTTAATCCTGGTAAAAATTCCCTTTCTTAGGTCAGTTAGGATCACCACTTTATTTTAAGAATGTGAAATGTCAGAATAATAGGAGAGAGAATGATTTATTTATGATTTATTTAAGCGTTTATTTATATCATCACATTCCCAGTGGGTCAAAAGTTTACATAAACTCAATTAGTATTTGGTAGCGTTGCCTTTAAATGGTTTAAATTGGATCAAATGTTTCCGGTAGCCTTCCCACAGTAAGTTGGGTGAATTTTGGCCCATTCCTCCTGACAGAGCTGGTTTAACTGAGTCAGGTTTGTAGGCCTCCTTGCTCGCACACACTTTTTTCAGATCTGCCCACAAAGTTTCTATAGGATTGAGGTCAGTGCTATTGGAGTGCTTTGAGGCCACTCCAATACCGTGACTATATTGTCCCTAAGCCATTTTGCCACAACTTTGGAAGTGTGCTGGGGTCTTTGTCCATTTGGAAGATCCATTTGCGACCAAGCTTTAACTTGGTCGCAAATGGAGCTAACTGATGTCTTGAGATGTTGCTTCAATATATCCACATCATTTTCCTGTCTCATGATGCCATCTATTTTGTGAAGTGCACCAGTCCCTCCTGCAGCAAAGCACCCCCACAACATGATGCTGCCACCCCTGTGCTTCACGGTTGGGATGGTGTTCTTCGGCTTGCAAGCATCCCCCTTTTTTCTCCAAACATAACGATGGTCATTATGGCCAAACAGTTCTATTTTTGTTTCATCGGACCAGAGGACATTTCTCCAGCTGCAAACCATAGTCTGGCTTTTTTTATGGCGGTTTTGGAGCAGTAGCTTCTTCATTGCTGAGCGGCCTTTCAGGTTATGTCGATATAGGACTCGTTTTACTGTGGATATAGATACTTTTGTACCTGTTTCCTCCAGCATCTTCACAAGGTTCTTTGCTGTTGTTCTGGGATTGATTTGCACTTTTCGCACCAAAGTACATTCATCTCTAGGAGACAGAACGCGTCTCCTTCCTGAGGGGTATGACGGCTGCGTGGTCCCATGGTGTTTATACTTGCGTACTATTGTTTGTACAGATGAATGTGGTACCTTCAGGTGTTTGGAAATTGCTCCCAAGGATGAACCAGACTTGTGGAGGTCTACCATTTTTTTCTGAGGTCCTGGCTGATTTCTTTATATTTTCCCATGATGTCAAGCACAGAGGCACTGAGTTTGAAGGTAGGCCTTGAAAAACATCCAGAGGTACACCTCCAATTGACTCAAATGATGTCAATTAGCCTATCAGAAGTTTCTAAAGCCATGACATCATTTTCTGGAATGTTCCAAGCTGTTTGAAGGCACAGCCAACTTAGTGGATGTAAACTTCTGACCCACTGGAATCGTGATTTATAAGTGAATTATAAGTTAAACAATGTCTGTAAACAATTGTTGGAAAAATTACTTGTGTCATGCACAAAGTAGATGTCCTAACTGACTTGCCAAAACTATAGTTTCTTATCAAAATATTTGTGGAGTGGTTGAAAAACTAGTTTTAACGTTCTAACGACTGTTGACCTCTAGTGGAAGCCTTAGGAAGTGCAATAGACACTGTATATTGGATAAGCAAAGACTTGAAAACCTACAAACCTCAGATTTCCCACTTCCTGATTTCTCAGGTTTCTGCCTGCCATACGAGTTCTGTTATACTCACAGACATCATTCAAACAGTTTTAGAAACTTCAGTGTTTTCTATCCAAATCTACTAATGGTATCCATATCTTAGCTTCTGGGCCTGAGTAGCAGGTAGTTTACTCTGGGCACCTTATTCATCCAAGCTACTCAATACTGCCCCCAGCCATAAGAAGTTTTAATGACTCCAACCTAAGTGTATGTAAACTTCCGATATCAAATGTAGCTGGTAAATTCACTCTGCCTATCTATCTATCTATCTATCTCCATTTTCAGAGCATTCTCGTCTGAGTGTGTCAGAGCGCAGAACAACTGACAATTTTACGAACGCTCAACACCCGTTGAATATGGCCAGTAAAAGTTGGCAAAAAAATAAATTACATTATTTCCAGCAGCACAGTTGCAGTCACCAACACTCTGGTTAACATAAAAACAGCCTAACCAGCTCAGCTGGTGGGAGTAAAATGGTCAGAGGGAGCTGTTCTCTCATTTGTGTCTGGAGGTAGCTATCCAGCTAGCCAACGTTAGCTTCGGTGCGTGACTGCTGTTGTTAGGTCAGAACGCTCGGATCAACTCTACTCCTCAGCTAAAGAGTCCAGTGTGCCCTCTGAACACTCCGAGAGCGAAACTAGACAAGCAAATGTAGCTAGAATAGACAACCAAATGGCACGGAGATATGAATAATAAGATTATACACGTAACATTAGCTAGTGAGCCAGCTAGCAAACGTTAGCTAGCTACAGTTGGTAAACAATGAACCATAATCCCAACTCTTGATGTTACTACCCTGCATGAATCTGCAGGTAGCTAACCAACCAGGTTCAATGTTAGCTAGCTAACATTAGGCTATAGCTAGCCAAGCAAATGGCTCTGAGATACAAATAATAAGATCTTACACATAACGTTAGCTAGCGAGCCAGCCAGCTAAAGTTAGCTAGCTAGCTAACAGTGCACTTCAACTTAAAATGAAACCACTTTTTGTCAAAATTAGAAACGTGTAATATCTAAAAATGTAGCTAGCTAGACTATCTTACCTGTATACATCATTCATGGATGAACGCGTCTCCTGTCGGATGCCATGGTTACCCTTTAGTTTGAAGATGTAATCCAGAGACAGGTGTATTCTCCATCTCCTAAGCTATCATACTCGAATTCTACTGATTTCAAAACTCGGTCCTCCAGAAAGTGGAGAGCAACACTTATGCGGTTTTACTACACGACAGGATTAACTAGACATACTGACCAGCTCAAATAGACAGACGTGTGCTATATGGCAACCTCAATTCAATCCAAAATCATTTCTCGGCATGTCCAGCCCACTCATTATCTCAGCCAATCATAGCTCAGGGGAAGGTTGCTCACTTTTTCTATGGGTCAACCAACTAGGCTCGTAATTTAACAGTTTTATTCAAATTTTCAGATGGCATACAAGTTTGTTATTAAGGCACATGAAAGTTCATATGATCCAGAAGGCATTTCTGCCAACAAAAAAAACACATTTTGATCAAATAAAAAAGTTTATGTTCAAAAGGCTTTCCTGTGAAGTGGTGACCAGCAACATGCGCCTAGTTTCCTGAAACGGGTCACATATGGACTTGACCTTTTACCAAATAGGGTAGCCTAGTGGTTAGAAAATTGGGCCAGTAACCGAAAGGTTGCTGGATCGAATCCCCGAGCTGACAAGGCAGTTAACCCACTGTTCCCCGGGCATCGAGGACGTTGATTAAGGCAGCCCCACACATCTGTCTGATTCTGTCTGATTCAGATGGGTTGGGTTAAATGCAAAAGACATGGTTGAATATATTCAGTTGAACAACTGACTAGGTATCCCCCTTTCCCTATCTTCTGTATACCACCCCTACCTTGTCACAACACGACTAATTGGCTCAAGGAAAGAAATGTAATAAATGTACTTTTTAACAATGCACACCTGTTAATTGAAATGCATTCCAGGTAACTACCTCATAAAGCTGGTTGAGAGAATACAAAGCTGTCATCAAGGCAAAGGGTGGCTACTTTGAAGAATCTAAAATCTATTTTGATTTGTTTAATACTTTTTTGGTTACTACATGATTCCATATGTGTTACAAGAGTCAGTAAATTACAACATTTCTCCCCCCAATGTCGCGTTAATGCAATTCCACAGAATACACAACATGTGCAGCAACAGATTGGCAGAAAACAAATTAGCACATTATCCAAACAGGTTGTTGGATGGATGCCTTTTAGTCTAGCATATTTACCTCTAGCATATTTACCTCTAGAATATTTACTTCACACAAAGTCGCCATAAATTCAAAGTACACAGCATAATTGCCACTGCCGGACTGCACACGCAGGCACCCCTGCAGGGATTTTGGGCCACCATGAAAAGATATCACATTGGGCCCCACCACCACAGGCCACACCAACCCTGCACAATTGCCTGTAACCACACACCTACAGAACTCAATCGACCCGTTCACAGCTTTAAATAACTCTACCTTTGCAGGCTTTCAACTCTCTTGTAGTTCAATATTTACTGTGTGATATTTACTGACAGTGAGCTGTGATAATATAACACTGTGCAGACATACATGCAACAGTCTGCACACAGTGGAATTCACTATTCAATGCAAGACTGATATCCTCTATAAGAAATGTGCTAAAGGACATCTTTTACAGTCTAAATGTCATTTCAATGGTCAAATTCTTGAATGGAAAATTCTCTTAACATTAATGAATAACTTAAAATAAATATAACTCAAATATACATGAATATACATTAACATTATCATCTATAGAATGTTATAACAAACAAAATAGTAAAATCAGCAGAAGATTTTTGCAGCTGTAAAAGTGGAAATGGAAAATGGAAAACAAAATGGCAATGAAAAGGCCTGGTGATGGCGCCAGAGGAAAGGTCAAGAGGTCACCAGATCAATAGGTTTCTTCCACTTGGGGTCTTAATTGTGAACAACACATTTTATGGCAATCCAGCCAATACTTTGAGATCAGTCTTGTTCTCAGTCTTGTTCTCAGTCTGTTCTCAGTCTTGTTCTCAGTCTGTTCTCAGTCTTGTTCTCAGTCTGTTCTCAGTCTGTTCTCAGTCTGTTCTCAGTCTGTTCTCAGTCTGTTCTCGTTCTGTTCTCAGTCTTGTTCTCAGTCTGTTCTCAGTCTGTTCTCAGTCTGTTCTCAGTCTGTTCTCAGTCTGTTCTCAATCTTGTTCTCAATCTTGTTCTCAGTCTGTTCTTAGTCAGTTCTCAGTCTGTTCTCGTTCTGTTCTCAGTCTTGTTCTCAGTCTGTTCTCAGTCTGTTCTCAGTCTTGTTCTCAGTCTGTTCTCAGTCTGTTCTCAGTCTGTTCTCAGTCTTGTTCTCAGCCTGTTCTCAGTCTGTTCTCAGTCTGTTCTCAGTCTGTTCTCAGTCTGTTCTCAGTCTTGTTCTCAGTCTGTTCTCAGTCTTGTTCTCAGCCTGTTCTCAGTCAGTTCTCAGTCTGTTCTCAGTCTGTTCTCAGTCTGTTCTCAGTCTTGTTCTCAGTCTGTTCTCAGTCTTGTTCTCAGCCTGTTCTCAGTCAGTTCTCAGTCTGTTCTCAGTCTGTTCTCAGTCTTGTTCTCAGTCTGTTCTCAGTCTGTTCTCAGTCTTGTTCTCGGTCTGTTCTCAGTCTTGTTCTCAGTCTTGTTCTCGGTCTGTTCTCAGTCTTGTTCTCAGTCTGTTCTCAGTCTTGTTCTCAGTCTTGTTCTCGGTCTGTTCTCAGTCTTGTTCTCAGTCTTGTTCTCAGTCTTGTTCTCAGTCTTGTTCTCAGTCTGTTCTCAGTCTGTTCTCAGTCTGTTCTCAGTCTTGTTCTCAGTCTGTTCTCAGTCTTGTTCTCAGTCTGTTCTCAGTCTGTTCTCAGTCTTTTTCTCAGTCTGTTCTCAGTCTGTTCTCAGTCTTGTTCTCAGCCCGTGGGCATCATGTGTGTAGTGATCCAATATCCACAGCCATGTAGTGTAGTGATGTAGTGATCCAGTATCCACAGCCATGTAGTGTAGTGATGTAGTGATCCAGTATCCACAGCCATGCCATTTAACAGATATCACTGTCCCCTCGCTCAGCCTTATTCACCAAGAGCCCAGCGCCGAGCCTTCTTACTAGCAAAGTCCCTGATCAAGTCTTTGAAGTCCAACTGTCTAGCTAACTGACTTTCAATGGACCGCATGGCAAGACTGAAAGCCTGTCCTGGGACATAGTGGACCTCAAATAGTTGTTTAAAATCAGTTTTAGCTTACTGAAATCTCTCTCACCACCAGCAACAGTCACAGGCAGTGTGCAAAATATACGTAAAGCAATGCACACTTCTCCCAGAATGCTTTGCAGCTGCATCTTACAAATTTCATTCAGGAGACCAAGAGGGGACCAGTTAGGAGGGGAAAGAGTCAGCATATACAGTGTTCAGGAGACCAAGAGGGGACAGGTTAGGAGGGGAAAGTGTCAGCATATACAGTGTTCAGGAGACCAAGAGGGGACAGGTTAGGAGGGAAAGTGTCAGCATATACAGTGTTCAGGTGTTCAGGAGACCAAGAGGGGACAGGTTAGGAGGAGAAAGTGGCAGCATATACAGTGTTCAGATGTTTTACTTGATTACGAAACAACAGGTGTAAGATCTCTGGAATACTTCATGATCAGTGGTTGGCACACAGAAGGGACTTCATCCTCACTAAAATCTGACCAACTTTCAGATCAGCAGGAAATTCTTCTACAATTTTTGCAGTTGTATGGAACCTAGTGCCCAAGTCACTTATGATGTCCATAGCAGTAAAAAAAAAACACTGTGTTCCAAAACACCTTTTCCTCTGGTGGCTGTGTTCCTCGATAAATTGAGGTGCAACATCCATTTGTGTAGCAATCAGTGTTGCCTCAGACAGGAGAGACTCCCATCCATCTCTAAGAGACGGCATCTCTTCCTTCAAGACTCTGATATTGGCTGCCTTCTGTGTCTAGTGAGATTTGTGAGACTGGAGAATCACATTCCTGTCCACAATGCATTGCAGTACCTGCAATTATGCCAACTGACATGTCATTCAACACAATGCTGCTCACCTCCTTCAGCTGGGAGACAGGGCTGGTTCAGGGGGATGGGGAGACAGGGCTGGTTCAGGGGGATGGAGAGACAGGGCTGGTTTAGGGGTATGGGTATGGGGAGACAGGGCTGGTTCAGGGGTATGGGGATGGGGAGACAGGGCTGGTTCAGGGGTATGGGGATGGGGAGACAGGGCTGGTTCAGGGGTATGGGGAGACAGGGCTGGTTCAGGGGTATGGGGAGACAGGGCTGGTTCAGGGGTATGGGGAGACAGGGCTGGTTCAGGGGGATGGGGAGACAGGGCTGGTTCAGGGGTATGGGGAGACAGGGCTGGTTCAGGGGGATGTGGAGACAGGGCTGGTTCATGGGGATGTGGAGACAGGGCTGGTTCAGGGGGATGGGGAGACAGGCCTGGTTCAGGGGGATGGGGAGACAGGGCTGGTTCAGGGGGATGGGGAGACAGGGCTGGTTCAGGGGTATGGGGATGGGGATGTGGAGACAGGGCTGGTTCAGGGGGATGGGGAGACAGGGCTGATTCAGGGGGATGGGGAGACAGGGCTGGTTCAGGGGGATGGGGATGGGGATGTGGAGACAGGGCTGGTTCAGGGGGATGGGGAGACAGGGCTGGTTCAGGGGGATGGGGGAGACCAGGCTGGTTCAGGGGTATGGGGAGACAGGGCTGGTTCAGGGGGATGGGGAGACAGGGCTGGTTCAGGGGTATGGGGAGACAGGGCTGGTTCAGGGGGATGGGGAGACAGGGCTGGTTCAGGGGGATGGGGAGACAGGGCTGGTTCAGGGGGATGGGGAGACAGGGCTGGTTCAGGGGGATGTGGAGACAGGGCTGGTTCAGGGGGATGTGGAGACAGGGCTGGTTCAGGGTATGGGGAGACAGGGCTGGTTCAGGGGGATGGGGAGACAGGGCTGGTTCAGGGGGATGGGGAGACAGGGCTGGGTCAGGGGGATGGGGAGACAGGACTGGTTCAGGGGTATGGGGAGACAGGGCTGGTTCAGGGGGATGGGGAGACAGGGCTGGTTCAGGGGGAGGGGGAGACAGGGCTGGGTCAGGGGGATGGGGAGACAGGACTGGTTCAGGGGGATGGGGAGACAGGGCTGGTTCAGGGGGATGGGGATGGGGAGACAGGGCTGGTTCAGGGGTATGGGGAGACAGGGCTGGTTCAGGGGGATGGGGAGACAGGGCTGGTTCAGGGGGATGGGGAGACAGGGCTGGTTCAGGGGGATGGGGAGACAGGGTTGGTTCAGGGGGATGGGGAGACAGGGCTGGTTCAGGGGGATGTGGAGACAGGGCTGGTTCAGGGGATGGGGAGACAGGGCTGGTTCAGGGGGATGGGGGAGACAGGGCTGTTCAGGTGGGATCGGGGGATGGGAACCAGGGCCTGGTTTCAGGGGGATGTGAGACAGGGCTGGCTTCAGGGGACTGGGGACGACAGGGCCTGGTTCAGGGTGGGAGACAGCGTTTTTCAGGGGATGGAGACTAGGCTGGGGTCAGGGGGATGGGCGAGACAGGGCTGGTTCAAGGGGTTATGGGGGAGCACAGGGCTGGTTCAGGGGGATTGGGGAGACCAGGGCTGTGTGCAGGGGGATGGGGAGACAGGGCTGGTCAGGGGGATGGGGAGAAGACCAGGGCTGGTTCAAGGGGGATGGGAGACAGGCTGGTTCAGGGATGGAAGACAGGGCTGGTTCAGGGGGATGGGAGACAGGGGCTGGTTCAGGGGGATGGGGATGGGGGAGACCAGGGCTTGGTTCAGGGGTGGGATGACAGGGCTGGTTCAGGGGATGGGGATGGGGAAGACAGGGCTGGTTCATGGGGTATTGGGGGGGAGACAAGGGCTGGTTCAGGGGGATGGGGAGACAGGGCTGGTTCAGGGGCGGATGGGAGACAGGGGCTGGTTCAGGGGGGATGGGGAGCACAGGGCTGTTCAGGTGGGATGGGGAGACAGGGCTGGTTCAGGGGGATGGGAGTGTGGAGGACAAGGGCTGGTCTTCAGGGGGATGGGGAGACAGGGCTGGTTCAGGGGGATGGGGAGACAGGGCTGGTTCAGGGGGATGGGGAGACAGGGCTGGTTCAGGGTATGGGGAGACAGGGCTGGTTCAGGGGGATGGGGAGACAGGGCTGGTTCAGGGGGATGGGGAGACAGGGCTGGTTCAGGGGGATGGGGAGACAGGGCTGGTTCAGGGGGATGGGGATGGGGAGACAGGGCTGGTTCAGGGGGATGGGGAGACAGGGCTGGTTCAGGGGATGGGGATGGGGAGACAGGGCTGGTTCAGGGGGATGGGGAGACAGGGCTGGTTCAGGGGGATGGGGAGACAGGGCTGGTTCAGGGGTATGGGGAGACAGGGCTGGTTCAGGGGTATGGGGAGACAGGGCTGGTTCATGGGGATGGGGAGACAGGGCTGGTTCAGGGGGATGGGGAGACAGGGCTGGTTCAGGGGATGGGGAGACAGGGCTGGTTCAGGGGGATGGGGAGACAGGGCTGGTTCAGGGGGATGGGGAGACAGGGCTGGTTCAGGGGATGGGGAGACAGGGCTGGTTCAGGGGGATGGGGAGACAGGGCTGGTTCAGGGGGATGGGGAGACAGGGCTGGTTCAGGGGGATGGGGAGACAGGGCTGGTTCAGGGGGATGTGGAGACAGGCCTGGTTCAGGGGGATGTGGAGACAGGGCTGGTTCAGGGGTATGGGGAGACAGGGCTGGTTCAGGGGGATGGGGAGACAGGGCTGGTTCAGGGGGATGGGGAGACAGGGCTGGTTCAGGGGGATGGGGAGACAGGACTGGTTCAGGGGGATGGGGAGACAGGGCTGGTTCAGGGGGATGGGGATGGGGAGACAGGGCTGGTTCAGGGGGATGGGGAGACAGGGCTGGTTCAGGGGGATGGGATGGGGAGACAGGGCTGGTTCAGGGGGATGGGGAGACAGGGCTGGTTCAGGGGGATTGGGAGACAGGGCTGGTTCAGGGGATGGGGAGACAGGGCTGGTTCAGGGGGATGGGGAGACAGGGCTGGTTCAGGGGATGGGGAGACAGGGCTGGTTCAGGGGGATGGGGAGACAGGGCTGGTTCAGGGGATGGGGAGACAGGGCTGGTTCAGGGGGATGGGGAGACAGGGCTGGTTCAGGGGATGGGGAGACAGGGCTGGTTCAGGGGATGGGGAGACAGGGCTGGTTCAGGGGGATGGGGAGACAGGGCTGGTTCAGGGGGATGGGGAGACAGGGCTGGTTCAGGGGGATGGGGAGACAGGGCTGGTTCAGGGGGATGGGGAGACAGGGCTGGTTCAGGGGGGATGGGGAGACAGGGCTGGTTCAGGGGGATGGGGAGACAGGGCTGGTTCAGGGGGATGGGGAGACAGGGCTGGTTCAGGGTATGGGGAGACAGGGCTGGTTCAGGGGGATGGGGAGACAGGGCTGGTTCAGGGGGATGGGGAGACAGGGCTGGTTCAGGGGATGGGGAGACAGGGCTGGTTCAGGGGTATGGGGGAGACAGGGCTGGGTTCAGGGGGATGGGGAGACGGGCTGGTTCAGGGGGAATGGGGAGACAGGGCTGGTTCAGGGGGATGGGAGATCAGGGCTGGTTCAGGGGGATGGGGAGACAGGGCTGGTTCAGGGGGATGTGGAGACAGGGCTGTTCAGGGGGATGGGAGGACAGGGCTGGTTAGGGGATGGGGAGACAGGGCTGGTTCAGGGGGATGGGGGAGACAGGGCTGGTTCAGGGGGATGGGGAAGACAGGGGTGGTTTCAGGGGAGATGGGACGACAGGGCTGGTTCAGGGGGATGGGGAGCACAGGGGCTGGTTTCAGCGGGGATGGGGGAGACAGGGCTGGTTCCAGGGGTATGGGGCAGACAGGGGGGGCTGGTTCAGGGGATGGGGAGACAGGGCCTGGTTCAGGGGGATGGGGAGACAGGGCTGGTTTCAGGGGATGGGGAGACAGGGCTGGTTCAGAGGGATGGGGAGACAGGGCTGGTTCAGGGGGATGGGGATGGGGAGACAGGGCTGGTTCAGGGGGATGGGGAGACAGGGCTGGTTCAGGGGGATGGGGAGACAGGGCTGGTTCAGGGGGATGGGGAGACAGGGCTGGTTCAGGGGGATGGGGAGACAGGGCTGGTTCAGGGGGATGGGGAGACAGGGCTGGTTCAGGGGGATGGGGAGACAGGGCTGGTTCAGGGGGATGGGGAGACAGGGCTGGTTCAGGGGGATGGGGAGACAGGGCTGGTTCAGGGGGATGGGGAGACAGGGCTGGTTCAGGGGGATGGGGAGACAGGGCTGGTTCAGGGGGATGGGGAGACAGGGCTGGTTCAGGGGGATGGGGAGACAGGGCTGGTTCAGGGGGATGGGGAGACAGGGCTGGTTCAGGGGGATGGGGAGACAGGGCTGGTTCAGGGGGATGGGGAGACAGGGCTGGTTCAGGGGGATGGGGAGACAGGGCTGGTTCAGGGGGATGGGGAGACAGGGCTGGTTCAGGGGGATGGGGATGGGGAGACAGGGCTGGTTCAGGGGGATGGGGAGACAGGGCTGGTTCAGGGGATGGGGATGGGGAGACAGGGCTGGTTCAGGGGGATGGGGAGACAGGGCTGGTTCAGGGGGATGGGGAGACAGGGCTGGTTCAGGGGGATGGGGAGACAGGGCTGGTTCAGGGGGATGGGGAGACAGGGCTGGTTCAGGGGGATGGGGAGACAGGGCTGGTTCAGGGGGATGGGGAGACAGGGCTGGTTCAGGGGGATGGGGAGACAGGGCTGGTTCAGGGGGATGGGGAGACAGGGCTGGTTCAGGGGGATGGGGAGACAGGGCTGGTTCAGGGGGATGGGGAGACAGGGCTGGTTCAGGGGGATGGGGAGACAGGGCTGGTTCAGGGGGATGGGGAGACAGGGCTGGTTCAGGGGGATGGGGAGACAGGGCTGGTTCAGGGGGATGGGGAGACAGGGCTGGTTCAGGGGGATGGGGAGACAGGGCTGGTTCAGGGGGATGGGGAGACAGGGCTGGTTCAGGGGGATGGGGAGACAGGGCTGGTTCAGGGGGATGGGGAGACAGGGCTGGTTCAGGGGGATGGGGAGACAGGGCTGGTTCAGGGGGATGGGGAGACAGGGCTGGTTCAGGGGGATGGGGAGACAGGGCTGGTTCAGGGGGAGGGGGATGGGGATGGGGAGACAGGGCTGGTTCAGGGGGATGGGGAGACAGGGCTGGTTCAGGGGGATGGGGATGGGGAGACAGGGCTGGTTCAGGGGGATGGGGAGACAGGGCTGGTTCAGGGGGATGGGGAGACAGGGCTGGTTCAGGGGGATGGGGAGACAGGGCTGGTTCAGGGGGATGGGGAGACAGGGCTGGTTCAGGGGGATGGGGAGACAGGGCTGGTTCAGGGGGATGGGGATGGGGAGACAGGGCTGGTTCAGGGGGATGGGGAGACAGGGCTGGTTCAGGGGGATGGGGAGACAGGGCTGGTTCAGGGGGATGGGGAGACAGGGCTGGTTCAGGGGGATGGGGAGACAGGGCTGGTTCAGGGGGATGGGGAGACAGGGCTGGTTCAGGGGGATGGGGAGACAGGGCTGGTTCAGGGGGATGGGGAGACAGGGCTGGTTCAGGGGGATGGGGATGGGAGACAGGGCTGGTTCAGGGGGATGGGGAGACAGGGCTGGTTCAGGGGATGGGGATGGGGAGACAGGGCTGGTTCAGGGGATGGGGATGGGGAGACAGGGCTGGTTCAGGGGGATGGGGAGACAGGGCTGGTTCAGGGGTATGGGGAGACAGGGCTGGTTCAGGGGGATGGGGAGACAGGGCTGGTTCAGGGGGATGGGGAGACAGGGCTGGTTCAGGGGGATGGGGAGACAGGGCTGGTTCAGGGGGATGGGGAGACAGGGCTGGTTCAGGGGGATGGGGAGACAGGGCTGGTTCAGGGGGATGGGGAGACAGGGCTGGTTCAGGGGGATGGGGAGACAGGGCTGGTTCAGGGGGATGGGGAGACAGGGCTGGTTCAGGGGGATGGGGAGACAGGGCTGGTTCAGGGGGATGGGGAGACAGGGCTGGTTCAGGGGGATGGGGAGACAGGGCTGGTTCAGGGGTATGGGGAGACAGGGCTGGTTCAGGGGGATGGGGAGACAGGGCTGGTTCAGGGGGATGGGGAGACAGGGCTGGTTCAGGGGGATGGGGAGACAGGGCTGGTTCAGGGGGATGGGGAGACAGGGCTGGTTCAGGGGGATGGGGATGGGGAGACAGGGCTGGTTCAGGGGGATGGGGAGACAGGGCTGGTTCAGGGGGATGGGGAGACAGGGCTGGTTCAGGGGGATGGGGAGACAGGGCTGGTTCAGGGGGATGGGGAGACAGGGCTGGTTCAGGGGGATGGGGAGACAGGGCTGGTTCAGGGGGATGGGGAGACAGGGCTGGTTCAGGGGGATGGGGAGACAGGGCTGGTTCAGGGGGATGGGGAGACAGGGCTGGTTCAGGGGGATGGGGAGACAGGGCTGGTTCAGGGGGATGGGGAGACAGGGCTGGTTCAGGGGGATGGGGATGGGGAGACAGGGCTGGTTCAGGGGGATGGGGAGACAGGGCTGGTTCAGGGGATGGGGAGACAGGGTGGTTCAGGGGGATGGGGAGCGGGCTGGTTCAGGGGGATGGGGAGACAGGGCTGGTTCAGGGGGATGGGGAGACAGGGCTGGTTCAGGGGGATGGGGAGACAGGGCTGGTTCAGGGGATGGGGAGACAGGGCTGGTTCAGGGGGATGGGAGACAGGCTGGTAGGGGGATGGGGAGACAGGGCTGGTTCAGGGGTATGGGAGAAAGGGCTGGTTCAGGGGATGGGGAGACAGGGCTGGTTCAGGGGGATGGGGAGACAGGGCTGGTTTCAGGGGATGGGGAGACAGGGCTGGTTCAGGGGTGATGGGGAGACAGGGCTGGTTCAGGGGATGGGGAGACAGGGCTGGCAGGGGGATGGGGAGACAGGGCTGGTTCAGGGGGATGGGGAGACAGGGCTGGTTCAGGGGGATGGGGAGACAGGGCTGGTTCAGGGGGATGTGGAGACAGGGCTGGTTCAGGGGGATGGGGAGACAGGGCTGGTTCAGGGGGATGGGGAGACAGGGCTGGTTCAGGGGGATGGGGAGACAGGGCTGGTTCAGGGGGATGTGGAGACAGGCCTGGTTCAGGGGGATGTGGAGACAGGGCTGGTTCAGGGGTATGGGGAGACAGGGCTGGTTCAGGGGGATGGGGGAGACAGGGCTGGTTCAGGGGGATGGGGAGACAGGGCTGGTTCAGGGGATGGGGAGACAGGACTGGTTCAGGGGGATGGGGAGACAGGGCTGGTTCAGGGGGATGGGGATGGGGAGACAGGGCTGGTTCAGGGGGATGGGAGACAGGGCTGGTTCAGGGGGATGGGGATGGGGAGACAGGGCTGGTTCAGGGGGATGGGGAGACAGGGCTGGTTCAGGGGATTGGGAGACAGGGCTGGTTCAGGGGGATGGGGAGACAGGGCTGGTTCAGGGGATGGGGAGACAGGGCTGGTTCAGGGGATGGGGAGACAGGGCTGGTTCAGGGGATGGGAGACAGGGCTGGTTCAGGGGGATGGGGAGACAGGGCTGGTTCAGGGGGATGTGGAGACAGGGCTGGTTCAGGGGGATGGGGAGACAGGGCTGGTTCAGGGGGATGGGGAGACAGGGCTGGTTCAGGGGGATGGGGAGACAGGGCTGGTTCAGAGGGATGGGGAGGCAGGGCTGGTTCAGGGGGATGGGGAGACAGGGCTGGTTCAGGGGGATGGGGAGACAGGGCTGGTTCAGGGGATGGGGAGACAGGGCTGGTTCAGGGGGATGGGGAGACAGGGCTGGTTCAGGGGGATGGGGAGACAGGGCTGGTCAGGGGATGGGGAGACAGGGCTGGTTCAGGGGGATGGGGAGACAGGGCTGGTTCAGGGGGATGGGGAGACAGGGCTGGTTCAGGGGGATGGGGAGACAGGGCTGGTTCAGGGGGATGGGGAGACAGGGCTGGTTCAGGGGGATGGGGAGACAGGGCTGGTTCAGGGGATGGGGAGACAGGGCTGGTTCAGGGGTATGGGGAGACAGGGCTGGTTCAGGGGGATGGGGAGACAGGGCTGGTTCAGGGGGATGGGGAGACAGGGCTGGTTCAGGGGGATGGGGAGACAGGGCTGGTTCAGGGGTATGGGGAGACAGGGCTGGTTCAGGGGGATGGGGAGACAGGGCTGGTTCAGGGGGATGGGGAGACAGGGCTGGTTCAGGGGGATGGGGAGACAGGGCTGGTTCAGGGGGATGGGGAGACAGGGCTGGTTCAGGGGATGGGGAGACAGGGCTGGTTCAGGGTATGGGAGACAGGGCTGGTTCAGGGGGATGGGGATGGGGAGACAGGGCTGGTTCAGGGGATGGGGAGACAGGGCTGGTTCAGGGGGATGGGGAGACAGGGCTGGTTCAGGGGATGGGGAGACAGGGCTGGTTCAGGGGGATGGGGAGACAGGGCTGGTTCAGGGGGATGGGGATGGGGAGACAGGGCTGGTTCAGGGGGATGGGGATGGGGAGACAGGGCTGGTTCAGGGGGATGGGGAGCAGGGCTGGTTCAGGGGGATGGGGAGACAGGGCTGGTTCAGGGGGATGGGGAGACAGGGCTGGTTCAGGGGATGGGGAGACAGGGCTGGTTCAGGGGTATGGGGAGACAGGGCTGGTTCAGGGGTATGGGGAGACAGGGCTGGTTCATGGGGATGGGGAGACAGGGCTGGTTCAGGGGGATGGGGAGACAGGGCTGGTTCAGGGGGATGGGGAGACAGGGCTGGTTCAGGGGGATGGGGAGACAGGGCTGGTTCAGGGGGATGGGGAGACAGGGCTGGTTCAGGGGTAATGGGGAGACAGGGCTGGTTCAGGAGGATGGGGAGACAGGGCTGGTTCAGGGGGATGGGGGAGACAGGGCTGGTTCAGGGGGATGGGGAGACAGGGCTGGTTCAGGGGTATGGGGAGACAGGGCTGGTTCAGGGGATGGGGAGACAGGGCTGGTTCAGGGGGATGGGAGACAGGGCTGGTTCAGGGGATGGGGAGACAGGGCTGGTTCAGGGGGATGGGGAGACAGGGCTGGTTCAGGGGATGGGGAGACAGGGCTGGTTCAGGGGTATGGGGAGACAGGGCTGGTTCAGGGGGATGGGGATGGGGAGACAGGGCTGGTTCAGGGGATGGGGAGACAGGGCTGGTTCAGGGGATGGGGACAGGGCTGGTTCAGGGGATGGGGAGACAGGGCTGGTTCAGGGGGATAGGGAGACAGGGCTGGTTCAGGGGGATGGGGAGACATGGCTGGTTCAGGGGATGGGAGACAGGGCTGGTTCAGGGGGATGGGGAGACAGGGCTGGTTCAGGGGGATGGGGGAGACAGGGCTGGTTCAGGGGATGGGGAGACAGGGCTGGTTCAGGGGATGTGGAGACAGGGCTGGTTCAGGGGGATGGGGAGACAGGGCTGTTCAGGGGGATGGGGAGACAGGGCTGGTTCAGGGGGATGGGGAGACAGGGCTGGTTCAGGGGATGGGGAGACAGGGCTGGTTCAGGGGGATGGGGAGACAGGGCTGGTTCAGGGGGGATGGGGAGACAGGGCTGGTTCAGGGGATGGGGAGACAGGGCTGGTTCAGGGGTATGGGGAGACAGGGCTGGTTCAGGGGGATGGGGAGACAGGGCTGGTTCAGGGGGATGGGGAGACAGGGCTGGTTCAGGGGATGGGGAGACAGGGCTGGTTCAGGGGGATGGGGAGACAGGGCTGGTTCAGGGGGATGGGGAGACAGGGCTGGTTCAGGGGTATGGGGAGACAGGGCTGGTTCAGGGGTATGGGGAGACAGGGCTGGTTCAGGGGATGGGGAGACAGGGCTGGTTCAGGGGGATGGGGAGACAGGGCTGGTTCAGGGGGATGGGGAGACAGGGCTGGTTCAGGGGTATGGGGAGACAGGGCTGGTTCAGGGGTATGGGGAGACAGGGCTGGTTCAGGGGGATGGGGAGACAGGGCTGGTTCAGGGGGATGGGGAGACAGGGCTGGTTCAGGGGATGGGAGACAGGGCTGGTTCAGGGGGATGGGGAGACAGGGCTGGTTCAGGGGTATGGGGAGACAGGGCTGGTTCAGGGGGAGGGATGGGGAGACAGGGCTGGTTCAGGGGATGGGGAGACAGGGCTGGTTCAGGGGGATGGGGGAGACAGGGCTGGTTCAGGGGGATGGGGAGACAGGGCTGGTTCAGGGGGATGGGGAGACAGGGCTGGTTCAGGGGGATGGGGAGACAGGGCTGGTTCAGGGGGATGGGGAGACAGGGCTGGTTCAGGGGGATGGGGAGACAGGGCTGGTTCAGGGGGATGGGGAGACAGGGCTGGTTCAGGGGGATGGGGAGACAGGGCTGGTTCAGGGGGATGGGGAGACAGGGCTGGTTCAGGGGGATGGGGAGACAGGGCTGGTTCAGGGGGATGGGGAGACAGGGCTGGTTCAGGGGGATGGGGAGACAGGGCTGGTTCGGGGTTGGGAGACGGGCTGAGGGGGATGGGGAGACAGGGCTGGTTCAGGGGGATGGGGAGACAGGGCTGGTTCAGGGGTATGGGGAGACAGGGCTGGTTCAGGGGGATGGGGAGACAGGGCTGGTTCAGTGGGGATGGGAGACAGGGCTGGTTCAGGGGGATGGGGAGACAGGGGCTGGTTTCAGGGGTATGGGGAGACAGGGCTGGTTCAGGGGGATGGGAGACAGGGCTGGTTCAGGGGGATGGGGAGACAGGGCTGGTTCAGGGGGATGGGGAGACAGGGCTGGTTCAGGGGATGGGGAGACAGGGCTGGTTCAGGGGGATGGGGGAGACAGGGCTGGTTCAGGGGGATGGGGATGGGGAGACAGGGCTGGTTCAGGGGGATGGGGAGACAGGGCTGGTTCAGGGGGATGGGGAGACAGGGCTGGTTCAGGGGGATGGGGAGACAGGGCTGGTTCAGGGGGATAGGGAGACAGGGCTGGTTCAGGGGGATGGGGAGACATGGCTGGTTCAGGGGGATGGGGAGACAGGGCTGGTTCAGGGGGATGGGGAGACAGGGCTGGTTCAGGGGGATGTGGAGACAGGGCTGGTTCAGGGGGATGGGGAGACAGGGCTGGTTCAGGGGGATGGGGAGACAGGGCTGGTTCAGGGGGATGGGGAGACAGGGCTGGTTCAGGGGGATGGGGAGACAGGGCTGGTTCAGGGGGATGGGGAGACAGGGCTGGTTCAGGGGATGGGGAGACAGGGCTGGTTCAGGGGGATGGGGAGACAGGGCTGGTTCAGGGGTATGGGGAGACAGGGCTGGTTCAGGGGGATGGGGAAACAGGGGTGGTTCAGGGGGATGGGGAGACAGGGCTGGTTCAGGGGGATGGGGAGACAGGGCTGGTTCAGGGGGATGGGGAGACAGGGCTGGTTCAGGGGGATGGGGAGACAGGGCTGGTTCAGGGGTATGGGGAGACAGGGCTGGTTCAGGGGTATGGGGAGACAGGGCTGGTTCAGGGGGATGGGGAGACAGGGCTGGTTCAGGGGGATGGGGAGACAGGGCTGGTTCAGGGGGATGGGGAGACAGGGCTGGTTCAGGGGTATGGGGAGACAGGGCTGGTTCAGGGGTATGGGGAGACAGGGCTGGTTCAGGGGGATGGGGAGACAGGGCTGGTTCAGGGGGATGGGGAGACAGGGCTGGTTCAGGGGGATGGGGAGACAGGGCTGGTTCAGGGGGATGGGGAGACAGGGCTGGTTCAGGGGTATGGGGAGACAGGGCTGGTTCAGGGGGATAGGGATGGGGAGACAGGGCTGGTTCAGGGGGATGGGGAGACAGGGCTGGTTCAGGGGGATGGGGAGACAGGGCTGGTTCAGGGGGATGGGGAGACAGGGCTGGTTCAGGGGGATGGGGAGACAGGGCTGGTTCAGGGGGATGGGGAGACAGGGCTGGTTCAGGGGGATGGGGAGACAGGGCTGGTTCAGGGGGATGGGGAGACAGGGCTGGTTCAGGGGGATGGGGAGACAGGGCTGCTGAGCCTGTAACTGTATCTTTTGGGCCTGGCACCAGGCAGGGACAACTGATTTACTATGAATACCTTGCTAAAAGTTTTCCTGCATTGATTAAATGTCGGCTTAAAGAGGAGTGAAATGTAAATAGTTGTTATTATTTACACTTTTCTGTGAAGATATTAAGTAACTAGTGTTAACTAATGTTAGGGAAGCAAAAGTAGCCTATTTCACTATGGACTAAGCTAACAGGTTCATTTACACCACTCTCGGACGACACCCACCTTCCTTTGTGAAACATTGGGTGACATACTGTCGTCCTTTCTGTTCTCTCTTCGGTCTTTCTCTTCTTTCTTTTCGTTTTTGGAAGCCAGATTTGGGCTCTTTACTTTTTTTGTTGTTGCCAAAAACAAGAAAATAAAAAGAAACCGTTAGTTTTATTAGTGCATTGTAAATAAAATATTATATTAATGAATCGTCCTAACTTTCCCCTCTGTACACAATACTTCCGAATGCGTTTCAGAGTTCTCATCAGAATTGAAAGTTCGATCCCAGATTGACCGAGGAAACAGCCATTGGCCCTAGAAAAATCATCGAGAGAGGACAACTCACTCATCCCCAGGACAACTCACTCATCCCCAGGACATCTCACTCATCCCCAGGACAACTCACTCATCCCCAGGACAACTCACTCATTCCTAGGACAACTCACTCATCCCCAGGACAACTCACTCATCCCCAGGACAACTCACTCATCCCCAGGACAACTCACTCATCCCCAGGACAACTCACTTTAGTTATTATGATCAACGGAAAGATGAACATATTGGAATAAATAAAACTAATGCAATTGAAGGCGTATATCAAATTCTTGCTTTTATACTTGAAACTCCCAAAATCATAACCCATGAATTTAAATCATAACCCACTGTTATTTTAAACTCATTTAAAGCATAAATCACGTGTGATCACCTAGATTATAATTTCAGGTGGACTACCGGTTGGATTGTGACAGCGCCGCCGCGCTGTTTTGAGACCAGCGTTGAGGGCTAATCTACTGTAGATAAATCAATCAATGTCAGATCTTCATTTTCACTGAATCTGCGTTTGGATATTTGGTAACAATTAGGCTGTGGAAATATTAGCTAATGATCATCTGTATTCTAGTTTGCTCATACATTAATAAGTGATCAGAACATTTTGATAGCATGTTATGAAAGTGGATTTGGCAGTTCACTCTTGAAGTAGCCTGTCCTACTTCCGACCAATAGCATGTGATTGATGTCTGATAATCAATCAATGTGATTTTGTTTCACTGAATCAGTCTGTATATTTTGGTCAATTGATCTCTGTCTGGACAAGTGCAAATGGTAGCTCATTTATTAGTTTGCTCATCTATCACAGATCAGAAACATTTAGCGTGTAACACTGTAGCGTAAACCAAGAGTATTATGTATCCATTGACTCTCCTAGTTACCTTATATAGAGCCTAGGATATTTTCCTATATTCCCAATCTCACTGAAACCCACAATCCAGACTCATTTTATTCTGTAATCCCATAGGTTGCATTATTAAAGCACGTCTCACCTGCATGTAAAAATACCTCCCGACCACTTCTCTGGTCGAGAGCAAGCAGAATCATACGCCTACTTGTAGCTGAGGTTGCAGAATCATACGCCTACTTGTAGCTGAGGTTGCAGAATCATACGCCTACTTGTAGCTGAGGTTGCAGAATCATACGCCTACTTGTAGCTGAGGTTGCAGAATCATACTCCTACTTGTAGCTGAGGTTGCAGAATCATACGCCTACTTGTAGCTGAGGTTGCAGAATCCTACTCCTACTTGTAGCTGAGGTTGCAGAATCATACGCCTACTTGTAGCTGAGGTTGCAGAATCCTACTCCTACTTGTAGCTGATGTTGCAGAATCATACACCTACTTGTAGCTGAGGTTGCAGAATCATACGCCTACTTGTAGCTGAGGTTGCAGAATCATACGCCTACTTGTAACTGAGGTTGCAGAATCATACGCCTACTTGTAGCTGAGGTTGCAGAATCATACTCCTACTTGTAGCTGAGGTTGCAGAATCATACGCCTACTTGTGGCTGAGGTTGCAGAATCATACGCCTACTTGTAGCTGAGGTTGCAGAATCCTACTCCTACTTGTAGCTGAGGTTGCAGAATCATACGCCTACTTGTAGCTGAGGTTGCAGAATCATACGCCTACTTGTAGCTGAGGTTGCAGAATCATACGCCTACTTGTCGCTGAGGTTGCAGAATCATACGCCTACTTGTAGCTGAGGTTGCAGAATCATACGCCTACTTGTAGCTGAGGTTGCAGAATCATATGCCTACTTGTAGCTGAGGTTGCAGAATCAGTTGAAAAGGATGTTCTGCCTGCACCTCGCCATTACTTTAGAGTGCAGCCTGCCTGCCCCTCACCATCACTTTAGAGGGCAGCCTGCCTGCCTGCCCCTCACCATCACTTTAGAGGGCAGCCTGCCTGCCCCTACGCCATCACTTTAGAGGGCAGCCTGCCTGTCCCTCACCATCACTTTAGAGGGCAGCCTGCCTGCCCCTCACCATCACTTTAGAGGGCAGCCTGCCTGTACCTCACCATCACTTTAGAGGGCAGCCTGCCTGCCCCTCACCATCACTTTAGAGGGCAGCCTGCCTGCAGAGTGCTCATTGCCAGCTGGGTAGCATTGATTTTCCTCACAAATGTCGTGATAGATTTTCCAGAATATGTGACTTGCGCCATCATAATCAGTCACATTGGAGTTTTGAAAAGAGAAGAATGTTAGATCCAGGTGGTCTCATTAGAAAACGATCTACTCTAAATAATCAATCATAAGCTCTCTGCCTTCCATTACAGGCTGTCACCAAAACCATGTTTCTGAGAAAAAACCCTGTCAAGGTTCGCAATGACATTTATTCAAATAAATAATAACAATAAATAATAACTACTATTTACTTCTCCTCACACACACACACACACACAGACTAGGGAGAGAGTGGAAAGCCTGACATGATGTGTTACTAAGCTAACATCCACCGAACGGATGTGAAAGGGATTCATTCTATGTTCATAAGATTAATAACTATATTAATATTTACACTCTGAATTTGGCAATAAGACATACAGATTATGAAAGCAAAGACATTGTTTTGTTAAAAACAGATAAAAACCCAAAATGATGATTATTCATCCCATCCTGTTGAAGGCGATGTTACAATGGCTTATCTTTAGGCATACAGCCAGTAGCCATCCACTGGGAACAGACGTCATTTCAACATCTATTCCATGTTGGGTCACTGTCATTTTCTGTGTAATTCTATGTATATATATATGGATGATAAACACATTGACAGAGTCTGTTTTTCTGTGTAATTCCAAAATGATCAATCATCTCGCCAGGTAGCCTGTTGTTCTGGCGAAGATGAGTCACTAGTAGATTGCTAAACGTTTATATGTCTGTCTGTCTGTCTCACTCACTCACTCACTCACTCACTCACTCACTCACTCACTCACTCACTCACTCACTCACTCACTCACTCTCTGGGGAGTCGACTTGTATGTGTGAGACAGAGAGATAAAGACATGGTATAGAGGTGGTATTGGAGGTGTACCTGTGGATGTATTTCAAGGCCTACCTTCAAACTCAGTGCCTCTTTGCTTGACATCATGGGAAAATCAAAAGAAATCAGCCAAGACCTCAGAAACAAATTGTAGACCACCATAAGTCTGGTTCATCCTTGGGAGCAATTTCCAAACACCTGAAGGTACCATGTTCATCTGTACAAACAATAGTACCCAAGTATAAACACTATGGGACCACGCAGCCATCATACTGCTCAGGAAGGAGATGCTTCTGACCCACTGGGAATGTGATGAAAGAAATAAAAGCTGAAATAAATAATTTTCTCTATTATTATTCTGACATTTCACATTCTTAAAATAAAGTGGTGATCCTAACTGACCTAAGACAGGGAATTCTTACTAGGAATAAATGTCAGGAATTGTGAAAAACTGAGTTAAATGTATTTGGCTAAGGTGTTTGTAAATTTCCGACTTCAACTGTACATAGTCAATGTTAGGCTTCGAGGGGTCTCCTACGGTAGGTACACCTATAGCTCAACTCTTGGCAGTAGTACTGTAAACTACTTTATCACTGACCTCAACCCAGTGTACCAAAGCTTTCAAAATCACCCCACTGACATCCCTATCAGATCACAGCAAAATCATCCAACTGACATCCCTATCAGATCACAGCAAAATCATCCCACTGACATCCCTATCAGATCACAGCAAAATCATCCCACTGACATCCCTATCAGATCACAGCAAAATCATCCCACTGACATCCCTATCAGATCACAGCAAAATCATCCCACTGACATCCCTATCAGATCACAGCAAAATCATCCCACTGACATCCCTATCAGATCACAGCAAAATCATCCCACTGACATCCCTATCAGATCACAGCAAAATCATCCCACTGACATCCCTATCAGATCACAGCAAAATCATCCCACTGACATCCCTATCAGATCACAGCAAAATCATCCCACTGACATCCCTATCAGATCACAGCAAAATCATCCCACTGACATCCCTATCAGATCACAGCAAAATCATCCCACTGACATCCCTATCAGATCACAGCAAAATCATCCCACTGACATCCCTATCAGATCACAGCAAAATCATCCCACTGACATCCCTATCAGATCACAGCAAAATCATCCCACTGACATCCCTATCAGATCACAGCAAAATCATCCCACTGACATCCCTATCAGATCACAGCAAAATCATCCCACTGACATCCCTATCAGATCACAGCAAAATCACAGTCTACTTCAACAGAGCAATACTCAATCATGAGGCATCAAAGCCAAAGGAGCTGACTAATATTAAGAAATGCTACAGATGGAAGGAAAATAGTGTGGAAACCTACCAAAAAACTATTAGGCAATGACAAATTCAATCCCTTTAAGTCTACTTCCTGGACAAAACATTCCACTGTAATAGTGAAGATGTAAACTTGGCAGTAGAAAACCTAAACAATGTATTTGACCTCTCAGCTTCCCTATCAAATAAAATAAAAAATCAAGCAGACAACCAAAGAAAATGAACAAATAATAAATGGCGCCGGAGAGGATAACTGAAGTTTTGTGGGTTCTTAACTAACCGTGCTATTTTGTTAATTTTTTTGCATTGTTTGTAACTTATTTTCGACATAATGTTGCTGCTACCGTCTCTTACGACCGAAAAGAGCTTCGGGACATCAGAACATCAGAACAGAACATCAGAACAGAACATCAGAACATCAGAACAGAACATCAGAACATCAGAACATCAGAACAGAACATCAGAACAGAACATCAGAACATCAGAACAGAACATCAGAACATCAGAACAGAACATCAGAACATCAGAACAGAACATCAGAACATCAGAACAGAACATCAGAACAGTGATTACTCACCTCGAACCGGACAAAGAATTTTTCTTTAATGAGTCAGACGAGAGGGATTTACTCCAGACACTCGAACAGGCCCTCATCCCCTTCATTCACAGGAGAAAGAGACAGAGGTTTCACGGAAGGAGATCGAGGTGCCTTGTGAGGACGAGCGGCTAATCTGCCTTTGCCATCAGTACTATTGGCCAACGTACAATCGCTGGATAATAAAAATGGACAAACTAAAAACCCATATATCCTACCAACGGGACATTAAAAACTGTAATATCTTATGTTTCACCGAGTTGTGGCTGAACGACGACATGATTAACGTACAGCTGGTGGGTTATAAGCCGTACCGGCAGGATAGAACAGCAGGATAGAACAGCAGGACAGAACAGCAGGATAGAACACCAGGATAGAACAGCAGGATAGAACAGCAGGATAGAACACCAGGATAGAACAGCAGGACAGAACAGCAGGATAGAACAGCAGGATAGAACAGCAGGACAGAACACCAGGATAGAACACCAGGACAGAACACCAGGACAGAACAGCAGGATAGAACAGCAGGACAGAACACCAGGACAGAACAGCAGGATAGAACAGCAGGACAGAACAGCAGGATAGAACAGCAGGACAGAACAGCAGGATAGAACAGCAGGATAGAACAGCAGGATAGAACAGCAGGATAGAACACTAGGATAGAACAGCAGGACAGAACACCAGGATAGAACAGCAGGACAGAACAGCAGGATAGAACAGCAGGACAGAACAGCAGGATAGAACAGCAGGACAGAACACCAGGATAGAACAGCAGGACAGAACAGCAGGATAGAACAGCAGGACAGAACAGCAGGACAGAACAGCAGGACAGAACAGCAGGATAGAACAGCAGGATAGAACAGCAGGACAGAACAGCAGGACAGAACAGCAGGATAGAACAGCAGCCTCTGGTAAGTCAAGGGGTGGCGGTCTATGTATATTTGTAAACAACAGCTGATGCACAATATCTAAGGAAGTCTCAAGGTTTTGCTCGCCTGAGGTAGAGTATCTCATGATAAGCTGTAGACCACACTATTTACCCTTGAAAGTTTTCATCTATATTCTTCACAGCAGTCTATTTACCACCACAAACCGATGCTGGCACTACGACCCCACTCAATGAACTGCAAACAGGAAAACACTCATCCTCATCCACTCCTAGTGGCCGGGGACTTTAATGCAAGGAAACTTAAATCCGTTTTACTACATTTCTATCAGCATGTTAAATGTGCAACCAGATGGGAAAAAACTCTAGACCACCTTTACTCCACACACAGAGACGTGTACAAAGCTCTCCCTCGCCCTCCATTTGGCAAATCTGATCATAATTCTATCCTCCTGATTCCTGTTTACAAGCCAAAATTTAAGCAGGAAGCACCAGTGACTCGGTCAATAAAAAAGTGGTCAGATGAAGCAGATGCTAAGCTACAGGACTGTTGCTATCACAGACTGGAATATGTTCTGGGATTCTTCCGATGGCATTGAGGAGTACACCACATCAGTCACTGGCTTCATCAATAAGTGCATCGATGACGTTGTCTCCACAGTGACTGTTCGTACATACCCCAACCAGAAGCCATGGATTACAGGCAACATCCGCACTGAGCTAAAGGGTAGAGCTGCTGCTTTCAAGGAGCGGGACTCTAACCCGGAAGCTTATAAGAAATCCCACTCTGCCCTCCGACAGACCATCAAACAGGCAAAGGGCTCAATACAGGGCTAAGATTAAATCGTACTACACTGGCTCTGACGCTCGTCAGATGTGGCAGGGCTTGCAAACTGTTACAGACTACAAAGGGAAGCACAGCCGAGAGCTGCCCAGTGACATGAGCCTAACAAACTTCTGTGCTCGCTTCGAGGCAAGTAACACTGAAACATTCATGAGAGCATCAGCTGTTCGCGACGACTGTGTGATCACGCTCTCCGCAGCCGATGTGAGTAAGCCCTTTAAACAGGTCAACATTCACAAGGCTGCGGGGCCAGACGGATTAGCAGAACGTGTACTCCGAGCATGCACTGACCAACTGGCAAGTGTCTTCACTGACATTTTCAACCTCTCCCTGTCTGAGTCTGTAATACCAGCATGTTTCAAGCAGACCACCATAGTCCCTGTGCCCAAGAACACTAAGGTAACCTGCCTAAATGACTACCGACCCGTAGCACCTACGTCTGTAGCCATTAAGTGCTTTGAAAGGCTGGTCATGGCTCACAACAACAACATTATCCCAGAAACCCTAGACCCACTCAAATTTGCATACCGACCCAACAGATCCACAGATGCTGCATTGCTATTGCACTCCACACTGCCCTTTCCCACCTGGACAAAAGGAACACCATAGTACCGTCAAAGCTCATCACTAAGCGAAGGACCCTGGGGCCCCTCAGGGGTGCGTGCTCAGTCCCCTCCTGTACTCCCTGTTCACTCATGACTGCTCTGCAAGGCACGACTCCCAACACCATCATTAAGTTTGCCGATGACACAACAGTGGTAGGCCTGATCACTGACGACGAGACAGCCTATAGGGAGGAGGTCACAGACCTGAACGTGTGGTGCAAGAACAACAACCTCAACATGATCAAGACAAAGGAGATCATTGTGGCCTACAGGATAAGGAGGACCGAGGACCGCCTCCATTCTTATCGAGCTGCAGAATTGGCATGGATCCTCAAATCCTCAAAAAAGTTTTACAGCTGCACCATCGAGAGCATCACTGCCTGGCACCTGCTCGGCATCTGACCGCAAGGCACTACAGAGGGTAGTGCGTACAGCCCAGTACATCACTGGGGCCAAGCTTCCTGTCATCCAGGACCTCAGTACCGGGTGGTGTCAGAGAAAAGCCCTAAAAATGTATTTGACTCCAGTCACCCTAGTCATAGACTGTTCTCTTTGGTACTGCACGACAAGCGGTATCGGAGCTCCAAGTCTAAGTCCAAGAGGCTTCTAAACAGCTTCTACCCCCAAGCCATAAGACTCCTGAACATCTAATCAAATGGCTACCCAGACTATTCGCATTGCCCCCCCCCCCTTTTACACTGCTGCTACTCTGTTATTATCTATGCATAATCTCTAATAACTCTACATGTACATATTACCTCAATACCGGTGACCCCACACATTGACTCTGTACCGTTATCCCCCTGTATATAGCCTCCACATGGACTCTGTACCGTTATCCCCTGTATATAGCCTCCACATGGACTCTGTACCGTTATCCCCTGTATATAGCCTCCACATGGACTCTGTACCATAATACCCTGTATATAGCCTCCACATGGACTCTGTACCGTAATACCCTGTATATAGCCTCCACGTGGACTCTGTACCGTTATCCCCCTGTATATAGCCTCCACATGGACTCTGTACCATAATACCCTGTATATAGCCTCCACATGGACTCTGTACCGTTATCCCCTGTATATAGCCTCCACATGGACTCTGTACCGTAATACCCTGTATATAGTCTCCACATGGACTCTGTACCATAATACCCTGTATATAGCCTCCACATGGACTCTGTACCGTAATACCCTGTATATAGCCTCCACATGGACTCTGTACCGTTATCCCCTGTATATAGCCTCCACATGGACTCTGTACCGTAATACCCTGTATATAGCCTCCACATGGACTCTGTACCAGTACCCCCTGTATATAGCCTCCACATGGACTCTGTACCGTTATCCCCTGTATATAGCCTCCACATGGACTCTGTACCGTAATACCCTGTATATAGCCTCCACATGGACTCTGTACCAGTACCCCCTGTATATAGCCTCCACATGGACTCTGTACCAGTACCCCCTGTATATAGCCTCCACATGGACTCTGTACCGTAATACCCTGTATATAGCCTCCACATGGACTCTGTACCAGTACCCCCTGTATATAGCCTCCACATGGACTCTGTACCGTTATCCCCTGTATATAGCCTCCACATGGACTCTGTACCGTTATCCCCTGTATATAGCCTCCACATGGACTCTGTACCATAATACCCTGTATATAGCCTCCACATGGACTCTGTACCGTAATACCCTGTATATAGCCTCCACATGGACTCTGTACCGTTATCCCCCTGTATATAGCCTCCACATGGACTCTGTACCGTAACACCCTGTATATAGCCTCCACATGGACTCTGTACCGTTATCCCCTGTATATAGCCTCCACATGGACTCTGTACCAGTACCCCCTGTATATAGCCTCCACATGGACTCTGTACCGTAATACCCTGTATATAGCCTCCACATTGACTCTGTACCGTAACACCCTGTATATAGCCTCCACATGGACTCTGTACCGTAACACCCTGTATATAGCCTCCACATGGACTCTGTACCAGTACCCCCTGTATATAGCCTCCACATTGACTCTGTACCGTAACACCCTGTATATAGCCTCCACATGGACTCTGTACCGTAATACCCTGTATATAGCCTCCACATGGACTCTGTACCGTAATACCCTGTATATAGCCTCCACATGGACTCTGTACCGTTATCCCCTGTATATAGCCTCCACATGGACTCTGTACCGTAATACCCTGTATATAGCCTCCACATGGACTCTGTACCGTAATACCCTGTATATAGCCTCCACATGGACTCTGTACCGTTATCCCCTGTATATAGCCTCCACATGGACTCTGTACCATAATACCCTGTATATAGCCTCCACATGGACTCTGTACCGTAATACCCTGTATATAGCCTCCACATGGACTCTGTACCGTTATCCCCCTGTATATAGCCTCCACATGGACTCTGTACCATAATACCCTGTATATAGCCTCCACATGGACTCTGTACCGTTATCCCCTGTATATAGCCTCCACATGGACTCTGTACCGTAATACCCTGTATATAGTCTCCACATGGACTCTGTACCATAATACCCTGTATATAGCCTCCACATGGACTCTGTACCGTAATACCCTGTATATAGCCTCCACATGGACTCTGTACCGTTATCCCCTGTATATAGCCTCCACATGGACTCTGTACCGTAATACCCTGTATATAGCCTCCACATGGACTCTGTACCAGTACCCCCTGTATATAGCCTCCACATGGACTCTGTACCGTTATCCCCTGTATATAGCCTCCACATGGACTCTGTACCAGTACCCCCTGTATATAGCCTCCACATGGACTCTGTACCAGTACCCCCTGTATATAGCCTCCACATGGACTCTGTACCGTAATACCCTGTATATAGCCTCCACATGGACTCTGTACCAGTACCCCCTGTATATAGCCTCCACATGGACTCTGTACCGTTATCCCCTGTATATAGCCTCCACATGGACTCTGTACCGTTATCCCCTGTATATAGCCTCCACATGGACTCTGTACCATAATACCCTGTATATAGCCTCCACATGGACTCTGTACCGTAATACCCTGTATATAGCCTCCACATGGACTCTGTACCGTTATCCCCCTGTATATAGCCTCCACATGGACTCTGTACCGTAACACCCTGTATATAGCCTCCACATGGACTCTGTACCGTTATCCCCTGTATATAGCCTCCACATGGACTCTGTACCAGTACCCCCTGTATATAGCCTCCACATGGACTCTGTACCGTAATACCCTGTATATAGCCTCCACATTGACTCTGTACCGTAACACCCTGTATATAGCCTCCACATGGACTCTGTACCGTAACACCCTGTATATAGCCTCCACATGGACTCTGTACCAGTACCCCCTGTATATAGCCTCCACATTGACTCTGTACCGTAACACCCTGTATATAGCCTCCACATGGACTCTGTACCGTAATACCCTGTATATAGCCTCCACATGGACTCTGTACCGTAATACCCTGTCTATAGCCTCCACATGGACTCTGTACCGTTATCCCCTGTATATAGCCTCCACATGGACTCTGTACCGTAATACCCTGTATATAGTCTCCACATGGACTCTGTACCGTAATACCCTGTATATAGCCTCCACATGGACTCTGTACCGTAACACCCTGTATATAGCCTCCACATGGACTCTGTACCGTAATACCCTGTATATAGCCTCCACATGGACTCTGTACCGTAACACCCTGTATATAGCCTCCACATGGACTCTGTACCGTTATCCCCTGTATATAGCCTCCACATGGACTCTGTACCAGTACCCCCTGTATATAGCCTCCACATGGACTCTGTACCGTAATACCCTGTATATAGCCTCCACATTGACTCTGTACCGTAACACCCTGTATATAGCCTCCACATGGACTCTGTACCGCTACCCCCTGTATATAGCCTCCACATTGACTCTGTACCGTAACACCCTGTATATAGCCTCCACATGGACTCTGTACCGTAATACCCTGTATATAGCCTCCACATTGACTCTGTACCGTAACACCCTGTATATAGCCTCCACATGGACTCTGTACCGTAATACCCTGTATATAGCCTCCACATGGACTCTGTACCGTAATACCCTGTATATAGCCTCCACATGGACTCTGTACCGTTATCCCCTGTATATAGCCTCCACATGGACTCTGTACCGTAATACCCTGTATATAGCCTCCACATGGACTCTGTACCGTAATACCCTGTATATAGCCTCCACATGGACTCTGTACCGTAATACCCTGTATATAGCCTCCACATGGACTCTGTACCGTAACACCCTGTATATAGTCTCCACATTGACTCTGTACCGTAATACCCTGTATATAGCCTCCACATGGACTCTGTACCGTAACACCCTGTATATAGTCTCCACATTGACTCTGTACCGTAATACCCTGTATATAGCCTCCACATGGACTCTGTACCGTAATACCCTGTATATAGCCTCCACATGGACTCTGTACCACTACCCCCTGTATATAGCCTCCACATTGACTCTGTACCGTAACACCCTGTATATAGCCTCCACATGGACTCTGTACCGTAATACCCTGTATATAGCCTCCACATTGACTCTGTACCGTAACACCCTGTATATAGCCTCCACATGGACTCTGTACCGTAATACCCTGTATATAGCCTCCACATGGACTCTGTACCGTAATACCCTGTATATAGCCTCCACATGGACTCTGTACCGTTATCCCCTGTATATAGCCTCCACATGGACTCTGTACCGTAATACCCTGTATATAGCCTCCACATGGACTCTGTACCGTAATACCCTGTATATAGCCTCCACATTGACTCTGTACCGTAACACCCTGTATATAGCCTCCACATGGACTCTGTACCGCTACCCCCTGTATATAGCCTCCACATTGACTCTGTACCGTAACACCCTGTATATAGCCTCCACATGGACTCTGTACCGTAATACCCTGTATATAGCCTCCACATTGACTCTGTACCGTAACACCCTGTATATAGCCTCCACATGGACTCTGTACCGTAATACCCTGTATATAGCCTCCACATGGACTCTGTACCGTAATACCCTGTATATAGCCTCCACATGGACTCTGTACCGTTATCCCTGTATATAGCCTCCACATGGACTCTGTACCGTAATACCCTGTATATAGCCTCCACATGGACTCTGTACCGTAATACCCTGTATATAGCCTCCACATGGACTCTGTACCGTAATACCCTGTATATAGCCTCCACATGGACTCTGTACCGTAACACCCTGTATATAGTCTCCACATTGACTCTGTACCGTAATACCCTGTATATAGCCTCCACATGGACTCTGTACCGTAACACCCTGTATATAGTCTCCACATTGACTCTGTACCGTAATACCCTGTATATAGCCTCCACATGGACTCTGTACCGTAATACCCTGTATATAGCCTCCACATGGACTCTGTACCACTACCCCCTGTATATAGCCTCCACATTGACTCTGTACCGTAACACCCTGTATATAGCCTCCACATGGACTCTGTACCGTAATACCCTGTATATAGCCTCCACATTGACTCTGTACCGTAACACCCTGTATATAGCCTCCACATGGACTCTGTACCGTAATACCCTGTATATAGCCTCCACATGGACTCTGTACCGTAATACCCTGTATATAGCCTCCACATGGACTCTGTACCGTTATCCCCTGTATATAGCCTCCACATGGACTCTGTACCGTAATACCCTGTATATAGCCTCCACATGGACTCTGTACCGTAATACCCTGTATATAGCCTCCACATGGACTCTGTACCGTAATACCCTGTATATAGCCTCCACATGGACTCTGTACCGTAACACCCTGTATATAGTCTCCACATTGACTCTGTACCGTAATACCCTGTATATAGTCTCCACATTGACTCTGTACCGTAACACCCTGTATATAGCCTCCACATGGACTCTGTACCGTAACACCCTGTATATAGCCTCCACATTGACTCTGTACCGTAATACCCTGTATATAGCCTCCACATGGACTCTGTACCGTAACACCCTGTATATAGCCTCCACATGGACTCTGTACCGTAATACCCTGTATATAGCCTCCACATGGACTCTGTACCGTAATACCCTGTATATAGCCTCCACATGGACTCTGTACCGTAACACCCTGTATATAGCCTCCACATGGACTCTGTACCGTAATACCCTGTATATAGCCTCCACATGGACTCTGTACCAGTACCCCCTGTATATAGCCTCCACATGGACTCTGTACCGTAACACCCTGTATATAGCCTCCACATGGACTCTGTACCGTAATACCCTGTATATAGCCTCCACATGGACTCTGTACCGTAACACCCTGTATATAGCCTCCACATGGACTCTGTACCGTAATACCCTGTATATAGCCTCCACATGGACTCTGTACCGTAACACCCTGTATATAGCCTCCACATGGACTCTGTACCGTAATACCCTGTATATAGCCTCCACATTGACTCTGTACCGTAACACCCTGTATATAGCCTCCACATTGACTCTGTACCGGTACCCCCTGTATATAGCCTCCACATTGACTCTGTACCAGTACCCCCTGTATATAGCCTCCACATTGACTCTGTACCAGTACCCCCTGTATATAGCCTCCACATTGACTCTGTACCGTAACACCCTGTATATAGCCTCCACATTGACTCTGTACCGTAACACCCTGTATATAGCCTCCACATTGACTCTGTACCGTAACACCCTGTATATAGTCTCCACATTGACTCTGTACCGGTACCCCCTGTATATAGCCTCCACATTGACTCTGTACCAGTACCCCCTGTATATAGCCTCCACATTGACTCTGTACCGGTACCCCCTGTATATAGCCTCTACATTGACTCTGTACCAGTACCCCCTGTATATAGCCTCCACATTGACTCTGTACCAGTACCCCCTGTATATAGCCTCCACATTGACTCTGTACCGTAACACCCTGTATATAGCCTCCACATTGACTCTGTACCGTAACACCCTGTATATAGCCTCCACATTGACTCTGTACCGTAACACCCTGTATATAGTCTCCACATTGACTCTGTACCGGTAACCCCCTGTATATAGCCTCCACATTGACTCTGTACCGTAATACCCTGTATATAGCCTCCACATTGGACTCTGTACCGTAACACCCTGTATATAGCCTCCACATGGACTCTGTACCATAATACCCTGTATATAGCCTCCATATGGACTCTGTACCGTAATACCCTGTATATAGCCTCCACATGGACTCTGTACCGTTATCCCCCTGTATATAGCCTCCACATGGACTCTGTACCATAATACCCTGTATATAGCCTCCACATGGACTCTGTACCGTTATCCCCTGTATATAGCCTCCACATGGACTCTGTACCGTAATACCCTGTATATAGTCTCCACATGGACTCTGTACCATAATACCCTGTATATAGCCTCCACATGGACTCTGTACCGTAATACCCTGTATATAGCCTCCACATGGACTCTGTACCGTTATCCCCTGTATATAGCCTCCACATGGACTCTGTACCGTAATACCCTGTATATAGCCTCCACATGGACTCTGTACCAGTACCCCCTGTATATAGCCTCCACATGGACTCTGTACCATTATCCCCTGTATATAGCCTCCACATGGACTCTGTACCGTAATACCCTGTATATAGCCTCCACATTGACTCTGTACCGTACCCCCTGTATATAGCCTCCACATGGACTCTGTACCAGTACCCCCTGTATATAGCCTCCACATGGACTCTGTACCGTAATACCCTGTATATAGCCTCCACATGGACTCTGTACCGTACCCCCTGTATATAGCCTCCACATGGACTCTGTACCGTTATCCCCTGTATATAGCCTCCACATGGACTCTGTACCGTAATACCCTGTATATAGCCTCCACATGGACTCTGTACCGTAATACCCTGTATATAGCCTCCACATGGACTCTGTACCGTAACACCCTGTATATAGCCTCCACATTGACTCTGTACCGTAATACCCTGTATATAGCCTCCACATGGACTCTGTACCGTAACACCCTGTATATAGCCTCCACATTGACTCTGTACCGTATCCCCTGTATATAGCCTCCACATGGACTCTGTACCGTACCCCCTGTATATAGCCTCCACATGGACTCTGTACCGTAATACCCTGTATATAGCCTCCACATTGACTCTGTACCGTAACACCCTGTATATAGCCTCCACATGGACTCTGTACCGTAACACCCTGTATATAGCCTCCACATTGACTCTGTACCAGTACCCCCTGTATATAGCCTCCACATTGACTCTGTACCGTAATACCCTGTATATAGCCTCCACATGGACTCTGTACCGTAATACCCTGTATATAGCCTCCACATGGACTCTGTACCGTAATACCCTGTATATAGCCTCCACATGGACTCTGTACCGTATCCCCTGTATATAGCCTCCACATGGACTCTGTACCGTAATACCCTGTATATAGCCTCCACATGGACTCTGTACCGTAATACCCTGTATATAGCCTCCACATGGACTCTGTACCGTAACACCCTGTATATAGCCTCCACATGGACTCTGTACCGTAATACCCTGTATATAGCCTCCACATGGACTCTGTACCGTAATACCCTGTATATAGCCTCCACATTGACTCTGTACCGTTATACCCTGTATATAGCCTCCACATTGACTCTGTACCGTACCCCTGTATATAGCCTCCACATGGACTCTGTACCGTAATACCCTGTATATAGCCTCCACATTGACTCTGTACCGTAATACCCTGTATATAGCCTCCACATGGACTCTGTACCGCTACCCCCTGTATATAGCCTCCACATTGACTCTGTACCGTAACACCCTGTATATAGCCTCCACATGGACTCTGTACCGTAATACCCTGTATATAGCCTCCACATTGACTCTGTACCGTAACACCCTGTATATAGCCTCCACATGGACTCTGTACCGTAATACCCTGTATATAGCCTCCACATGGACTCTGTACCGTATACCCTGTATATAGCCTCCACATGGACTCTGTACCGTATCCCCTGTATATAGCCTCCACATGGACTCTGTACCGTAATACCCTGTATATAGCCTCCACATGGACTCTGTACCGTAATACCCTGTATATAGCCTCCACATGGAACTCTTGTACAGTATACCCCTGTTAGTATAGCCTCCACATGGACTCTGTACCGTAACACCCTGTATATAGCCTCCACATTGGACTCTGTACCGTAATACCCTTGTATATAGCCTCCACATGGACTCTGTACCCCAAACACACGTAACACCCTAGTATATAGCCTCCACATTGACTCTGTACCGTAATACCCTGTATATAGCCTCCACATGGACTCTGTACCGTCAATACCCTGTATTTAGCCTCCACATGGACTCTGTACCACTAACCACCCTGTGATATAGCCTCCACATTGACTCTGTACCGTAAACCCTGTATATAGCCATACCTCCACATGGACTCTGTACCGTATACCCTGTATATAGTCTCCACATTGACTCTGTACCGGTAATACCCTGATAATAGCCTCCACATGGACTCTGTACCGTAATACCATGTATAGCCTCCACAATGGACTTCGTACCGTAAGACCTGATATATAGCCTCCACCTTGACTCTGTCAACCGGTATCCCCCTGTCATATAGCCTCCACATGGACTTCTGTACCCAGTACCACTGTATATAGCCTCGCAAAATGGGACTCGTACCGTAATACCCTGTAATATAGTCTCCACATGGACTCTGTACCCGTAATACCCGGTATAGAGCCCCACATGGACTCTGTACCGTTAACACCCTTGTATAATAGTCTTCCACATGTGACTCTGTACCGTAATACCCCTGTATATAAGCCTCCACATGGACGTCTGTAAGCGTAATCAACCCTGTATATTAGTCTCCACATGGAACTCTGTAAACCGTAATACCCTGTAGAATATAAGTCTCCACATTGACTCTGTACCGTAACACCCTGTATATAGCCTCCACATGGACTCTGTACCGTATACCCTGTATATAGCCTCCACATTGACTCTGTACCGTAATACCCTGTATATAGCCTCCACATGGACTCTGTACCGTAACACCCTGTATATAGCCTCCACATGGACTCTGTACCGTAATACCCTGTATATAGCCTCACACATGGACTCTGGTACCGTAATACCCTGTATATAGCCTCCACATGGACTCTGTACCGTAACACCCTGTATATAGCCTCCACATTGACTCTGTACCGTAATACCCTGTATATAGCCTCCAATTGACTCTGTACCAGTAAACCCCTGTATATAGCCTCCACATGGACTCTGTACCGTAACACCCTGTATATAGCCTCCACATGCGACTCTGTACCGTAATACCCTGTATATAGCCTCCACATGGACTCTGTACCGTAACACCCTGTATATAGCCTCCACATGGACTCTGTACCGTAACACCCTGTATATAGCCTCCACATGGACTCTGTACCGTAATACCCTGTATATAGCCTCCACATGGACTCTGTACCGTAACACCCTGTATATAGCCTCCACATGGACTCTGTTACCGTATACCCTGTATATAGCCTCCACATGGACTCTGTACCGGTAACACCCTGTATATAGCCTCCACATTGGACTCTGTACCGTAATACCCTGTATATAGCCTCCACATGGACTCTGTACCGTAATACCCTGTATATAGCCTCCACATTGACTCTGTACCGTAATACCCTGTATATAGCCTCCACATTGACTCTGTACCGTAATACCCTGTATATAGCCTCCACATTGACTCTGTACCGTAATACCCTGTATATAGCCTCCACATTGACTCTGTACCGTAACACCCTGTATATAGCCTCCACATTGACTCTGTACCGGTACCCTGTATATAGCCTCCACATTGACTCTGTACCGTACCCCTGTATATAGCCTCCACATTGACTCTGTACCGTACCCCTGTATATAGCCTCCACATTGACTCTGTACCGTAACACCCTGTATATAGCCTCCACATTGACTCTGTACCGTAACACCCTGTATATAGCCTCCACATTGACTCTGTACCGTAACACCCTGTATATAGCCTCCACATTGACTCTGTACCGTACCCCTGTATATAGCCTCCACATTGACTCTGTACCAGTACCCCCTGTATATAGCCTCCACATTGACTCTGTACCGTAACACCCTGTATATAGCCTCCACATTGACTCTGTACCGTAATACCCTGTATATAGCCTCCACATTGACTCTGTACCGATAACACCCTGTATATAGTCTCCACATGGACTCTGTACCGTAATACCCTGTATATAGCCTCCACATTGACTATGTACCGTAATTACCCTGTATATAGCCTCCACATGGACTCTGTACCAGTACCCCCTGTATATAGCCTCCACATGGACTCTGTACCGTAACACCCTGTATATAGCCTCCACATGGACTCTGTACCGTAATACCCTGTATATAGCCTCCACATGGACTCTGTACCGTAACACCCTGTATATAGCCTCCACATGGACTCTGTACCGTAATACCCTGTATATAGCCTCCACATGGACTCTGTACCGTAACACCCTGTATATAGCCTCCACATGGACTCTGTACCGTAATACCCTGTATATAGCCTCCACATTGACTCTGTACCGTAATACCCTGTATATAGCCTCCACATTGACTCTGTACCGTAATACCCTGTAATAGTCTCCACATTGACTCTGTACCGTAATACCCTGTATATAGCCTCCACATGGACTCTGTACCGTAATACCCTGTATATAGCCTCCACATTGACTCTGTACCGTAACACCCTGTATATAGCCTCCACATTGACTCTGTACCGGTACCCCCTGTATATAGCCTCCACATTGACTCTGTACCAGTACCCCCTGTATATAGCCTCCACATTGACTCTGTACCAGTACCCCCTGTATATAGCCTCCACATTGACTCTGTACCGTAACACCCTGTATATAGCCTCCACATTGACTCTGTACCGTAACACCCTGTATATAGCCTCCACATTGACTCTGTACCGTAACACCCTGTATATAGTCTCCACATTGACTCTGTACCGGTACCCCCTGTATATAGCCTCCACATTGACTCTGTACCAGTACCCCCTGTATATAGCCTCCACATTGACTCTGTACCGTAACACCCTGTATATAGTCTCCACATTGACTCTGTACCGTAATACCCTGTATATAGTCTCCACATTGACTCTGTACCGTAACACCCTGTATATAGTCTCCACATGGACTCTGTACCGTAATACCCTGTATATAGCCTCCACATTGGACTCTGTACCGTAATACCCTGTATATAGCCTCCACATTGACTCTGTACCGTAACACCCTGTATATGCCTCCACATGGACTCTGTACCGTAATACCCTGTATATAGCCTCCACATGACTCTGTACCGTAACACCCTGTATATAGCCTCCACATTGACTCTGTACCGTAACACCCTGTATATAGCCTCCACATTGACTCTGTACCGTAATACCCTGTATATAGCCTCCACATTGACTCTGTACCGTAACACCCTGTATATAGCCTCCACATGGACTCTGTACCGGTACGTCCTGTATATAGTCTCCACATGGACTCTGTACCGTAATACCCTGTATATAGCCTCCACATGGACTCTGTACCGTAACACCCTGTATATAGCCTCCACATGGACTCTGTACCGTAATACCCTGTATATAGCCTCCACATGGACTCTGTACCATAATACCCTGTATATAGCCTCCACATTGACTCTGTACCGTAACACCCTGTATATAGCCTCCACATTGACTCTGTACCGTAACACCCTGTATATAGCCTCCACATGGACTCTGTACCGTAATACCCTGTATATAGCCTCCACATTGACTCTGTACCGTAATACCCTGTATATAGCCTCCACATGGACTCTGTACCGTAACACCCTGTATATAGCCTCCACATGGACTCTGTACCGTAACCACCCTGTATATAGCCTCCACATGGACTCTGTACCGTAATACCCTGTATATAGCCTCCACATTGACTCTGTACCGTAAACACCCTGTATATAGCCTCCACATTGACTCTGTACCGTAATACCCTGTATATAGCCTCCACATGGACTCTGTTACCGTAATACCCTGTATATAGCCTCCACATTGACTCTGTACCGTAACACCCTGTATATAGTCTCCACATTGACTCTGTACCGTAACACCCTGTATATAGCCTCCACATGGACTCTGTACCGTAATACCCTGTATATAGCCTCCACATTGACTCTGTACCGTAACACCCTGTATATAGTCTCCACATGGACTCTGTACCGTAACACCCTGTATATAGCCTCCACATTGACTCTGTACCGTAACACCCTGTATATAGCCTCCACATTGACTCTGTACCGTAACACCCTGTATATAGTCTCCACATTGACTCTGTACCGGTACCCCCTGTATATAGCCTCCACATTGACTCTGTACCAGTACCCCCTGTATATAGCCTCCACATTGACTCTGTACCGTAAACACCCTGTATATAGTCTCCACATTGACTCTGTACCGTAATACCCTGTATATAGTCTCCACATTGACTCTGTACCGTAACACCCTGTATATAGTCTCCACATGACTCTGTACCGTAATACCCTGTATATAGCCTCCACATTGACTCTGTACCGTAATACCCTGTATATAGCCTCCACATTGACTCTGTACCGTAACACCCTGTATATAGCCTCCACATGGACTCTGTACCGTAATACCCTGTATATAGCCTCCACATGGACTCTGTACCGTAACACCCTGTATATAGCCTCCACATTGACTCTGTACCGTAACACCCTGTATATAGCCTCCACATTGACTCTGTACCGTAATACCCTGTATATAGCCTCCACATTGACTCTGTACCGTAACACCCTGTATATAGCCTCCACATGGACTCTGTACCGGTACGTCCTGTATATAGTCTCCACATGGACTCTGTACCGTAATACCCTGTATATAGCCTCCACATGGACTCTGTACCGTAACACCCTGTATATAGCCTCCACATGGACTCTGTACCGTAATACCCTGTATATAGCCTCCACATGGACTCTGTACCATAATACCCTGTATATAGCCTCCACATTGACTCTGTACCGTAACACCCTGTATATAGCCTCCACATTGACTCTGTACCGTAACACCCTGTATATAGCCTCCACATGGACTCTGTACCGTAATACCCTGTATATAGCCTCCACATTGACTCTGTACCGTAATACCCTGTATATAGCCTCCACATGGACTCTGTACCGTAACACCCTGTATATAGCCTCCACATGGACTCTGTACCGTAACACCCTGTATATAGCCTCCACATTGACTCTGTACCGTAATACCCTGTATATAGCCTCCACATTGACTCTGTACCGTAACACCCTGTATATAGCCTCCACATTGACTCTGTACCGTAATACCCTGTATATAGCCTCCACATGGACTCTGTACCGTAATACCCTGTATATAGCCTCCACATTGACTCTGTACCGTAACACCCTGTATATAGTCTCCACATTGACTCTGTACCGTAACACCCTGTATATAGCCTCCACATGGACTCTGTACCGTAATACCCTGTATATAGCCTCCACATTGACTCTGTACCGTAACACCCTGTATATAGTCTCCACATGGACTCTGTACCGTAACACCCTGTATATAGCCTCCACATTGACTCTGTACCGTAACACCCTGTATATAGCCTCCACATTGACTCTGTACCGTAATACCCTGTATATAGCCTCCACATTGACTCTGTACCGTAATACCCTGTATATAGCCTCCACATTGACTCTGTACCAGTACCACCTGTATATAGCCTCCACATTGACTCTGTACCATAATACCCTGTATATAGCCTCCACATGGACTCTGTACCGTAATACCCTGTATATAGCCTCCACATTGACTCTGTACCGTAATACCCTGTATATAGCCTCCACATGGACTCTGTACCGTAATACCCTGTATATAGCCTCCACATTGACTCTGTACCGTAATACCCTGTATATAGCCTCCACATTGACTCTGTACCGTAATACCCTGTATATAGTCTCCACATTGACTCTGTACCGTAATACCCTGTATATAGCCTCCACATGGACTCTGTACCGTAATACCCTGTATATAGTCTCCACATTGACTCTGTACCGTAATACCCTGTATATAGCCTCCACATTGACTCTGTACCGTAATACCCTGTATATAGCCTCCACATGGACTCTGTACCGTAACACCCTGTATATAGCCTCCACATGGACTCTGTACCGTAATACCCTGTATATAGCCTCCACATGGACTCTGTACCGTAATACCCTGTATATAGCCTCCACATGGACTCTGTACCGTAATACCCTGTATATAGCCTCCACATGGACTCTGTACCGTAATACCCTGTATATAGCCTCCACATCGACTCTGTACCGTAATACCCTGTATATAGCCTCCACATTGACTCTGTACCGTAATACCCTGTATATAGCCTCCACATTGACTCTGTACCGTAATACCCTGTATATAGCCTCCACATTGACTCTGTACCGTAACACCCTGTATATAGTCTCCACATTGACTCTGTACCGTAATACCCTGTATATAGCCTCCACATGGACTCTGTACCGTAATACCCTGTATATAGCCTCCACATTGACTCTGTACCGTAACACCCTGTATATAGCCTCCACATGGACTCTGTACCGTAATACCCTGTATATAGCCTCCACATTGACTCTGTACCGTAATACCCTGTATATAGCCTCCACATTGACTCTGTACCGTAATACCCTGTATATAGCCTCCACATTGACTCTGTACCGTAATACCCTGTATATAGTCTCACTATTGTTATTTTATTGCTGCTCTTTAATTACTTTTATTTCTTATTTTCTTTAGGTATTTTTCTTAAAACTGTATTGTTGGTTAAGGGCTTGTAAGTCAGCATTTCCCTGTATTGTTGGTTAAGGGCTTGTAAGTCAGCATTTCCCTGTATTGTTGGTTAAGGGCTTGTAAGTCAGCATTTCCCTGTATTGTTGGTTAAGGGCTTGTAAGTCAGCATTTCCCTGTATTGTTGGTTAAGGGCTTGTAAGTCAGCATTTCCCTGTATTGTTGGTTAAGGGCTTGTAAGTCAGCATTTCCCTGTATTGTTGGTTAAGGGCTTGTAAGTCAGCATTTCCCTGTATTGTTGGTTAAGGGCTTGTAAGTCAGCATTTCCCTGTATTGTTGTATTCGGTGACAAATACAATTTGATTTGGTTTGAAATGGTTTCAAGAAGAATGGAAAAAAATCCAACCTAAAACATAGAGACACAGAAAATCTGAGCCTTCACTACGGTGAATCACTACAACAATAAAGATATAGACTACGGAAAAAGAAAGAACAGCACGTCAGAAATCAGCTCAGTGTCATTTAAGAATCCATAGAATCTAATCACTTCTGGGAAAATTGGAAAAACACTGAATAAACAACAACAGGAAGAGTTATCTATCCAAAACAAAGATGTATGGATAAATCACTTCTCCAATCTGATTGGCTCTGTAACAAAGAACAAACAGCAACAACATATACATGATAAAATACACATTTTAGAATCAGCTATTAAAGACGACCAGAACACACTGGATTCCAGAACACACTGGATTCCAGAACACACTGGATTCTCCAATTATATTGAATGAGCTACAGGACAAAATACAAAACCCTCCAACCCAAAAAGGCCTGTGGGGTTGATGTATCCTAAATGAAATAATAAAATATTCAGACCACACATTCCAATTGACTATAGTTAAACTCTTTAACATCATCCTTAGCTCTGGCATCTTCCCCAATATTTGGACCCAAGAACCCCAATCCACAAAAGTGGAGACAAATCTGACCTCCATAACTACCGTTGGATATGCGTCAACAGCAACCTTGGCAAAATCGTCTGCATTATCATTAATAGCAGACTTGTACATTTCCTCAGTGAAAACAATGTACTGAGCAAATGTCAAATTGGCTTTTTACCAAATTACCGTACGACAGACCGTGTATTTTCCCTGCACACCCTAATTGGCAAACAAACAAAGGCAAAGTGTTTTTATGTTGATTTCTAAAAAGCTTTTGACTCAGTTTGGCATTAGCATATGACGTTAAAAAATCCATATACACAAACAACAAGTGTGCGGTTAAAATTGGCAAAACAATTTTTTCATTGTTTATTTCACTTTAGTTTATTACCTATTTCACATGCTTTGGCAATGTAAACATATGTTTCCCATGTCAATAAAGCCCTTTGAATTGAGACCGAGAGAGAGAGAGAGAGAGAGAGAGAGAGAGAGAGAGAGAGAGAGACAGAACAGAGAGACAGAGACATAGACAGAGAGAGACAGAGACAGAGACAGAGAGAGAGAGAGAGAGAGAGAGACAGAGACAGAGAGAGAGAGAGAGAGAGAGATTGAGAGAGAGACAGAGAGAGAGAGAGAGAGAGAGAGAGAGAGAGAGAGAGAGAGAGACAGAGAGAGAGAGAGAGAGAGAGAGAGAGAGAGAGAGAGATAGCTTCTTTGGGCAGTGGCAGTAAGAGTGTTTGTCTGTTTGTCCAAATCCTTCAGCTGATCTGTGTGTCAGTCTAATTTGCTTATCTCTCTCCGCACTGTGTGTCAGTCTAATTTGCCTATCTCTTTGCGCACTGTGTCCATTCATTCTCAGTCTCCATTCGTTCTCTCTCTTATCTCCCTCCCTCCCCTCCTTCGTTTAATTCTCTGCCGATGCCTGGCTCTCTGACCTACGTGGTCTTCTGTGGCTCTGCTCACCTCCAGCCCTACTGTACCTCTCACCCCTAATGAGGATCTTGGCCAGTGGTGCTTTCAGCATGGGGTCCGTCCTAAATCACTACACAGTATCTTCCATCTAATTGTGGCCCAGAAAACAGTGTGTGTGTGTGTGTTGTGTGTGTGTGTGTGTTTTGGCCATATGGGCTGTGTACATGGGGATCTACACTATCTGCCATCTGAATGTGGTCTGGGAAAACAGAGGAGAGGCAGCAGAGAGGATGTGTAGTACGTCTCTTCCCTTCCTCATCAGGGGAATAACATCCACTTGTCAGGCCTGCAGTGTGTGTGTGGAACTGGTGTAAATTGGCTAGCTAGTTAGCGGTGTGCGCTTGTAGCATTTCAATCTCTCTGAGACCTTGAAGTAGTTGTTTCCCTTTGCTCTGCCCTCGGCTTCTCTGGAGTGACGATAATTAGGTAAGATAGGTAAGAAATTATTTTTTATATAAAATGCAGCATTAAACCTTTTACAATGTCTCTGCATCCAAGGTTCACAAATTGAGACTCCTGGATGACTAAGTGTGGTCTTTCACGGTTTGGTATTGAGTCTGGAAATACAAAATAAACATCTCCACTGTCTCTCCTGGTCAGTGTGGTAATCTTGATGACTAAGTGTGGTCTTTCACGGTTTGGTATTGAGTCTGGAAATAAAAAATAAACATCTCCACAGTCTCTCCTGCTGCGCTGCGGCTGTGACACAGCATTTTAATCAAGAGTGTTGTCCCCACTATGGCAGATTTCCCGTTTCCCAATTTCCATGGTTGTATTTGAATTCATCTCTGAGGATTACCCACTATGCATTGAACCCAATTTAAAGTCAAGCTGACTGAGAGAATTACAAATTGGCTCTGGAGAGAGAACTTACATGTGTTGATTTCTATGCACACTTTCCTGTTCAGATGGGATGGGATCTCTCCTGGTCTGATAAACATCGCTGTAGCTTTGACACCTTCCACCATAGATGGAATCTCTCCTGGTCTGATAAACATCGCTGTAGCTTTGACACCTTCCACCGTAGATGAGGAAGTGTGACATCAGCAGATACGGTGGACTGAGACCAATCCTAGCGTAAACTGACAGGCGAAAACATGCGAATATATTGATAAAAGTCACCTCGTCCTAGAGAGATTTACATGGTTATCAAAATGTCACGCCAGGGTGAGCCTACACGAAACTAAGCCCTTATTTTAAGTGTTTCTAAAAATCGCCATTTGAGAGCTAGGTTTTATGGGTATTATGACTCATACTGTGGTACTCTACAGGGTGCCATTTGAGAGCTAGGTTTTTATGGGTATTACGACTCATACTGTGGTACTCTATAGGGTGCCGTTTGAGATGCACATTATAGGTGTGAATTGAATATGTGCCCAGAGATAATCGTCCTTTTCTTCTGTGACCTGTCCACTGTGATTAATGACACAACAGAGAAAAATACCGCCTCGGTTTGATTGCGGGGTCTTTTTATTATTTTTGCCAGCCTGGTTAAAAATAAATACTCTTAATGATCGGCCCCTTTTTTTTTTTCAATTTTTCGCCAAATCTAACTGCCTGTAGCTCAGGCCCTGAAGCAAGGATATGCATTTTCTTGGTACCATTTGAAAGGAAACACTTTGAAGTTTGTGGAAATGTGAAAGGAATGTAGGAGAAAGAAACACAATAGATCTGGTAAAAGATAATACAAAGAAACAAATAACTTTTTATCATCTTTGAAATGCAAGAGAAAGGCCATAATGTATTATTCCAGCCCAGGTGCAATTTAGATTTTGGCCACTAGATGGCAGCAGGGTATGTGCAAAGTTTATACTGATCCAATGAACCATTGCATTTCTGTTCAAAATGTTCTATCAAGTCTGCCCAAATGTGCCTAATTTGTTTATTAATAACTTTTCATGTTCAAAACTGTGCACTCTCCTCAAACAATAGCATGGTATTATTTCACTGTAATAGCTACTGTAAATTGGACAGTGCTCTTAGATGAACAAGAATTTAAGCTTTATACCAATATCAGATATGTCTTTGCAGGTTTTGGAGGAGAGATGACTGATTGTTGGTCAATACATATGGACCTCCCTCTCTGTCCTCTCTCATTTTTCACCCCCCCCCCCCTCCTCGGTCTCTCTCCCACTATTCCACATCTCTCTCTCCCACCCACTATTACACATCTCTCTCTCCCACCCACTATTCCACATCTCTCTCTATTTGTCTCTCTCCTCTTCCTCCGTCCCCCTCTCTTTCTCTCTATTTGTCTCTCCTCTTCCTCCGTCCCCCCTCTCTCTTTCTCTCTATTTGTCTCTCTCCTCTTCCTCCGCCCTACTCTCTCTTTCTCTCTATTTGTCTCTCATCTTCCTCTGCCCCCTCTCTCTTTCTCTCTATTTGTCTCTCTCCTCTTCCTCTGCCCCCCCTCTCTCTTTCTCTCTATTTGTCTCTCCTCTTCCTCCGCCCCCCTCTCTCTTTCTCTCTATTTGTCTCTCCTCTTCCTCCGCCCCCCTCTCTCTTTCTCTCTATTTGTCTCTCCTCTTCCTCTGCCCCCTCTCTCTTTCTCTCTATTTGTCTCTCTCCTCTTCCTCTGCCCCCCCTCTCTCTTTCTCTCTATTTGTCTCTCCTCTTCCTCCGCCCCCTCTCTCTTTCTCTCTATTTGTCTCTCTCCTTCTACCCCCTCCTCTGTCTCACCCCTCTATCTTTCCCCCTACCCCATCTCCCCCTTCTCTGCCAACCCCCCTCTCTCCCCCTCCTCCCTACAGGTGTTGTGTATGATCACGGCTCCCGTCACCATGATCTTGTCGTCGCAGCAGGACGCCTCGTTTGCCTTCGCCTCCCTGGCCATCGTCTTCTCCGTCTACATCACCCTGGTGGTGCTCTTCGTCCCCAAGGTAGAATATGTCTCTGTGTTACCATAGCAGCTTCAGTCAGTAACTACAGTATGTCTCTGTGTTACCATAGCAGCTTCAGTCAGTAGCTACAGTATGTCTCTGTGTTACCATAGCAGCTTCAGTCAGTAACTACAGTATGTCTCTGTGTTACCATAGCAGCCTCAGTCAGTAACTACAGTATGTCTCTGTGTTACCATAGCAGCCTCAGTCAGTAACTACAGTATGTCTCTGTGTTACCATAGCAGCTTCAGTCAGTAACTACAGTATGTCTCTGTGTTACCATAGCAACTTCAGTCAGTAACTACAGTATGTCTCTGTGTTACCATAGCAGCTTCAGTCAGTAACTACAGTATGTCTCTGTGTTACCATAGCAGCTTCAGTCAGTAACTACAGTTTGTCTCTGTGTTACCATAGCAACTTCAGTCAGTAACTACAGTATGTCTGCTACTGTGCCGGTGTTAACATTTTGGGGATTATATTCTATAGTAGAAAATTCAAAGTGCTGGTACTCCGTACCGGTGAGCAACAGGTCAATTCATTGTATGTTTCTGATGTACTGTAGATGTTTCAGTACAGAATGTTTATCTCTATGGTGATACTGTAGATGTTCCAGTACAGAATGTTTATCTCTATGGTGATACTGTCGATGTTCCAGTACAGAATGTTTATCTCTATGGTGATACTGTAGATGTTTCAGTACAGAATGTTTATCTCCATGGTGATACTGTAGATGTTTCAGTACAGATTGTTTATCTCTATGGTGATACTGTAGATGTTTCAGTACAGATTGTTTATCTCTATGGTGATACTGTAGATGTTTCAGTACAGATTGTTTATCTCTATGGTGATACTGTAGATGTTTCAGTACAGATTGTTTATCTCCATGGTGATACTGTAGATGTTTCAGTACGGAATGTTTATCTCTATGGTGGTACTGTAGATGCGTCGTCTGATCACCCGAGGGGAGTGGCAGTCAGACACCCAGGAGACCATGAAGACACAGGGCTCATCCACCAACAACAACGATGAGGAGAAGTCCAGACAGCTGGAGAGAGAGAACAAGGAACTACAGAAGATCATTCAGGAGGTACAGGTTCTGTTCTGTTATGCAGTAGGTATAGCATCTGTTCCTAATGCAGTGATATTATGCAGTAGATATAGCATCTGTTCCTAATGCAGTGATATTATGCAGTAGGTATAGCATCTGTTCCTAATGCAGTGATATTATGCAGTAGGTATAGCATCTGTTCCTAATGCAGTGATAATATGCAGTAGGTATAACATCTGTATCTAATGCAGTTATGTTATGCAGTAATCTGTCTAAGATGCACTATAGGCACATCTCTCTCCACTGACTCCCGCCAATTCCTGCATACTTATTAATTCTTTGTGTCAATTGTTTTACAATGTTGATCAATTTCCAGTTTTTACATTTTTTATTTCACCTTTATTTAACCAGGTTGGCTAGTTGAGAACAAGTTCTCATTTACAACTGCGACCTGGCCAAGATAAAGCATAGCAATTCGACACATACAACAACACAAGAGTCACACAGGGAATAAACAAAACATACAGTCAATAATACAGTAGAGAAAAAAGAAAACAAAATGTCTATATACAGTGAGTGCAAATGAGGTAAGATAAGGGAGTTAAGGCAATGAATAGGCCAAGGTGGCAAAGTAATTACAATATAGCAATTAAACACTGGAATGGTAGATGTGCAGTAAATATATACCTAGCGCTCTAATGTTTGGTTACGGAAACTTCATTTCTGTTTAGTCATTAAGTATATGTATTACTACGTTCATACCGTTCTCATTCTCCTAGTTGGAAATGTCGTTTCGGAGAGCTCGCTAGTTGGAAATGTCGTTCGGAGGGCTCACTGGCTGGAATTGTCGTTCGGAGAGCTCGCTGGCTGGAAATGTCGTTCGGAGAGCTCGCTAGCTGGTAAATGTCGTTCGGAGGGCTCGCTAGCTGGAAATGTCGTTCGGAGAGCTCGCTAGCTGGAAATGTCATTCGGATAGCTCGCTAGCTGGAAATGTCGTTCGTATAGCTCGCTAGCTGGAAATGTCGTTCGGAGAGCTCGCTAGCTGGAAATGTCGTTCGGAGAGCTCGATAGCTGGAAATGTAGTTTGGAGCGCTCGCTAGCTGGAAATGTTGTTTGGAGAGCTCGCTGGCTGGAAATGTCGTTCGGAGAGCTCGATAGCTGGAAATGTAGTTTTGAGCGCTCGCCAGCTGGAAATGTCGTTTGGAGAGCTCGGTAGCTGGAAATGTCGTTCGGAGAGCTCGGTAGCTGGAAATGTCGTTTTGGAGAGCTCACTAGCTGGAAATGTTGTTCGGAGAGCTCGCTAGCTTGAAATGTCGTTTGGAGAGCTCGCTAGCTGGAAATGTCATTCGGAGAGCTCGATAGCTGGAAATATTGTTTGGAGAGCTCGATAGCTAGAAATGTCGTTCGGAGAGCTCGATAGCTGGAAATGTCATTCGGAGAGCTCGATAGCTGGAAATGTCATTCGGAGAGCTCGATAGCTGAAAATGTCATTCGGAGAGCTCGCTGGCTGGAAATGTAGTTTGAAGAGCTCGATAGCTAGAAATGTCATTTGGAGAGCTCGATAGCTGGAAATGTCATTTGGAGAGCTCGATAGCTGAAAATGTCATTCGGAGAGCTCGCTGGCTGGAAATGTAGTTTGAAGAGCTCGATAGCTGGAAATGTCATTTGGAGAGCTCGATAGCTGGAAATGTCGTTCGGAGGGCTCGCTAGCTGATAAGGAGATTTGGTTTATTTATTTGCATTTACCAGTTTTCTGTCAATTTGATCGTTGTCTTGTATGGAGCACATCAGGTTTCTCTCTGTCTTGTTAATGTAGAGTGAACGTGCATGTTTGAACGCCCATAAATGTACCTGGCCTGCATGCCCGGATAGGTGTGGTTTATGCTATTTAAGTTCCTGTTTGGGCATTTTGTTTGAGGATTCGTTTGAGGAGGTTGTATCCGAGCTTGGTAGACCCCACCTGTGCTTTTCTAATTAAGACATGAGAGGCTTTTTCAGACATTTGTAAAAAAGTTATATATTTTGTATCACCATCATCACCAGCGCTGTGTAAATAAATCCCAACAGTCATTTACACCTCTACCTGCCTCCTGCTGACTCTGTGTCCTTACGACTGCTTGAAGATCCCTATTCTACATGTAGGTGTATAGGATCTAATCCCATCACATGGTCAGGGAAAAACTCCTGGCCCTAGTTTATTTTTTAAATATATATAAAAAAATGTTTATTTAGAGTGTGGATCTGCTTTAATATTGCAGATTGTTGCATCCATCAATGTAATTGTCTGCATCATTTAAAATCCCCCATATTTTGTTTTGGTAAATATATATATATATATATATATATATATATATATAAACTCAGCAAAAAAAGAAACGTCCCTTTTTCAGGACCCTGTCTATCTAAGATAATTTGCAAAAATCAGAATAACTTCACAGATCTTCATTGTAAAGGGTTTAAAAACTGTTTCCAATGCTTGTTCAATGAACCATAAACAATTCATGAACATGCACCTGTGGAACGGTCGTTAAGACACTAACAGCTTACAGACGGTAGTCAATTAAGGTCACAGTTATGAAAACTTAGGACACTAAAGAGGCCTTTCTACTGACTCTGAAAAACACCAAAAGAAAGATGCCCAGGGTCCCTGCTCATCTGCGTGAACGTGCCTTAGGCATGCTGCGAGGAGGCATGAGGACTGCAGATGTGGCCAGGGCAATAAATGTCAATGTCCGTACTGTGAGACGCCTAAGACATCGCTACACGGAGACAGGATGGACAGCTGATCGTCCTCGCAGTGCAGACCACGTGTAACAACACCTGCACAGGATCGATACATCCGAACATAACACCTGCAGGACAGGTACAGGATGGAAACAACAACTGCCTGAGTTACACCAGGAACGCACAATCCCTCCATCAGTGCTCAGACTGTCTGCAATAGGCTGAGAGAGGCTGGACTGAGGGCTTGTAGGCCTGTTGTAAGGCAGGTCCTCACCAGACAACACCGGCAACAACGTCGCCTATGGGCACAAACCCACTGTCGCTGGACCAGACAGGACTGGCAAAAAGTGCTCTTCACTGACAAGTCGCGGTCTTGTCTCACCAGGGGTGATGGTCGGATTCGCATTTATCGTCGTAGGAATGAGCGTTACACCGAGGCCTGTACTCTGGAGCGGGATTGATTTGGAGGTGGATGGTCCGTCATGGTCTGGGGCGGTGTGTCACAGCATCATCGGACTGAGCCTGTTGTCATTACAGGCAATCTCAACGCTGTGCGTTACAGGGAAGACATCCTCCTCCCTCATGTGGTACCCTTCCTGCAGGCTCATCCTGACATGACCCTCCAGCATGACATTGCTACCAGCCATACTGCCCGTTCTGTGCGCGATTTCCTGCAAGACAGGAATGTCAGTGTTCTGCCATGGCCAACGAAGGGCCCGGATCTCAATCCCATTGAGCACGTCTGGGACCTGTTGGATCGAAGGGTGAGGGCTAGGGCCATTCCCCCCCAGAAATGTACGGGATCTTGCAGGTGCCTTGATGGAAGACTGGGGTAACATCTCACAGCAAGAACTGGCAAACCTGTTGCAGTCCATGAGTAGGAGATGCACTGCATTACTTAATGCAGCTGGTGGCCACACCAGATACTGACTGTTACTTTTGATTTTGACCCCCACCCCTTTGTTCAGGGACACATAATTCAATTTCTGTGAGTCACATGTCTGTGGAACTTGTTCAGTTTATGTCTCAGTTGGTGAATCTTATCGTCATACAAACATATGTATATATACTGTATATAAACAATAACACTTAGTATTCTACTTCCAGTTTATACATACTATACACATTTTTACAGACTATTTTACAATAGTTATATTTTGTTTGTTTTTAATCCTTCCTCTATTTCTGATGTCCGTCCGGTTCTATTTGTAACTGTGCTATTTCACGACATTTCTGAACCTATATACATTTTACAAACCCCATATGTTTAACATAGCTTATCTTGTTGTTATTAGTCCCACCCTGCAGCTCCATTCAACCCCTCCCATCTATCTCTCAACACCATCTGTTTTGGTTTTCTATTTGCCATGTATGTTTCAACTGTGCTGTGATGTTTCTAAACCTTTCTATTCTCATAGTTTCTACAGATTGTAAAATAAAGAAACATTTTTGCTAAAATAATTATTATATTATTGATCGATTGACTATGGCTTTTCAAATCACCCAGTATTGCCATCTGCAGGGTTAGGTCTAGGTAAATGTTGCAATTCTTCAGCCATTCCTGAACCTGTGACCAAAAACAAGCTACTTATGGACTCCTGTCCCTAGTTAAAGGATTGCAGGTTAGCACTTATTTGAATAACTCGTGTACTGGAGGCAGCTCTACAGAGTGGTCACTAGCTGGTACAGCCACAAAGTCATACAATCTTTTTTTTTTATAGCCAATTTTGACTTTGCAGCTGGCCCATCTAGCAGAAACCTTTCAATGATGCCTCCAGGGAAAGATTCATGACAATAAACATCAACCTGCTAAAGGATAGGTGATCATTCACTTTGAATATAACACTTTCTCTCTCTCTCTCTCTCTCTCTCTCTCTCTCTCTCTCTCTCTCTCTCTCTCTCTCTCTCTCTCTCTCTCTCTCTCTGCCTCGCCCTCTGTCCCTCTCTCTCTCTCTCTCTCTCTCTCTCTCTCTGCCTCTCCCTCGCTCTCTGTCCCTCTCTCTCTCTCTCTCTCTCTCTCTCTCTGTCTCTCTCTCTCTCTCTCTCTCTCTCTCTTTCTCTCTCTCTCATTCACAGAAAGAAGAGAGGGTGTCAGAGCTACGAAACCAGCTGGTGGAGCGACAAGCCCTCCGCTCCCGAAGACGACCCTCCACAGCCAACCAGAACCACAGCACACCCCTTCTCCCCATCCCCTCGAACAACGACCCCAAATCCCTCATCCCCCCACCGGGGTACCCCAACCCCGCCTCAGACAACCACTCCCTCCCTCCATCATTCTCCAACTCCTCCAACCTCTATCAGCCCGATGGGAAGATCAGTAGAAACAACTGCCACACCAGCCGGCTACAGCTCCTCTACAAGTAGAGCGAGAAGATCTGAAGGAGAGATGAGTAAATGGGGCGAGCGGGGTAAGAGATGGGGTAGCTTTTAGAGGAAGCGTGTGAACGGAGTGAGCATCAAGAAGCAAATGTGAGTGGGAGTGAGCGAATGAGTATGAGTCAGAGAAAGTATGTTTAGTGAACAAGAGGAGGTAGGGAGGGAGGTAGGGAGGGAGGGGAATAGGTAGGGAGGGAGGGAGGGAGGTAGGGAGGGAGGGGGATAGGTAGGGAGGGAGGTAGGGAGGGAGGGAGGTAGGGAGGTAGGGAGGGAGGGGGATAGGGAGGGAGGGAGGTAGGGTGCTTAGTGATGAGTAAGGCAGTGATCAGAGGAGCAACGGGAGTCAAACGGGTATGAGATTCATTGAATGAGAGAGATCAGAGAGAGAGAGAACAGACAGTGGTCAGAGGAGTGACAGAGAGAGAGATCAGAGAGAGAGAGATCAGAGAGAGAGATCAGAGAGAGAGAGATCAGAGAGAAAGGGGCCTTATCTTAAAACAGCCAAAAGACAAGAGGAAGCTTTCTGAAGAGAACTGTTGAAAGAGGGAAAGGGATTTGAAGAAGGGAAAACAGAAAGCAGAGGATTATCGTTCCTCTCTCTCTCACTCTCTCCTCCCCCTCTCTCTCTCTCTCTCTCTCTCTCTCTCTCTCTCCTTCTGTCACTCCCTCCCCCTTGTGTCCAATAAATGAAATCATTCCATATTTCTTTAAGGGGGGCGGGGGGAATAAGAACAACACACTCATGCAGTCTATAATTTCTGCTGCTCTCAGAGCATGATGTATGAACAACCATCTAGGGTTAGTATCTACATTACTCCTAGAGAGGGAGAACAGAGAGGTAGTGATGTTATGGCCAAGACATCCATCATATTTATTGTTTACCACAATACATGTTTACCTTATTTATTGTTTACCACAATACATGTTTACCTTATTTATTGTTTACCACAATACATGTTTACCTTATTTATTGTTTACCACAATACATGTTTACCTTATTTATTGTTTACCACAATACATGTTTACCTTATTTATTGTTTACCACAATATTTATTGTTTACCACAATACATGTTTACCTTGTTTATTGTTTACCACAATACATGTTTACCTTATTTATTGTTTACCACAATACATGTTTACCTTATTTATTGTTTACCACAATACATGTTTACCTTATTTATTGTTTACCACAATACATGTTTACCTTATTTATTGTTTACCACAATACATGTTTACCTTATTTATTGTTTACCACAATATTTATTGTTTACCACAATACATGTTTACCTTGTTTATTGTTTACCACAATACATGTTTACCTTATTTATTGTTTACCACAATACATGTTTACCTTATTTATTGTTTACCACAATACATGTTTACCTTATTTATTGTTTACCACAATACATGTTTACCTTATTTATTGTTTACCACAATACATGTTTACCATATTTATTGTTTACCACAATATTTATTGTTTACCTTATTTATTGTTTACCACAATACATGTTTACCTTATTTATTGTTTACCACAATATTTATTGTTTACCTTATTTATTGTTTACCACAATACATGTTTACCTTATTTATTGTTTACCATAATACATGTTTACCATATTTATTGTTTACCATAATACATGTTTACCTTATTTATTGTTTACCATAATACCCGTATACTACCGAAAGTTCGCTGGTTTGAATATCTAAGCCGAGAAGGTGAAAAATCTGTCTGTGTCCTTGAGCAAGGAACTTAGTTAACTGTCATTGTACTACTATGGCTGACCCTGTAAAACAACACATTACACTGCATCTATCATACTACTATGACTGACCCTGTAAAACAACACATTACACTGCATCTATCATACTACTATGACTGACCCTGTAAAAGAACACCTATCATACTACTATGACTGACCCTGTAAAACAACACCTATCATACTACTATGACTGACCCTGTAAAACAACACCTATCTTCCTACTATGACTGACCCTGTAAAACAACACCTATCATACTACTATGACTGACCCTGTAAAACAACACCTATCACACTACTATGACTGACCCTGTAAAACAACACCTATCATACTACTATGACTGACCCTGTAAAACAACACCTGTCATACTACTATGACTGACCCTGTAAAACAACACCTATCATACTACTATGACTGACCCTGTAAAACAACACCTATCATACTACTATGACTGACCCTGTAAAACAACACCTATCATACTACTACGACTGACCCTGTAAAACAACACCTATCATACTACTATGACTGACCCTGTAAAACAAAACCTATCATACTACTATGACTGACCCTATAAAACAACACCTATCGTACTACTATGACTGACCCTGTAAAACAACACATTACACTGCACCTATCATACTACTATGACTGACCCTGTAAAACAACACCTATCATACTACTATGACTGACCCTGTAAAACAACACCTATCATACTACTATGACTGACCCTGTAAAACAACACCTATCATACTACTATGACTGACCCTGTAAAACAACACCTATCATACTACTATGACTGATCCTGTAAAACAACACCTATCATACTACTATGACTGACCCTGTAAAACAACACCTATCATACTACTATGACTGACCCTGTAAAACAGCACCTATCATACTACTATGACTGACCCTGTAAAACAACACCTATCATACTACTATGACTGACCCTGTAAAACAACACCTATCTTCCTACTATGACTGACCCTGTAAAACAACACCTATCATACTACTATGACTGACCCTGTAAAACAACACCTATCACACTACTATGACTGACCCTATAAAACAACACCTATCGTACTACTATGACTGACCCTGTAAAACAACACATTACACTGCACCTATCATACTACTATGACTGACCCTGTAAAACAACACCTATCATACTACTATGACTGACCCTGTAAAACAACACCTATCATACTACTATGACTGACCCTGTAAAACAACACCTATCATACTACTATGACTGACCCTGTAAAACAACACCTATCATACTACTATGACTGATCCTGTAAAACAACACCTATCATACTACTATGACTGACCCTGTAAAACAACACCTATCACACTACTATGACTGACCCTGTAAAACAACACCTATCATACTACTATGACTGACCCTGTAAAACAATACCTATCATACTACTATGACTGACCCTGTAAAACAACACCTATCATACTACTATGGCTGACCCTGTAAAACAACACCTATCATACTACTATGACTGACCCTGTAAAACAACACCTGTCATACTACTATGACTGGCCCTGTAAAACAACACCTATCATACTACTATGACTGACCCTGTAAAACAACACCTATCATACTACTATGACTGATCCTGTAAAACAACACCTATCATACTACTATGACTGACCCTGTAAAACAACACCTATCATACTCCTATGACTGACCCTGTAAAACAACACATTACACTGCACCTATCATACTACTATTACTGACCCTGTAAAACAACACCTATCATACTACTATGACTGACCCTGTAAAACAACACCTATCATACTACTATGACTGACCCTGCAAAACAACACCTATCATACTACTATGACTGACCCTGTAAAACAACACCTATCATACTACTATGACTGACCCTGTAAAACAACACCTATCACACTACTATGACTGACCCTGTAAAACAACACCTATCATACTACTATGACTGACCCTGTAAAACAACACCTATCATACTACTATGACTGACCCTATAAAACAACACCTATCACACTACTATGACTGACCCTGTAAAACAACACCTATCATACTACTATGACTGACCCTGTAAAACAACACCTATCACACTACTATGACTGACCCTGTAAAACAACACCTATCATACTACTATGACTGACCCTGTAAAACAACACCTATCACACTACTATGACTGACCCTGTAAAACAACACCTATCATACTACTATGACTGACCCTGTAAAACAACACCTATCATACTACTATGACTGACCCTGTAAAACAACACCTATCATACTCCTATGACTGACCCTGTAAAACAACACATTACACTGCACCTATCATACTACTATTACTGACCCTGTAAAACAACACCTATCATACTACTATGACTGACCCTGTAAAACAACACCTATCATACTACTATGACTGACCCTGCAAAACAACACCTATCATACTACTATGACTGACCCTGTAAAACAACACCTATCATACTACTATGACTGACCCTGTAAAACAACACCTATCACACTACTATGACTGACCCTGTAAAACAACACCTATCATACTACTATGACTGACCCTGTAAAACAACACCTATCATACTACTATGACTGACCCTGTAAAACAACACCTATCACACTACTATGACTGACCCTGTAAAACAACACCTATCATACTACTATGACTGACCCTGTAAAACAACACCTATCACACTACTATGACTGACCCTGTAAAACAACACCTATCATACTACTATGACTGACCCTGTAAAACAACACCTATCATACTACTATGACTGACCCTGTAAAACAACACCTATCACACTACTATGACTGACCCTGTAAAACAACACCTATCACACTACTATGACTGACCCTGTACAACAACACCTATCACACTACTATGACTGACCCTGTAAAACAACACCTATCACACTACTATGACTGACCCTGTAAAACAACACCTATCACACTACTATGACTGACCCTGTACAACAACACCTATCACACTACTATGACTGACCCTGTAAAACAACACCTATCACACTACTATGACTGACCCTGTACAACAGCACAAAAACATATATTCTAATGCTGAGAGCTACAAAACGAGATCCTACAGTCCTACAGAGAATCAGGATAATATTAGATCCGACAGCAGCACCTTCAGCATTAAAGGAGAATCAGGATAATATTAGATCCGACAGCACCTTCAGCATTAAAGGAGAATCAGGATCATATTAGATCCGACAGCAGCACCTTCAGCATTAAAGGAGAATCAGGATAATATTAGATCCGACAGCACCTTCAGCATTAAAGGAGAATCAGGATAATATTAGATCCGACAGCACCTTCAGCATTAAAGGAGAATCAGGATAATATTAGATCCGACAGCACCTTCAGCATTAAAGGAGAATCTGTAAAAGAAGAAGCAGCTGGTTGTACAGAGACAGAAGATTGACATGCTTGTCTTTGTCAGATGCATCGTACCAGATCAGCTGTCTATACGGCGTAAGCTATAATAGATTTTTCCATTCCATGAAAATGTGTGTTTACTCTTAAATGTCTCTATCATCATGTTTTTAATATTCCCGAGGATCCTATTATTCTGTTCAAGAGACTGCTTTAGAGTTGGACCTATTTTAAGGGGATTTTTTGGCTTGGGAAACATATGTTTACATTGCCAAAGCAAGTGAAATAGATAATAAATAAAAGTTTAATTCTTTGTGGGTCTGTGTAATCTGAGGGAAATATGTGTCTCTAATATGGTCATACATTGGGCAGCTCAGTTTCCACCTCATGTTGTGGGCAGTGTGCACATAGCCTGTCTTCTCTTGAGAGCCATGTCTGCCTACGGCGGCCTTTCTCAATAGCAAGGCAATGCTCACTGAGTCTCTACATAGTCAAAGATTTCCTTAATTTTTGGTCAATCACAGTGTTCAGGTATTCTGCCAATGTGTACTCTCTGTTTAGGGCCAAATAGTGTTCTAGTTTGCTCTGTTGTTTTGTAAACTTTTTCCAAGGTGTGAAGTAATTATCTTTTTGTTTTCTCATGATTTGGTTGGGTCTAATTGTGTTGCTGTCCTGGGGCTCCGTGGGGTCTGTTTGTGTTTGTGAACAGAGCCCCAGGACCAGCTTGCTTAGGGGACTCTTCTCCAGGTTCATCTCTCTGTAGGTGATGGCTTTGTTATGGAAGGTTTGGGAATTGCTTCCTTTTAGGTGGTTGTAGATTTTAACAGCACTTTTCTGCATTTTTAATAAGTGGGTATCATCCTAATTTTGCCCTGCATGCATTATTTGTACACAGAGGATATTTTAGCAGAATTCTGCATGCGGAGTCTCAAATTTCAATTCAATTTAAGGGATTTATTGGCATGGGAAACATTGCCAAAACAAGTGAAGTAGATACTTAACAAAAGTGAAATAAACAACAAAAATGACCAGTAAACATTGCACCCACAAAAGGTTTCTCTCCCTCTCTCCTCTCTCTCTCTCTCTCTCTCTCTCTCTCTCTCTCTCTCTCTCTCTCTGTGTGTGTGTCCAAAATACAAGCCAAATGGGAATATAGCTGAAGATAACAGGTTAGTTAGGGTCGTACAAATCTGCTAACTTTCCCCAAGATTCCCAGGTTTTCCACAAACCCTGGTTGGAAGATTCCCGAGGAATCAGAAAGAAATATGTCAGAAAACAGGAATCCTACAACCGTGTGATTGGTGGAAAACCTGGGAGTTTTACAACTCTATAAAACAGGTCAAACACATAATAGGATGAGTTATAATACAACCAACGGAATCATACTTTTATAGCTCTTCTGAACATGAAGTTTGGGCTCTGAACCGTTTAGAAGTCGGAGGAAGTAGTACGGTAGGATTGTTTTGACACGATGATGTGTTATAGTGCACAAGCCTCACAAGCTTACACACACATTTGTCATTGATTTTATATTTTACCTTTATTCAACTAGGCAAGTCAGTTAAGAATAAATTCTTATTTTCAATGACGGCCTAGTAACAGTGGGTTAACTGCCTGTTCAGGGGCAGAGCGACAGATTTGTACCTTGTCAGCTCGGGGGTTTGAACTTGCAACCTTTCGGTTACTAGTCCAATGCTCTAACCACTAGGCTACCCTGCCGCCTCTACACTCTAACCACTAGGCTACCCTGCCGCCTCTACACTCTAACCACTAGTCTACCCTGCCGCCTCTACACTCGAACCACTAGGCTACCCTGCCGCCTCTACACTCTAACCACTAGGCTACCCTGCCGCCTCTACACTCTAACCACTAGGCTACCCTGCCGCCCCTACACTCTAACCACTAGGCTACCCTGCCGCCTCTACACTCTAACCACTAGGTTACCATGCCGCCTCTACACTCTAACCACTAGGCTACCCTGCCGCCTCTACACTCTAACCACTAGGCTACCCTGCCGCCTCTACACTCTAACCACCTAGGCTACCCTGCCGCCGCTACACTCTAACCACTAGTCTTCCCTGCCACCTCTACACTCTAACCACTAGGCTGCTCTGCCGCCTCTACACTCAAACCACTAGGCTACCCTGCCGCCTCTACACTCTAACCACTAGGCTGCCCTGCCGCCTCTACACTCTAACCACTAGGCTACCCTGCCGCCTCTACACTCTAACCACTAGGCTACCCTGCCGCCTCTACACTCTAACCACTAGGCTACCCTGCCACCTCAACACTCTAACCACTAGGCTACCCTGCCGCCTCTACACTCTAACCACTAGGCTACCCTGTCGTATTATTATTATTCATATTTTTTATTTTATCTCACCTTCTCGCCGGCTAAAAGCTTTAGGTTGTCTGCATCCCAAATGGTACCCTATTCCCTATGTAGTGTGCACGAGGGCCCATAGTTGCTCAAGTACACTACATAGGGTACTGCTATTTTGGGACAAAGTTGAATCACCCCATCTGAAGATCCAGTTGATTCCTCAGTGACACTTTAAGAGGGGGAGGCCCCTCTTTAGCAAATTGTAAACTACTCAAACAAACACGTGGCCGTAAAACAAAAAAATCTCCCCTCCATTCAGCAGTAATTCCCTGTTTTGTTGGTTGCTTCTGCTCCACGGTTTCATGTTTGTCTTGTGATGTAATGTCAAGGAGGAAGGACTTTTTCTTTTTTTTTTTAAGCGCTGTACTTTTTAGAGACAGACAGAAAATAACCCTTCCTCGGATACTGAACATAATTCCACCGGCACGGTGAGAGTACCCCGCCTCTGTCAGATGATCAGCTTTGTGATGTTGAGAAATGCAATAGCTGAAATGGCCCCCTATGCAGTTCTGTAACCTCTAGGCAGGATGTTGATTTAGTCTGGTCTGGAGTCAGTTCTGTAACCTCTACCCGTAGGGAGGATGTTGATTTAGACAGGTCTGGAGTCAGTTCTGTGACCTCTACTCTTTTATTAAGGTAATCTTTTTATCCTGATTTTTCATTTTGGGGCTTTGTTTCAATCAGTATCGCATAAGATCAGCGTTATAGCGTGATTGACATTTTATGGAAATGTTTCTGCGTTTGTGGTGACTGAATTCACGGTAAACGCTGTATCTGTCTGCTCATTCAGAAATCCCCTTTACATCTCTTCCGCACTACAACGTAGCTCAACCGCGCTACAACGTAGCTCAACCGCGCTACAACGTAACTCAACCGCGCTACAACGTAGCTCAACCGCGCTACAACGTAGCTCAACCGCGCTACAACGTAGCTCAACCGCGCTACAACGTAGCTCAACCACGCTACAACGTAGCTCAACCGTGCTACAACGTAACTCAACCGCGCTACAACGTAGCTCAACCGTGCTACAACGTAGCTCAACCGCGCTACAACGTAGCTCAACCGCGCTACAACGTAGCTCAACCGCGCTACAGGTTGAATGAAGCCCTTGGACATTTTACGACCCACTTCCCTGACCCACAACCCACGACCCACGTAATGTAATATGGAGTGTACCCTCATGAGCACCTCTTCCGTATTCATCAACTCTTATGGCAAATGGGTTAGTGCTTGTGTGACCTTCAACCTTTCTCAAGGCCCCAGAATGCCTTGGCCTTGCTTGACCTTTGGAACTCTCTAGACTCTAGTGTGGTACAGTAGCCCAGCTTGTTAATGACTGTGATATGAGTTGTCGTGTCGTAAAGCAATTATGAATGTCTTGAGTAGTGCTTACGAAGCTCTAATGTACACATTATAACCTTGTACAACGCAGTCCTCATGTCAGATCCTTCATGGTGCACATCATGTGCATGTGTTTGTCAGTATTCTGTATGTAAATGTATAATATATATAATGTATAGCGAGCTCTGTGTAGTCGGAATACAACAATGATGCCAGTGATGTTTATACAAAACGAGGATATGGACAATATTGACGTTGGGTAAAATGATTATTATGATAACTGTATTATCTTGCTTATACATACGTACGCATATGGTATTCCTGTGTGGTATTTGAATTATATATATATATATATATATATATATATATATATATATATATATATATATATATATATATATGTATATATAGTACCAGTCAAAAGTTTGGAAACACCTACTCATTCAAGGGTTATTCTTTATTTTTACTAGTTTTTAAATTGTAGACTAATAGTGAAGACATCAAAATTATGAAATAACACATATGGAATCATGTTGTAACCAAAAAAAGTGTTAAGCAAATTAAAATATTTTTTAATATTTGAGATTCTTCAAAGTAGCCACCCTTTGCCTTGATGACGTCTTTGCACACTCTTGACATTTTTCTCAACCAGCTTCACCTGGAATGCTTTTCCAACAGTCTTGAAGGAGTTCCCACATATGCTGAGCACTTGTTGGCTGCTCTTCCTTCACTGCGGTCCAACTCATCCCAAATCCTCTCAATTGGGTTGAGGTCAGGTAATTGTGGAGGTCAGGTCATCTGATGCAGCACTCCATCACTCTCCTTCTTGGTCAAGTAGCCCTTTAACAGCCTGGAGGTGTATTGGGTCATTGTCCTGTTGAAAAACAAATGATAGTCCCACTAAGTGCAAACCAGATGGGATGTCGTATCACTACAGAATGCTGTGGTATGCATGCTGGTTAAGTGTGCCTTGAATTCAAAATAAACCACTGACAGTGTTGCCAGCAAAGCACCCCCACACATCACACCTCCTCCTCCATGCTTCACGGTGGGAACCACACATGCAGAGATCATCCGTTCACCTACTCTGCATCTCACAAAGCTGCTGAAACTAAAAATCTAAAATTTGGACTCATCAGACAAAAGGACATATTTCCACCGGTCTAATGTCCTTTGCTCGTGTTTTTTGGCCCAAGCAAGTATCTTCTTCTTATTGGTGTCCTTTAGTAGTGGTTTCTTTGCAGCAATTCGGCCACGGAGACCTGATTCACACAGTCTCCTCTGAGCAGTTGATGTTGAGATGTGTCTGTTACCTGAACTCTGTGAAGCATGTATTTGGGCTGCAAACTGAGGTGCAGTTAAATGAATTTATCCTCTGCTGCAGAGGTAACTCTGGGTTTTCCTTTCCTGTGGCGGTCCTCATGAGAGCTAGTTTCATCATAGCCCTTGATGGTTTTTGTGACTGCACTTGAAGAAACTTTAAAAGTTCTTGAAATGTTCCAGATTGACTGACCTTCATGTCTTAAAGTAATGATGGACCGTCGTTTCTCTTTGCTTATTTGAGCTGTTCTTGCCATAATATGTACTTGTTATTTGACCAAATAGGGCTATCTTCTGTATAACACCCCTTCCACAAATGAACTTTTAACAAGGCACACCTGTTAATTGAAATGCATTCCAGGTGACTACCTCATGAAGCTGGTTGAGAGAATGCCAAGCGTGTGCAAAGCTGTTATCAAGGCAAAGGGTGGCTACATTGAAGAATCTCAAGACACTTTTTTGGTTACTACATGTGTTATTTCATAGTTTTGATGTCTTCACTATTATTCTACAATGTAGAACATAGTTCAAATAAAAACCCTTGAATGAGTAGGTGTGTCCACTGGTCCTGTATTTACATACAGTACTATAAGGATGGTTAACATTTTGAGATGATGTGAAATGCAACAGCAATGATATCAAAAATAAAGTCATTGTTTTTTCATAATATTTACATTGTGTTATATAATTTAAAATGATGTATATGAGATGTTATATCGATTCTGTGGGCTTTTTTGGTAGCAGAGCCAGTCAAATAAGGGTGCAGGTTGTTGTTTCTAAGTTGTAATATTTCACTGTCTGCATTCTACGATGAATCCATATTATCCCTTTGAGGAATATACAGAGGATCAATGGATATTTTCAGAGTACAGATCTGTCAAAGGAAAGACAATGAATCACAATCCTTTGGACCAGCAGGGCCTCAGTAAATCCCCCACATACACACACACACACACACGCACGCACGCACGCACGCACGCACGCACGCACGCACACACACACACACACACACACACGCGCACACACACGCGCACACACACGCACGCACACACACACGCACGCACGCACGCACACACGCACGCACGCACGCACGCACACACACACGCGCACACACACGCGCACACACACGCGCACACTCACACACACACACACAGACAGACACACACACACACGCACGCACGCACACACATACACACACACACGCACACACCCACACACGCACACGCACCACTCACACACACACACACACACACACAGCGATATCAATAACATCACTACTAAATGGCGTCTTGACAGTCTTGTCTTTTTACCTGTTCTTCTTACTCTCTTCCTTTCCTCCTTCCGTCTTCCTTTCCTCCTTCCGTCTTCCTTTCCTCCTTCCGTCTTCCTTTCCTCCTTCCGTCTTCCTTTCCTCCTTCCGTCTTCCACTCTTCCTTCCGTCTTCCATTCCTTCCTTCTTATGCAGATTGTCTCTGAGTCCGCGGCTCTGCCTGGATCCACCAGGGGGCTCTGCCCTGATCCACCAGGGGGCTCTGCCCTGATCCACCAGGGGGCTCTGCCTGGATCCACCAGGGGGCTCTGGAGTAATAGTGACCAGTAACAGGATAAATAGATACTAATGGTAATATATACATGTAAACAGGAGTAATAGTGACCAGTAGTAGGATAAATAGATACTAATGGTAATATATACATGTAAACAGGAGTACTAGTGACCAGTAACAGGATAAATAGATACATACTAATGGGAACGGCAATCAATAATCAATGAACAGCAGCACAGGAGGTTTCTCTCCTGTGTGTGTTCTCTGGTGTGAAGTCAGGTGGCTAATGAATCAAATCAATAATCATTATAGCAGCAGCGTAGCTGTGAGAGGTAGCAGTAGTTGTGAGCCATTTAACAGTGACGATAAAGGGAACGTCACCACACAAATCCCTCCCACCACCCACATGTTAAAGGGTTGGAGGAGGGCAGATGCGTGGGGGCCAGCAGAAGGAGCCCTGTAGATCACACTGTATGCTCACTCAGACACTCAGCAGTCATGGTCCTGATTACCAAGGGGATTATCCCCATTTGCTGTTGAGGAAATGCAACCGACTGTGTAGGAAACACACGGACACACTACTAACACAGTACTTGAGGAAATGCTACCGACCACAATGGAAACACCCACTGAGTTTATTTTAGTCGAGGTGTCTTTGCAAATGTATGCTAATTCAATTGACATGAGAGTCAAGAGAAAGGCAAATCATTCCTTGATAGCAAAGAGATAACTATTTTTAGAAAGTCCTATTGATAGTCCTATTGATAGTCCTATTGATAGTCCTAGTTGTAGTCCTATTTGTAGTCCTATTGGTAGTCCTATTGGTAGTCCTATTGGTAGTCCTATTGATAGTCCTATTGATAGAATTAGCTACTATGACCTGATACAAAATTATATGAACCACTTATTGTTCTGAAGGTTTTTTAAAGTGATGTTTTCAGAAACCCTTTCAGTATCCATTAAAGACCTTTACACTACAGTCATCAGATCGCTTTTCTTCTGGGGGGGGGGGGGGGGGGAAACAACGTGGCTGTAGAATCTCCAAATAGTGACCATGTTACATGAACCTGTTATTGACGATCATAACTGATTCACATACAATAAATGTTTTGTCGTTTTTCATTAGCATTTTATTGAGATATTCAACTCAACAACACTACTGTAGTTAAATAAATAAATGTATAGTAAGGCAAATTACTCTTTAAAATGTAGAAATATAAAAAAAATACATAAAATAAAATAAATAAATAAATAATTTAAAATGTAATTTAAATAGCAATTAATACAATATATACCCTTAGTGGCTCCTGAGTGGGCAGCGGTCTAAGGCACTGCATCTCAGTGCTAGAGGCGTCACTACAGACACCCTGGTTTGATTCCAGGCTGTATCACAACCGACTGTGATTGGGAGTCCCATATGGCGGAGCTCAATTGGCTCGGTGTCGTCTGGGTTTAGGGCAGGGATTGGCCGTGGTAGGCCGTCATTGTAAATAAGAATTTGTTCTTAACTGACTTGCCTAGTTTAAATAAAGGTAATAATAAATAGTAAATACAGACAACAATACAAGTATAATTCACTAAAACATCATGATAAATATATATTTTTTAAATAAATAAATAAATAATGTGTTCAGAATCAATTAGAATTGACTTCTCAATATGAGACATTTGACCGATGTAGTGGGCCACAATGCTTAAATACATTGAATCATACTGTATGCCAGAATTCCTTCAGATAGTAGAATATATATATATATATATATATATATATATATATATATATATAGTGTGGGTTGGTTTATGTGCTGTGGATTGTAGTTCAGCATTAGCATCATAGACATTTACTGTCATGGTAACACCATGGCAACACATTTAAACAATAAACCCCAAGTATATATAAACAAACTGCTACAGTTTAGATAGATCAGTGTCATTTCTCTAGCCTGGTTCCACATCTGCTTGTGCTCTTGCCTACATCATGCTGTCATGCAAGCCAATGTTTGGCATGACAAGGAGTGGCATGATGGCACAAACAGACTGGTACCCAGTCTATAATTCCTCATCTTTTGACAGAAGAGTAAAAAAAATATATGAAAAAATGCATTGGCTTTAACACGAAACAACACGATGCCTTAACCTCAGTCAACTTCAGTAGATGAAACGGCCCTGACTCCTATCAGGTAACCTTACATTATCCTCTTCTTCTTCATGGATTTAGCTGTTTAACCCCTCCTACTGTATGAACCTTTTCCCCCTTACACTGAGGCTACGTCCCAAACTGCACCCTATATAGTGCACCGCTAGTTAAAGTATAGGGTGATTTGGGACGTAGCCTTCCTCTCTATTGTCATGCCATTTTCGTCCGTCTCACAAGGCGAACACGCCAAAGAAGTTTTTCCCAGCGCCACTCTCCAGATGCGGCAGAAGCCTGTTCTCTGTGACTGTCCGGAGCCTGTCTCCCTTCTCCAGGTTGAACACGGCTCCCACATACACTGCATTATACCACTGTCCTTCGCTCGCCTCGCTGTTGGAAGACTTCTTACACACGGTGCGTACAGAGTTGAGCAGCATCAGGTACTCCTTGTTGTCTTCGGTGCCGTAGCTTGGGGACCAGCGCGTGACCGTGTTACTCAGGTGAACCATCTCCTGGTTGTTAGGGTGCTTGGGGTCGGCCTTGCAGCTGACGCGGAAAGAGACCTGGCTGTAGACGAAGTATAGGCCCGGCTGGGGGATCACAATCTCGTTGTTGTTGAGGTTAAGACCCCCCTGTGAGATTCCCTGGCCCTCATTGTCTGTCCACTCCACTGTGGTCTTGTATTTTCCACTGCAGTTGTACTCACCTGGGACACGAGAGAAAGAGAGAGAAAGAGAGAGAGAGAGAGAGAGGTTAACATGATAAATAATGAACCTCTTCCAAGGTCCACATCGGAAATAAATATATGCATTTAATGTTTGTATGGGAATTCCTTTGTGGTTCTTGGTACTTTTAATTTGTTTTTAACTGTACCCCCCCAAAAACTTTAACCCCCCCAAAAATAAATAAAGTCAAAGTGGTTGAGATGCAGAGTGGTTGGACATGATTATAATTTACTGTAGATATTGACTGACGGAGCACTACGACACACCATCTATCGAGGCAAGTTGTAAATGAGTCGGTTAGTCTTTGACTTTATACCGTATGTCAAACAGGCTCGATTCATTCACAGCTTCTAATCCCCATTTCCAAGTCAAGGGTCAAGTGTGCATTTGATTATGCATAGACCAAATTTACATTGCATATATCCAGATGATTCACCATGCAGAAGAGTTTGTTCCAGTTCTACAGTGCTGTTGAAAGGACTCTAATACGGCATCCTGTCAGGTAACCTTCCCTTATCCAAATAGCACCCTATCCCCTACATATGGGTCCTGGTCAAAACTAGTGCACTATATAGGGAGTAGGGTGCCACTTTGGAAGCAGACATTATGTACATTACTGTAAAGTGTCATCTTACCTTCTAGATGAATGGCAGCCTTTCTGTTTACAGAGAGTTGTCTCAGTGTATGCTGAAGTTCTGAAGAGGGAAGAAGACAGAGATTTAGAAAACGGACACTTCTGAGGGTGAATTCTCTCTCGTTCAACTCCATATAATGCCGTACTGCTGCGAGAGCTTTGCGAGAGTTTATCTTACACATTTAGGTGTTTTTGTCTCAAATTGGCACTCTATTTTCCCTATATAGGGGACTACTTTTGACCAGGGCCGACAGGGCTCCCGTCATAAGTAGTGCACTATAAAAGAAACATGATGCTATTTAGAATACGCCCTTTGTCAAGGGAGTAGCGGTATATATATTCAACATTATAACGCCATACTACCAGCAGTAGAACGTATAGAACCTGACTGGAAAAAAAAGTAAACAAACTCACCATCAACTTCCTCGACCTGATCTTGTCTCTGAGTTAGAGGAAAAGAGAAATGGAGAAAAATGAAGACAGTTAGTCCCGTGATCGGTTTCACATTGACGCTACACAGGAGATATATGAGATATACAGAGATTTACAGAGATTTACAAAGATACGTGGTGATATATACATATTTAAATAAATGTATATATATGTATATATATATATGTAGATATATAGTGATATACAGAAGATATGTAAGTAAAAGTAGATTTAAATCTAAAATGTAAAAATCGCTACAGAGATATACAGTAGTTTCAATCAGGATCTAAGTTCATCTTCAAAGTTCAAACTTTACTTATCAAATTGCTGATGGAATACACTTGATATCAGCTCATCCAGATTAATCCAGTTTCCTTATCGATTTAACTAGCCATTATGCCACTAATAATGAATGATAAGATAAAATGGCCTGTATGTGTTCTTACCTTGGCGTGCCAGGTAACGAAGAGTGCAGCTGAGACACACAATGCCATGGCCAGCAGGGCACCACACAGCCTCCACCGGTGTGTGGACTTCTCCCGTACCAGGGTCACGGTCGTTGCTGGGTACACAGGGCCACTCTCCACGTCTAACATCACTCTGCTGCAATCACCTGCCATCGTATAGTAGAACCTTCCGTCAATGTCCTTAGTATCCAAGAGAAGCCTGGAGCTCCAATGTCAATCAAGCTGGTTTGCGATAGGTATACAAGTTGGTAAACTTAGAATAACTTCAGTAGCTAAGTTCCCACAGTGGTATTAGAGGTTGACTGTGTTTTGAAGGTAGTAGGTAGTGACAGGCCTGCTGATTGATTGACTGATACTCTCACTGTTGCTGTTATATAAATCTCGCTGCCAAGGGAAACTCCAGTGATGTCACTCAGAGTGGAGGCTAGCAAGGGAACAGAGGAGGAGGTGTGGGTCATGGCTGGAGGGACCTGTGGTTTTTTCACAATTGAGAAAGGTATTGAAACCAAAAAACACAGGAAGATCAGCTGCTGCATGCAATACCCTAATAAATGAAACTAAATGAAACACCTGACCACACACACACACACAGACACACACAGACACAGACACACACACACACACACACAGACACACACACACACACACACACACACACACACACACACACACACACACACACACAGACACACACACACACACACACACACACAGACACACACACACACACACACACACAGACACACACACACACACACACGCACACACACACACACACACACACACACACCTGTCTCCCTCTCTCTCTCCCTCCCGAAGTAAACACCAACATCCCTCTCTCTAACTTCATCTTTACTCTGTTCCTTAAATCAATTTTATTTTCCTTTCGTCTCTACGGGATTTTTTTCTTTTGTTTTTGACTTTCTTTCTTTCTTGGCCTTTTAATGTTCTGCTTTTCACTGAACTTTATTAGCTCCATATCGACGTGTTTTCTACTTTTGCATGTCCATTAGTATCAGCACTGGTGGCTGGTTATAGAAGGACAGAGCAGTCTATTGAGTGACAGACAACGTTGTGGTATAATTTTACTTCCGTAAAGGGGATATAGCAGTTAGTATGATGTTTATATATATATAAAGGGTAAATGTGATGTTACTGTATGTTAATGGTAATGCAACATCATCACTGCTGTGCTGAAGCGTGTTGGGTAAAGGAACACTGAAGCTATACATTCTCACAAACAAACATCCTCATTTGCCAAATATGAGCCCACAGAGATGTGTCATGGCTGCTATCTGTAATGGTATAACTGACACTTCCTTCCATCTCTTTTAAAATAGGCCAAGCATTCAGGGAGGGGGGAGGTGGGGGGAGTCCCCCATCTCTCTAAATATTTCAGCCTCTTATTTTCCCCATTGCATTAATGCAAATGTATGTAATGTGTTGAGAGATACTTATTGTTAATGTAATAATGAAACAATGTGTGATGTATATCTTTGTATTGTGGAAACGTAAGTAATAAAAGATAATAAGAAATGTAGCTTTACTATGTGATAAAACATTATCTATACAATCGTTGATCATTTAGTAGGATGTACGGCGTCCATATTTAGTTGGCAGGTAGCCTAGTGGTTAGAGCTCTGGGCCAGTAACCCGAAAAGGTTGCTGGATCGAATCCCTGAGCTGACAAGGTAAAAAATCTGTCGTTCTGCCCCTCAACAAGGCAGTTAACCCACTGTTGCCCTCAACAAGGCAGTTAACCCACTGTTCCCCTGAACAGGCAGTTAACCCACTGTTCCCCTCAACAAGGCAGTTAACCCACTGTTCCCCTGAACAAGGCAGTTAACCCACTGTTCCCCTGAACAAGGCAGTTAACCCACTATTCCCCTCAACAAGGCAGTTAACCCACTGTTCCCCTCAACAAGGCAGTTAACCCACTGTTCCCCTGAACAAGGCAGTTAACCCACTATTCCCCTCAACAAGGCAGTTAACCCACTGTTCCCCTGAACAATGCAGTTAACCCACTGTTCCTCTGAACAAGGCAGTTAACCCACTGTTCCCCTGAACAAGGCAGTTAACCCACTGTTCCCCTCAATAAGGCAGTTAACCCACTGTTCCCCTGAACAGGAAGTTAACCCACTGTTCCCCTCAACAAGGCAGTTAACCCACTGTTCCCCTGAACAAGGCAGTTAACCCACTGTTCCCCTCAACAAGGCAGTTAACCCACTATTCCCCTCAACAAGGCAGTTAACCCACTGTTCCCCTCAACAAGGCAGTTAACCCACTGTTCCCCTGAACAAGGCAGTTAACCCACTGTTCCCCTCAACAAGGCAGTTAACCCACTGTTCCCCTCTACAAGGCAGTTAACCCACTGTTCCCCTCAACAAGGCAGTTAACCCACTGTTCCCCTGAACAAGGCAGTTAACCCACTGTCCCCCTCAACAAGGCAGTTAACCCACTATTCCCCTCAACAAGGCAGTTAACCCACTGTTCCCCTCAACAAGGCAGTTAACCCACTGTTCCCCTGAACAAGGCAGTTAACCCACATGTTCCCCTCAACAAGGCAGTTAACCCACTATTCCCCTCAACAAGGCAGTTAACCCACTGTTCACTGGTAGACTGTCATTATAAATAACAATTTGTTCTTAACTGACTTGCCTAGTTAAATAAAAGTGAAATAAAAACCAAAACTATCCTAGGAACCTGAGCAAACGGAGCAAACGGAGCAAACGGAGCAGCTGAATCTCTACTTTCAAAATAAGGGTTGTTTTTCCTCTCCCCTGTTTTTTTTTTAATCACAAAATGATCATGATCCTTTGGGTAATTTGCAATGTACAATTATATTTTGAGCTAGTCTGTATTAAAATAGATAATGTCCATTTTATATACGATACAATAAATAACAGATTGCATTTTGTACCACCCCTCCCCCAGTCGCCTCAAGATTATGCTTTGCTTTATCTTGGCCAGGTCGCAGTTGCAAATGAGAACTTGTTCTCATCCAGCCTAACTGGTTAAATAAAGGTGAAATATATATATATATATTGCTTTGGCTCCCTGCCACTCCCCACTGTGTTGGTTCAGTGTCGTTAGAAAGCACTAGTTACACCCCTGGTGTTGGAAATCAAAAGGCAAAAGAACGGTCTTTATCTGTTTTGTTGTTGTTACATGTTGGTCGTTGTTTCATGTCTGATGAACTCAGGGTGTTGCTACAGTACATGCATATATATATATAATCAGGAAAAAGCATTCCATTGCCATACTTGAGTAAAAGTAAAGATACCTTAATAGAAAATGACTCAAGTTTGAAGTGAAAGTCACCCAGTAAAATGCTACTTGAGTAAAAGTCTAAAAGTATCTGGTTTTAAATGGACTTAAGTACAGCGGTGGAAAAAGTAGTCAACTGTCTCGAGTAAAAAATACAAAGTAAAAGTAAATACTAGACATAATATTCCAAATCAGAAGACACCATTTTCTTTCTTTTTTTAAATGTATGGACAGTAAGGGGGCACACTCCACTCCAACCCTCAGACATAATTTACAAACGTAGTATTTGTGTTTAGTAAGTCCGCTAGATCAGAGGCAGTAGGTATGATAACGCATTATATTGATAGATGCGTGAATTACACCCTATTGCTGTCCTGCCTGGGCATTCTAAATGTAATGAGAACTTCTGAGTGTCACGGAAAATGCAGGGTGTAAAAAGCACAGATTTTCTTTAGGAATGTAGTGGAGTAAACGTACAGGTTGTCAAAACAAATGTAAATAGTAAAATAATATACTTATAATAATATACTTCAAAGTATATTTTACTTAGTTACTTTATACCACTGCATATCATTTGAGCGGCTTGACACAAGCAAATTCATTGTAATTTCACATTGCTTGTAAGAACCGAGAGCAATGCGGGCAGTCTGATTCGGCTTCGTTGTATCGCAGCCTCTGACTCAATACCTTCCATCAGCCTACCGAAGGTTGTTCCTTTGCAGAAAACTGCATGTCCGGTAGCTCGTGGGCTGTCAGTTAGTAGCTTGCAAGAAGTTTTCTGTAGGCCTAATATTACATAATTAAATCTATGAAATGTTTTTTTTCTTCCCAAACTGTTAACAAGCATTCAACACCATTCAGCTTTTTTTTTAACATATATTTTCCGAACATTAATCAGTTAAATCATATTGTTAAAATATTTTCATTCAGTTACTAAAGTAACAGTCCTGGCTGTTCCCTATATGAGAGCGTACCGTAGCTGCTTCGCAACGCAGCCACGCTGTGTCTGTATGTGTCTAAGTGCAAAATGAAAAACGACAGGATATCTGTACCTCGATAAAACAGCGCTGCTTTTGCTCGGTAAATACTAACACTACCAAATAAGGCATTTCTACTCTCGTTTTATCAAATATGTATGCTGCTGAGTCAAGTTTAAAAAAAAAATGTTTTTTAAATGTTTGCGATAAAGGGGAACGGTCAAGTAGTGTGCTTGCTGAGACTACACTTTTGTTCTTTTTCATACTTTTCATGATTATTCTATTTCTTCATGATTTGTTGTCAAATATGCAAAAAGTATTTATAGTCGCCTAGTGCTGTAACTGCACCCTACAGATTTGTTCAAATCCAAAACGTATTTTCTTCTTCTCTTATCTTGAAAATACAAGATTCTCATCGTAGGCAAAATTTCCAAAATGTGTGATTTTAAGAACCAAAACGCAATTACATTATGTATGCAGACAGGCTGTAGCCTATATCAGTAGCTTGCAAAAAAAGGTTTTAGTATGAAGTTGCTCTTATGAAAGAAAAGGTTGAAAACCTCTGCTCTAGCCCAAACCGTTAAAATGTAACCCATATTACCGGAACTAGATATTATTATTTTAATTGCAGATTTCGGGCCGTAATATATGGATATATATAGCTGGCCCCCCCAAAAATGCTAATTTCATAATGGTAATTATAAATTTATATGTATGCAATGTTGTGTTTATGTGAACATAATCTATGACCAAATTTAAATGCAAAATTCCAGTTTGCATTTTCAAGTTGACAGTTATTGTTCAATGTCCTACCAGATAACAAACAGGCCAAACTGAGAAAGGAAATAGTTTAAAGATAAATATAAATTCACATTTGTAATTGTACTACATTACTGTGATTGCATTATTTGGAAAAAAAAATACAAATTTATTTGCAATTTAATCATTTTTAGAAAGATATCTCTGTACACGATACAATAAAAACAGAATATTAAAACAACATACACACGTGTATTTAAAACAATATAATTCAGCACATTTAATAAAAGCAATCACATTCAACTATATAATCAATCTAAAATGTAAAATGCCTGAGTGACACCAGCACATCTAACTGCAGTGAATTCTGCAGATTGTTCCACAAAGTAGGGATACATTTTTTTTTAAATGAGGATTTTCCCAAATCTGTGGAGACTGGAGGGATCTCTAGTGTTATCCATTCCTGTGAAAGGGTTTGGTAACATCAGATTTTTTAAATCTTAATTAACGATGTTACATATAGAGGGAGTTTCTGTCAGATTGCTTTGTACATTAAAAGAGAATGAAGCTTTCTTCTTACAGACAGAGAGAGGTCCATCCCACATTTTATACAGACTACAATGACGAGTCCTAAAATAGTCCCCTGTGATAAAACGTATTGCTGAATGGTAGACAGTGTCCAAGGGTTTTAAAACAGTTGTGCCTCATGCATGTAATCAATGTAAACAATATCACCAAAATCCAATACAGGGAGAAATGTTGTTTGAACAATCTTTCTCCTATTTTTAATACTAATGCGTGATTTATTTTGATATAAAAAATAATAATCTTGGATCTTAGCTTCTTAGTCAGATTTTTGATATGCGTTACCAAGGACAACTTGTCATCGATCCAGACACCCAGGTACTTATATTGACAAACAAGCTTAATTTGGGCTCCATTTATAGGACACAGGGTAGCCTAGTTGTTAGAGCGTTGGACTAGTAACCGAAAGGTTGCAAGTTTGAATCCCTGAGCTGACAAGGTACAAATCTGTCGTTCTGCCCCTGAACAGGCAGTTAACTCACTGTTCCTAGGCCGTCATTGAAAATAAGAATTTGTTCTTAACTGACTTGCCTAGTAAATAAAAAATTAAAAACATACACAGGTCCTCAGGTTCAACATTTTGTGACCTAGAGAACAGCACGAGCTTGGTTTTACTTGTATATAACACTAATTTATGATTTGTTCGTGATTTCTGAATTGAATCAAAGTCATGCTGAAGTTCACGAATGGCCTGCTGCACCGAGGTGGCACAGGAATACAAAACTGTGTCATCTGCATAGAGATGAATGTTACAAGTATTAAGTGTTTCCTATTTCATTAATATACAAGGTGAACAATAATGGACCTAAAATAGAACCCTGAGGAACACCTTTTTGAATCTCAAGAAATTCAGATTTCACCCCGTCTATCAAGATGGCCTAAGTTCTGTCGCTGAGATAATTCAGATTTAACCCCATCTATGAAGATGGCCTGAGTTCTGCCGCTAAGATCATTCAGATTTAACCCCGTCTATGAAGATGGCCTGAGTTCTGTCGCTAAGATAATTCAGATTTAACCCCGTCTATGAAGATGGCCTGAGTTCTGCCGCTAAGATAATTCTGAAACCATAAACAGGCTGTATATCTCAGGCCGACTCCTTCAGCAAAACAGAATGATCAACCGTCTCAAATGCCTTTGAAAGGTCAATGAAAAGGCAGCACATTAACCAAGGATTCAAGAATCTTAGCTAAACAAGGTAGTCTTGAAATGGGGCGATAGTTGTCAATATCCTTTGTATCCCCACCCTTATAGGGCGATAGTTGTCAAGATCCTTTGTATCCCCACCCTTATAGGGCGATAGTTGTCAAGATCCTTTGTATCCTCACCCTTATGGGGCGATAGTTGTCAAGATCCTTTGTATCCCTACCCTTATGGGGTGATAGTTGTCAAGATCCTTTGTATCCTCACCCTTATGGGGCGATAGTTGTCAAGATCCTTTGTATCCTCACCCTTATGGGGCGATAGTTGTCAAGATCCTTTGTATCCTAACCCTTATGGGGCGATAGTTGTCAAGATCCTTTGTATCCCCACCCTTATGGGGCGATAGTTGTCAAGATCCTTTGTATCCTCACCCTTATGGGGCGATAGTTGTCAAGATCCTTTGTATCCTCACCCTTATGGGGCGATAGTTGTCAAGATCCTTTGTATCCTCACCCTTATGGGGCGATAATTGTCAAGATCCTTTGTATCCCCACCCTTATGGGGCGATAGTTGTCAAGATCCTTTGTATCCTCACCCTTATGGGGCGATAGTTGTCAAGATCCTTTGTATCCTCACCCTTATGGGGCGATAGTTGTCAAGATCCTTTGTATCCTCACCCTTATGGGGCGATAGTTGTCAAGATCCTTTGTATCCTCACCCTTATGGAGTGGCAGCACATATGTGGATTTCCATGCTTTTGGAGCACTTCCTGATAACCATGTTAAATAAAAAATGTGGGCTACCGAGCCAGCAATAAGCCAGCACATAGGTAGGCCAGGCTCAAAATGATCAGCCCCTGGGGATAAAAAAATAAAAATAAAGCATCCAGGACCTCTTCATCTGTGAATTTCCAAAAAGAAAACTCCTGACCAGCATTTTCAGTATCATTCAATAGAGTTTCACCATCTACATCCAAACTACTTTTTTTTCAAGAGCTGGCTTTGAAATACATTCAAATATCAAGCCCGCAGAGATAAAATGGTTATTAAATGCATGAATGATATCAATTTTGTCAGTAATAGGACCAGAATCTAAATGAATGTCTTGGGAAGAGAGAGAAGAGGAGACACAAGCCTTCAGTGATTTAACAGCTTTCCAAAATGTAGCTGGGTTCCCTGTACATTCACACATATCAATGGACGAACATATTTGTAACTTTGTGACACATTTACTCAGTCTGTGCGGATGTTACCGATTCACCAATAATATCCCTAAGTGAGTTAGTGTCTGACTAGCCTCTGAAGCCCAGGATTTCTCACACTAGACAGAGGGTTTGGAAGTAGGTGATGTCATCGACATTACTTAACAACTACAGAGCCGTGTGGGAGTATATTTGTAGCCAGTGTACTGTATGGCATGTTGACATTCTAGGGATTTGCCTATGACTGAACGGCTATATTTAGCGCTTCCTTATTTTGAGCGTGAGGATATTTGAATAGATAAGTACTAATAATGAAGGGGCAACATTATGTCACACACATTATGGAAACAAGTAATAACAAACATCCCATATAAATCCCAGAACTACAATCTAACTGTCACGCCCTGACCTTAGAGAGCCGTTTTATGTCTCTATTTGGTTAGGTCAGGGTGTGATGTGGGGTGGGCATTCTATGTTCTTTATTTCTATGATTTGTGTTTCTATGTTTTGGCCGGGTATGGTTCTCAATCAGGGACAGCTGTCTATCATTGTCTCTGATTGGTTAGGTCAGGGTGTGATGTGGGGTGGGCATTCTATGTGTTGTTTTCTATGTTTCTTTATTTCTATGTTTTGGCTGGGTATGGTTCAGGGACAGCTGTCTATCGTTGTCTCTGATTGGTTAGGTCAGGGTGTGATGTGGGGTGGGCATTCTATGTTCTTTATTTCTATGTTTCTTTATTTCTATGTTTTGGCCGGGTATGGTTCTCAATCAGGGACAGCTGTCTATCGTTGTCTCTGATTGGTTAGGTCAGGGTGTGATGTGGGGTGGGCATTCTATGTTCTATTTTCTATGTGATGGTATTTCTATGTTTTGGCTGGGTATGGTTCAGGGACAGCTGTCTATCGTTGTCTCTGATTTGGAATCATACTTAGGTTCCCAATCAGTTTCCTCCTTCTGTGTGGGTAGGTAACGTTGTTTGTAGCACTAAAGCCCTGTAAGCGTCACGGTTATTGCTCGTTTGGGTTCTTGTTTTGTTGGCGACATTCCAAAATAAAGAGGAAAATGTACGCTCACCACGCTGCACCTTGGTCCGCTTCTTTTGACGGCCGTGACACTAACAGAAACTAATATTCATTTACATTAGTCATTCATTCAACTGGCTAAATAAAATTAGACTGTTTGATCACAACAACAACAACAACAACAACAAAATAAGTTAATAGATCACACAAAGTGAACAATTTAGTAAACAGACACTCAACAGATAAGTCTTTATTAAAGTATGGGCTGAGGTGGATCAACAGAGTTAAGAGCCCTAGAAAACACATTAAAGCTTTGTAATTACAACACTCTCTGTCTAGGTGCAAAACACCTGATGATGACTGGTCCAGCATGAGTAATAAGATGATACACACACACACGCACACACACACACACACACACACACACACACACACACACACACACACACACACACACACACACACACACACACACACACACACACACACACACACACACACACGCACACACACACACATTATATCAAGAACAGCTCAAATAAGGAAAGAGAAACGACGGCCCATCATTACTTTAAGACATGAAGGTCAATTCGAAAAATGTCAATAACATTGAACGTTTCTTCAAGTGCAGTCGCAAAAACCATCAAGTGCTATGATGAAATTGGCTCTCATGAGGACCGCCACAGGAAAGGAAGACCCAGAGTTACTCTCTGCTGCAAAGGATGTTCATTAAGAGTTACCAGCCACAGAAATTGCAGCCCAAATAAATGATTCACAGAGTTCAAGTAACAGACACATCTCAACATCAACTGTTCAGAGGAGACTGTGTGAATCAGGTCTTCATGGTCTAATTGCTGGGGGGAAAAAAACACTACTAAAGGACACAAAAAATAAGAAGAGACTTGTTTGGGACAAGAAACACGAGCAATGGACATTAGACCAATGGACATTAGACCAATGGACATTAGATATTTGGATGTGTGGTTCCCACTGTGAAGCATGGAGGAGGAGGTGTGATGTCGTTGTGAGATGCAGAGTAGGTGAACGGATGATCTCCGCATGTGTGGTTCCCACCGTGAAGCATGGAGGAGGTGGTGTGATGTCTTTGTGAGATGCAGAGTAGGTGAACGGATGATCTCCGCATGTGTGGTTCCCACTGTGAAGCATGGAGGAGGAGGTGTGATGGTGTGGGGGTCCTTTGCTAGTGACACTGTCAGTGATCTATTTAGAATTCAAGGTACACTTAACCAGCATGGTTACCACAGCATTCTGCAGCAGTAAGCCATCCCAACTGGTTTGCGCTTAGTGGGACTATCATTTGTTTTTCAACAGGACAATGACCCAATGCACCTCCAGGCTGTGTAAGGGCTATGTGACAAAGACGGAGAGTGATGGATTGCTGACCTGACCTGGCCTCCACAATCACCCGACCTCAACCCAATTGAGATGGTTTGGGATGAGTTGGACTGCAGTGAAGGAAGAGCAGCCAACAAGTGCTCAGCATATGTGGGAACGCCTTCAAAAATGTTGGAAAAACATTCTCGGTGAAGCTGGTTGAGAGAATGCCAATAGTGTGCAAAGCTATCATCAAGGCAAAGGGTGGCTACTTTGAAGAATCTCAAATATAAAATAAATTTAGATTTGTTTAACAGTTTTTTGGTTACTACATGATTCCATATGTGTTATTTCATAGTGTTGATGTCTTCACTATTATTCTACAAAATAGAAAATAGTAAAAAATACAGAAAAACCCTTGAATGAGTAAGTGTGTCCAAAATTTTGACTGGTATATAAGATTTTAACATGATTAATACTGCAGCAAAATAATATGAACATTTAGCGCCATAATGTTGCTTGATCGATGGTTAGGCTATTAGCTGGCCAAAAAGTAGGCAAGAATGAAAAGAGCCATACTGTTAATTGAATGTGTCAGTGTGGGGTTTTTTCAGTGAATTCATGTGCATTTACTGCGGACAATTATCAGCCACAAGATCCTGCATCTGTGAAATGTGAATAAGGGTGCCAAATCTTTTTTTGTTGTTGTTTTGTTTGGAGTGTCAGTCTCTTCATCTACCTTTTGAAAGAGGTATTTGACATATTGGAGAATTATTATATTTATTTGACACTTCCATTATGAATAGTCGGAGTAGTTTCCCCCCCACGTTTAGTTTTACAGTCCACTGTCGTAAAACATATTTTCCTACTCTTGTGTCAACAGAATTATCAGTTGATGAGAAAAGGACTAACAAACACCTTCCCACACCTTTTTGCTCTATTTCACATCGTTCTCTCTATCCTCTCCCACCGCAGCTTGTTTATCCGTGGGTGAATGGGGGCGCTGTCATTCACACAGCACAGCGCTTAGTAGTGCATAGACATTGGCCCCCTTTAGACATTCCACGTCCACAATTGATGTACAACGCATTTGGCACAACAGTTGTGATAAAACAGAACGTTTTTTCTGCAAAAAAAAAAGAAGAAGATTATATAAGCATTGTGGAGACACACTGGTTGTAAAAGGTTGTGGCGATACTCTATTATTCCACAAAAAAAACGATATGTTGTATTACGACCACTGTGCGTAATGTGTTGTAGGCCTACATTATAGTTGTAGTACAGGGTCTGTGAGGGGCCAAATCTAGTACAGACGCGCGGTGTGGATTCATTTCCAGTTCAGTGGAATGTAGTAATGCATCATTGCACTGTGTGGTATTACTACATACGGACCACATCAAGGCCACCACTGGAACACTGCGGAGGTGTTTACACACTGAGGAGGTGAGCTTCACCAGAAAGGGGCTGAAAGTGGGGCATTTCTTGGTGACTGATTTGATGAGAGAGAGAGAGAGAGAGAGAGAGAGAGAGAGAGAGAGAGAGAGAGAGAGAGAGAGACAGACAGAGAGAGAGACAGAGAGAGAGACAGAGAGAGAGAGAGAGAGAGAGAGAGAGAGAGACAGAGAGGTTCACATAAGGTCCAGGGGAAGTCCCATCTTTTTACCTATTAGCTTTGATTCAATTTCAACTTGAACCATCAGAGCTTTTTTTTGTTGTTGGTATTTTTCAATCTCTACTTAAAAGTTGGTCTTAAAATCATGTACTGTACATAACTGTCAGCTGATTATAGCCTCAACACTGATATAACACTAATAATGAATCCAGAAACATTCCCATATCATATGAAACATTCAAAGATGATATGAAAGGTATTTCCAAAGACCGAAGTAAGAAAGTTTTCGTCAGTATCACGTGAAAGTCACTCTATTAGCTGAAAAATACCACGAAGCAGAGTTGACCTTAAGACAGGGAAGTAAAACCTACAACCGCATTAAACCAAAAAGGGGGATTTGAAAGATGGAAGGCCATTCTAGACAATAAGATATTTGGACATCAAACATTGTTTCTGTGAAATATCGAGAAGAAGGAACAGTCACTATTGTGGAGTCTTGGCATTCCCCCCCCCCCCCCCCCCCTATTTCTATTGGTCTTATGCTTCGATCACACCGACAGCGTCATTACATTTTTAGTACACCAGAATTACATTAATTTCCAATGAAACGGTGGGTTTGCCTTGCACGATTGCATTGCAGAGGCAGTTGCAGTGCATTCTGGGGGATGCATAAATCTGATTTATCCAACATACACTTCAAACGGTACACTGTATGGTAGCAGGAATGTGTGAATGTTTAACTTTTGTCGCGTACATATCCAGATCATGCTGCGTACTATTTTGTTCAATGACGCTGTCGGTGTAGTCGAGGCGTTTAGTATTGGTTTGAGAATGATGCAATAAGCCCTTCCTGCCCTGAAGCTCAGTATCATAGGAAAAAATATATATATATGACTGTGTATTATTGAGCAAGGGTAGAAAGAATATACGTGGGAGAGAAAGGAGGAAGTGAGAAAGGAGATTAGAAGGAGTGAGAGGAAGGTGGTCACAGGTGTGACCATTAAAGGTGAAACATACCAGCTAAAGAGAGAGAGAGGAGGAAAAGGGTAATTCAGAGCTCTGACTAAGTGAAACTGTGGTTTCCTTTCCTTCCAGGCTTTTGGAACCATTACGCTACTGGTCCACTTGTGGTTTAAAATTAGGTTAGATAAGGATTGTATTTTAGTCAATCTCTCATTCAATCTCCCTCTGAGATACTTGTATCGCTTGGCACCAGTTGCACCTGTAAATTCATCAAATGAAATGTAGTTTAAATGACAACAAATATAATGGGAATAGACATAGTCAAACAGTTGAAAGGCCTAACTGTTGAAAATGCCATGGATGGAATGACCCAGAACTTATCTACTTGTAGCCCCACCTTATCAATGACTCACAACTTCTCTACATTTACCCCCAACTTGTGGTCATGTCTGTTATTTAAACAAATTATTTAACCATAATTTAAACTAAGCAAGTCGGTTATTAAAGAACAATTCTTATTTACAATGACGGCCTACTGTCATTGTAAACGTGTGTAACATGTCCAAACAATTTCAGCTCAAGGAGAGTTATGCTGTGTAGGTGTATATGCTGGATGTAAGTTATTTGATCTTAACTTTGATTCTTACATTTGTGGATATGTTGATGTTTAGCTTTTGAAATATCAATTTGAACAACACCTCATATCCTAATAAATCTTTCTGCTTTTCAGTTTCACCTAACTATTGCAATTCTGTCAATTCCAAAATTGGAAACAGCTGACTTAATGTTTTTGTTTTGTATGCGTAATTATAATCATTTTCTAGATAGACATTTAGAATTCATTTTCTCTGCAGTAGTCTTCTGAAGTATGCCCAAATGTGAGTTGATGACACTAACCACGTTTCCATCCAACCATTTTATGTGGATGAATTACCTGACGCATTAAAAAAATCAAGACACGGTTGACGGAAACATGAAATGCCGGAACAATTTTATAAATGCCGACAGACAATTTGTTCGTTCGTTCCATGGTGGGATCTTTTTTTGTGTCGTTAAAATTAATTATGCAAGAAATGCCTGTGGAAATAACCATCATATCGAAGTAAACATGGAGCCACGCGATATGTTGTGTGATCCTCCAACTACGACTCGAAAAAGAATGCAGTTTACTAGGCTACAGATGAAATAAGTTGTGGTGAATGTGCAAGGTGATGAGCTTGATGCTCCATTTCAATAAATATCGATGGACTTATTCTGGTGACATGATGATCGATGGTTTTATCGCTCTTGTCCATAATAATCTCATAATATAAAGTAGCCTACCAGCAATATATCTACGAGCTGTTGGCTAGAGCGCATGCGCTAAGACCAAAGTGCGCACATTTGCTATATAACGTAACGCAACAGTTTTACAAATGCGATGGAAACCTATTTAACTAGTATTTTTCATTCGGTACATGGGAAATTAATGGCAAAGGTTATTTTTATGAGCACTGCTGCCTCATCACGCACATCATTTTATCCGTAAAAAGCAGAGGTGTAAAGTACTTCAGTAAAAATACTTGAAAGTACTACTTAAGTCATTTTTTGGGGGGGTGTCTGTACTTTACTATTCATATTTTTTGACAACTTATACTTTACCACATTCCTAAAGAAAATGATGTACTTTTTCATCCGTACATTTTCCCACTCAATACCGTACACCCTTGGTCATCCCTACTGCCTCTGATATGGCGGAGTCACTAAACACATCCTTCTTTGCAAATGATGTCTGAGTGTTGGAGCGTGCCCCCTTGCTATCCGTAAATAAAAATACAAAATTGGTGCCGTCTGGTTTGCTTGATATAAGGAATTTGAAATGAGTTATACTTTAATTTTCTGTCCAAAGCTGTCAATTATATGCATAGTCGAGTATCTTTTCGTGACAAAATATCTTGTTTAAAACGGGAACGTTTTTCACCCAAAAATGAAATACTGCCCCCAGAGGTTCAAGAGGTAAAGTTTTGATACCTATGTATATTTAACACCAAATACTTTTAGACTTTGACTCAAGTAGAATTTTACTGGGTGACTTTTCTATGGTATCTTTAATTTTACTCAAGTATGATATTTGGATACTTTTTCCACCACTGGTAAAAAGTCAGTTTGATGGAAACGCATCTCTGGTGGGAAAATGCACATATAGTTTTTATTTATTTATTATTGCCGATTTTTTTGAATATTCGCATGAAAATCTGTTGCAAATTGGATGGAAACCTCGCTACTAACACACAAGTTTGCATTTTAGGTTAGAGCGTTGGACTAGTAACCGGAAGGTTGCAAGTTCAAATCCCCGAGCTGACAAGGTCGTTCTGCCCCTGAACAGGCAGTTAACCCACTGTTCCTAGGCCGTCATTGAAAATAAGAATTTGTTCTTAACTGACGTGTCTAGTTAAATAAAGGTCAAATAAAAAAATAGGAGGAAGAAGGAAGTGAAATGTTAGCATTGCATGCTAAAACGTTACCCACCATGCATAAATTAACACATTTTATATTTTATCTATGTGGAGGAAGTGAAGAGGCTGATCTTTTACATTTTTAAAATTAGGATGTTTCCAACTCTGGATGAGTGTAGGCTATAGGGTCCCAAATGGCACCCTATGCCCTATATAGTGCCCTATTTTTTACCTGGATTTATAGGGCTATTTGGGATACACTCACTCAATGATTAGCTTGACTCATTAAACTCTTCCGCTGTATTGAGTGGGTTTGAATGACATGGGCCAAGGGCTATCTGACACCAGAAATAACATCTGCGTCAAAGCCTAAAGGAACAAAGTGGCTCATCTGCAATAAGTCACATTATGATGTCATCTTATGATGTCATCTTCCAAAGGCAGGAAGTTGTTGGCTTGATAAAATAAGGCTTATCAATTATGTCACCTTATCTCACCACATAATGAAAATGATTTGGATGCATTTGATTTCATAATTTGTGGAAACTTAAAACACACCTGTGTATTATGTATATTTTAGAGGGCAGACAATAACCCCTTAGCCTACAGTCTATAGGGAGGAGGTTAGAGACCTGGCCGGATGGTGCCAGAATGAATAACAACCTCTCCCTCAACGTAACCAAGACTAAGGAGATTATTGTGGACTACAGGAAAAGGAGCACCGAGCACGTCCCCATTCTCATCGGCGGGGCTGTAGTGGAGCAGGTTGAGAGCTTCAAGTTCCTTGGTGTCCACATCAACAACAAACTAGAATGGTCCAAACATACCAAGACAGTCGTGAAGAGGGCACGACAAAGCCTATTCCCCCTCAGGAAACTGAAAAGATTTGGCATGGGTCCTCAGATCCTCAAAATGTTCTACAGCTGCAACATCAAGAGCATCCTGACTGGTTGCATCACTGCCTGGTACGGCAACTGCTCAGCCTCCGACCGCAAGGCACTACAGAGGGTAGTGCGTACGGCCCAGTACATCACTGGGGCCAAGTTGCCTGCCATCCAGGACCTCTACAGGAAGGCCCTAAAAATTGTCAAAGACCCCAGCCACCCTAGTCATAGACTGTCCTCTCTACTCCCGCATGGCAAGCGATACTGGAGTGCAAAGTCTAGGACAAAAAGGCTTCTCAACAGTTTTTACCCCCAAGCCATAAGACTCCTGAACAAGTAATCAAATGGCTACCTGGACTATTTGCATTGTGTGACGCCCCCACCCTTCTTTTTACACTACTGCTACTCTCTGTTTATCATATATGCATAGTCACTAACCATATTTACATGTACATACTACCTCAATCAGCCTGACTAACCGGTGTCTGTATGTAGCCTTGCTACTGTTATAGCGTCACTACTGTAAATAGCCTCACTACTGTAAATAGCCTCACTACTGTAAATAGCTTGTCTTTTTTACTGTTGTTTTTATTTCTTTACTTACCTATTGTTCACCTAATACCTTTTTTGCACTGTTGGTTAGAGCCTGTAAGTAAGCATTTCACTGTAAGGTTTACCTGTTGTATTCAGCGCACGTCACAAATAAACTTTGATTTGATTTGATTAGAATAACAGCAGTCTTCTTTCTTGCAGAGATCCCTGATGACAGAGCTAGAGGACAGGTTGCGCGCATTCAAGGGCTCTGGGAGCGTTCATGAGCCACCTGGGCGCGTTCATGAGCCTCCTTGGCGCGTTCATGAGCCACATTGGCGCGTTCATGAGCCACATTGGTGCGTTGATGAGCCTCTTTTGCGCGTTCGTGAGCCCACTCGGGGCGTTCATGAGCCCCCTCTGCGCGTTCATGAGCCAACTGTGCGCGTTCATGAGCCTCCTTTGCTTTCCTAA
>NC_034190.2:7752073-7777073 GCF_002021735.2 Oncorhynchus kisutch | reverse complement strand
TCGTCATCTTAATTCAGTCTCATCTGAAAGTTGTAAATTCTTGGTTATCTGCACGAACCCTGGCTAACAATTTGAATCAGCAATACAAAATTGGGTTTAATTATTTACTAAATACCTAACTAATCACACAGAATTACACATAATTAAATCATAAACTTGATTACAAATTACGTTATAAAGGAAATCGTCCCTAGTGGGCGGAACAGATATGACAGCTGGTTACACAAAAGAAAAGGGGCTGGGTTTGAGTGAAAGAGCGGGAAGACTGAGGAACAAAGGAAGAAACTGTGCTATCGTAAATACAGTATCTTATGCATTCTAAATTACCGCCCATTTGGAAAAGGAAAATGCAATAAATATTTACTCTGAGCTGCGCTTCAGTAGGTTGGTGGTAGATGGAAGGCCGTGTTGCCCAACCGAGCCCTTTGTCCTTTGAAGAATGTCTCTGCTGGCAAATTGAATACGTTGTAGTAACGTCGTTGTGTGGTAGACGGGATACTGTGTCTGTTCCTTCCTAACCTTGTTTGCAGAGGCTGTTTCTAACTCAACGGCTAGGAGGTATCACTTCTGTAGTGAATAAGAGTTCAAAGTTCATACCATTCGCAACCAAAGCTCACGCTGATGTTGGCTTCGTTCTGTAGTTATTATCTGAACCATTCTGACATCGGACCGTCGTCCTCACATCCTCGGAACAGGAGGTTATATTGTCGTCCAGGCTTTATATAGGAAGGGAGAGTAGGGCGTGTTTGAAAAGTTTTATAGCCCATGTCCCTTCACAGGGGCGGGCCACTGATTGAGCATAGCCCTAACTTATGAAAACCCAAATCTCACATTTTAGAAGCTAAAATCACATTTCATCCCATCAACAATAATTTAATAGTCAAACATTTAAATTGAACAACAATTCCATGTGAATCCGATAACTCTGATGTGTAGACTTTCCACTGTAGAGTTTATGTCATCTTATCATTGATGAGAATGTCTCAGATGACAACCGAACTGACATCATATTCATTAAGTACCACCGCATGGTCGGATTACCAGAATATAGTGAATTTCCCTGCACCTTCTGATGTTCCCAGAATCTCTATGTTAACCAAGGGGTTTGCAAATGTAACATCAGTAGGGTAGAGAGAGGAAAAAGGGGGGAAGAGGTATTTATGACTGTCATAAACCTACCCCCAGGCCAACATCATGACAGTACACCTGTGTAATGATCATGCTGTTTAATCAGCTTCTTGATATGCCACACCTGTCAGGTGGATGGATTATGTTGGCAGAGGACAAAGGCTCACTAACAGGGATATTAACACATTTTGTGCACAAAGTTTGAGAGAAATAAGCTTTTTGTGCATATGGAACATTTCTGGGATCTTTTATTTCAGCTCATGAAACATGGGATTAAACCATTTATTTTACACTTTACATGTTGTGTTTATATTTTAGTTCAGTGTATTTAGATTGTTTTATTCAAATCACTTTCTGAATTGAGTGACTTCAATTAGAAGGAATGACCACTATAGCCTGGTTACAGCCGGGGTGTATTCATTAGGAACCAAAGGGAAGCAAACGGGACGAAACGGGAATGGACCGACCTGAATTGGTCCTATAAGAAACTCTCCTTTTCATTGCAAAACAAACATTTTTAGTGAAACGTTTTTTGTTGTTGTTTGTTACGGTTTGCACTAAATGAATACACCTCGGCTCTCACCATTGTTGAGTACACTATTCCTGATTTTTTATTTTTTTATACCAGGCTATGAAAAGTAGAACGCACAGACTGGAATGTGATGGTGTGCTGAGGCAGAGTCGTTGGACTAGAAATTACAGGGTGTTGCCAAGAGGCTGTTCTTCACATGTCTGTTTGCTTGTTGAGACGTGTTGTAATTTATATGTTTTACCTCCGTCTCTTCCCCTCCATGTTCAGCACAAAAAGGTGGAGCCAGTGATGATGGCCTACGACAGGCCCTCCCCTAAGTTCCTCTCATTCCTGGAGAAGCATTACTGTCTGAAAAACGGTGTACCTCAGGTATGATTTGACGGTGGTCTCTACTGTCATTGTGCCACCAGTGCTTTGTATTCCTCACCGCTGTATCTTTCCTCTGGTAAATTATTATTATACTGTATATTAGCCTGACAGTCAGTACAGCCTCAGATAATGCAGATAGATATGAACATTTCATAAACTAACTGTTTCAGACTGAGATAAGACAGGAGGTGAAGGGGATATTGGCTAAATAAGGAACATACTTGAAGAGAGGCTGGGCCCTACATCAGGCTGGGCCCTACATCAGGCTGGGCCCTACATCAGGCTGGGCCCTACATCAGGTTGGGCCCTAACATCAGGCTGGGCCCTACATCAGGCTGGGCCCTACATCAGGCTGGGCCCTAACATCAGGCTGGGCCCTACATCAGGCTGGGCCCTACATCAGGCTGGGCCCTACATCAGGCTGGGCCCTACATCAGGCTGGGCCTTACATCAGGCTGGGCCCTACATCAGGCTGGGCCTTACATCAGGCTGGGCCCTACATCAGGCTGGGCCCTACATCAGGCTGGGCCCTACATCAGGCTGGGTCCTAACATCAGGCTGGGCCCTACATCAGGCTGGGCCCTACTGTTAATGATTCTGGTAAACAGACTAGCTCTCATCAGGCTGGGCCCTACATCAGGCTGGGCCCTACTGTTAATGATTCTGGTAAACAGACTAGCTCTCATCAGGCTGGGCCCTACATCAGGCTGGGCCCTACATCAGGCTGGGCCCTACTGTTAATGATTCTGGTAAACAGACTAGCTCTCATCAGGCTGGGCCCTACATCAGGCTGGGCCCTACATCAGGCTGGGCCCTACATCAGGCTGGGCCCTACATCAGGCTGGGCCCTACATCAGGCTGGGCCCTATAGTTAATGATTCTGGTAAACAGACTAGCTCTCATCAGGCTGGGCCCTACATCAGGCTGGGCCCTACATCAGGCTGGGCCCTACAGTTAATGATTCTGGTAAACAGACTAGCTCTCATCAGGCTGGGCCCTACATCAGGCTGGGCCCTACATCAGGCTGGGCCCTACTGTTAATGATTCTGGTAAACAGACTAGCTCTCATCAGGCTGGGCCCTACATCAGGCTGGGCCCTACATCAGGCTGGGCCCTACATCAGGCTGGGCCCTACATCAGGCTGGGCCCTACAGTTAATGATTCTGGTAAACAGACTAGCTCTCATCAGGCTGGGCCCTACATCAGGCTGGGCCCTACAGTTAATGATTCTGGTAAACAGACTAGCTCTCATCAGGCTGGGCCCTACATCAGGCTGGGCCCTACATCAGGCTGGGCCTTACATCAGGCTGGGCCTTACATCAGGCTGGGCCCTACATCAGGCTGGGCCCTACATCAGGCTGGGCCCTACATCAGGCTGGGCCCTACAGTTAATGATTCTCTCTCTCCCCTTTCCCCTTCTCTCCCCCTTTCCTTGTCCACTTGTCTCCCCTTCTCTCCCCCTTTCCTTGTCCACTTGTCTCCCCTTCTCTCCCCCTTTCCTTGTCCACTTGTCTCCCCTTCTCTCTCCCCTCTCCCCTTCTCTCCCCCTTTCCCTGTCCACTTGTCTCCCCTTCTCTCTCCCCTCTCCCCTTCTCTAGGTCAATAACTTTGTGGTGTTTGATGGTTTCTTCACCAACAGATCAGGTAATATTCCCATCTCTGTGCCAGGCTATGTCTTCATTCATTCTGGGGTTATTTTCGATGAGTAGTGTTGTGCAACAGGGTTGCGTCCCAAATGGCTCCCTTTCGCCTAATGTAGTTCACTACTGTTGATCAGAGCCCGTATGAGTCCTGGTTAACAGTAGTACACTAAATAGAGAACTAGTGTGTCAGTTGTGACGCAGCCCGTTGCGCAACACTTCTCATCCGAAATAACAGCACCACTCTGGTGTAGTCAGTGTTGGCTTCCTGCCTGTGGTGGTGTGGTGACTGGTAATAGGAGCAGGGTTTGTGCTAGCGTGGGTGTCCACACCCTCACAGGTGTCCGCTTGTGTCACGCCTAATACAGACTGGGCTGTCTCTCCTCTCTGTATCTCTGCCAAAAAACAGACACTCTAATATTTGCAGCTGGGTTTGTTTTTAGAATAAGCTAGATGTTACATCATCCTGTCAATGCATGTATTTGGCCTTAAACCACTCAGAAGGTGTCGCACTAAAACCCAAATCTGTAGCGGCCATCTTAGTTGTGATAAAAGTGTCTGTGGAGGCACATTGCCGAGACGTGCATGTAGCAGACACTGTGTTCAGTCTCCAGAAGCATGTCTGTCTGTACACCGTAGTATGAGATAAGCTGCAGTGCTACTTTTCTGAAGTAATATATTGTAATTTTTTATTTCATTTTTTTACATTTTTGTTAAATGAACAAAAGTAGGCAAAAAAATAAATAAAAATATTTCCCCATTTGCACCCTCCAGTATATTGGATATTTTTGGAGAGTCACTACTAACCCTGGAAAGTTCTGTGAAGTCCTGTTCTTATTATGTTTTTCTATACGCCGGCTTTTGTTCCACCAAACGTTCCCAGGTTCGCCTCCCTCTCCTCTGCCGGATCAGAGAATGTACGGCTTTTTGTAAGGAACTCTCTATCTCTTTTACTCCTCCTCGTTCCTCGCATCCACTCCCCACTTTCTCTCTCGTTTAGCTGCTCTATCCTTTCATTGATGTCAGGGCCCCTCTTTTTCTCTGAGAAAGAGGACGAGAAACAGGGGCCCTGACATAAACAAAGGGATCTCTGTCTCTCTCTCTCTCTCTCTGTCTCTCTCTCTCTCTGTCTCTCTCTCTCTCTGTCTCTCTCTCTCTCTCTCTCTCTCTCTCTCTCTCTCTCTCTCTCTGTCTCTGTCTCTCTCTCTCTCTCTCTCTGTCTCTCTCTCTCTGTCTCTCTCTGTCTCTCTCTCTCTCTCTGTCTCTCTCTCTCTCTCTCTCTGTCTCTCTCTCTCTCTCTGTCTCTCTCTCTCTCTCTCTGTCTCTCTCTCTCTCTCTCTGTCTCTCTCTCTCTCTCTCTGTCTCTCTCTCTCTGTCTCTCTCTGTCTCTGTCTCTCTCTCTCTCTCTGTCTCTCTCTCTCTCTCTCTGTCTCTCTCTCTCTCTCTGTCTCTCTCTCTCTGTCTCTCTCTCTCTGTCTCTCTCTGTCTCTGTCTCTCTCTCTCTGTCTCTCTCTCTGTCTCTGTCTCTCTCTCTCTGTCTCTCTCTCTCTCTCTGTCTCTCTCTCCCTCTGTCTCTCCCTCTGTCTCTCTCTCTCTCTTGCGCTCTCTCTCTCTGTCTCTCTCTCTCTCTTGCGCTCTCTCTCTCTGTCGCTCTCTCTCTCTGTCGCTCTCTCTCTCTCTCTCTCTCTCTCTCTCTCTCCTGTTTTCCTGTTTCTCCTGTCTCTCTCTGTCTGTCTGTGTGTGTGTGTGTGTGTGCTTGCTCTTCTGTATCACTACCCTGCTTCTCTCCCAGCTGGGTCCATTGTATGACACAATGTATCTGACAGATATACTGTAGATATATGATATACTGGAGCAAGCCCTCCCAGGTACCAGGCTGCTATGGTTACCCTGAGATCAGATAGACACACTACCCCAGCCAATCCCTGGCTTCCTTCCCACCACAGATAATAATATACCTATTTGTAGTCCCACCCACTACCAGAGCCATTTATACACACAGTGCCTTGCAAAAGTGTTCATCCCCCTTGGCATTTTTCCTATTTTGTTGCCTTACAACCTGTAATCTAAATTGATTTATATTTGGATGTCATGTAATGGACATACACAAAATAGTCCAAATTGGTGAAGTGATAAAAAAAAATATATAATATCAAAATAATGCAGAACCTGAATACAGTATGTATTCACCCCCTTTGCTATGAAGCCCCTCAATAAGATCTGGTGCAACCAATTACCTTCAGAAGTCACATAGTTAGTTAAATAAAGTACACCTGTGTGCAATCTAAGTGTCACATGATCTGTTTGTATTGTTGGCTCTACCTGTTTGTATGGATGGCTCTACCTGTTTGTATAGATGGCTCTACCTGTTTGTATAGATGGCTCTACCTGTTTGTCTGGATGGCTCTACCTGTTTGTATAGATGGCTCTACCTGTTTGTATAGATGGCTCTACCTGTTTGTCTGGATGGCTCTACCTGTTTGGATGGATGGCTCTACCTGTTTGTATAGATGGCTCTACCTGTTTGTATAGATGGCTCTACCTTTTTGGATGGATGGCTCTACCTGTTTGTATAGATGGCTCTACCTGTTTGTATCGATGGCTCTACCTGTTTGTCTGGATGGCTCTACCTGTTTGTATGGATGGCTCTACCTGTTTGTATGGATGGCTCTACCTGTTTGTATAGATGGTTCTACCTGTTTGTCTGGATGGCTCTACCTGTTTGGATGGATGGCTCTACCTGTTTGTATAGATGGCTCTACCTGTTTGTATAGATGGCTCTACCTGTTTGTATGGATGGCTCTACCTGTTTGTATAGATGGCTCTACCTGTTTGTCTGGATGGCTCTACCTGTTTGGATGGATGGCTCTACCTGTTTGTATCGATGGCTCTACCTGTTTGTATAGGGGCGGCAGGGTAGCCTAGTGTACCTCTACCTCTACCTGTTTGGATGGATGGCTCTACCTGTTTGTATAGATGGCTCTACCTGTTTGTATAGATGGCTCTACCTGTTTGTCTGGATGGCTCTACCTGTTTGGATGGATGGCTCTACCTGTTTGTATCGATGGCTCTACCTGTTTGTATCGATGGCTCTACCTGTTTGGATGGATGGCTCTACCTGTTTGTATAGATGGTTCTACCTGTTTGTATAGATGGCTCTACCTGTTTGTATAGATGGCTCTACCTGTTTGTATAGATGGCTCTACCTGTTTGTATGGATGGCTCTACCTGTTTGTCTGGATGGCTCTACCTGTTTGGATGGATGGCTCTACCTGTTTGTATAGATGGCTCTACCTGTTTGTATAGATGGCTCTACCTGTTTGTATAGATGGCTCTACCTGTTTGTATAGATGGCTCTACCTGTTTGTATGGATGGCTCTACCTGTTTGTCTGGATGGCTCTACCTGTTTGGATGGATGGCTCTACCTGTTGTATCGATGGCTCTACCTGTTTGGATGGATGGCTCTACCTGTTTGTATCGATGGCTCTACCTGTTTGTATCGATGGCTCTACCTGTTTGTATAGATGGCTCTACCTGTTTGTATAGGGGCGGCAGGGTAGCCTAGTGGTTAGAGCATTGGACTAGTAACCGAAAGGTTGCAAGTTCGAATCCCCGAGCTGACAAGGTACACATCTGTCGTTCTGCCCCTGGACAGGCAGTTAACCCACTGTTCCTAGGCCGTCATTGAAAATAAGAATTTGTTCTTAACTGACTTGCCTAGTAAAATATAAAAAATAGATGGCTCTACCTTTTGTATGGATGGCTCTACCTGTTTGTATGGATGGCTCTACCTGTTTGTATAGATGGCTCTACCTTTTGTATGGATGGCTCTACCTTTTGTATGGATGGCTCTACCTGTTTGTATGGATGGCTCTACCTTTTGTATGGATGGCTCTACCTGTTTGGATGGATGGCTCTACCTGTTTGTATGGATGGCTCTACCTGTTTGTATGGATGGCTCTACCTTTTGTATGGATGGCTCTACCTGTTTGTATGGATGGCTCTACCTGTTTGTCTGGATGGCTCTACCTTTTGTATGGATGGCTCTACCTGTTTGTATGGATGGCTCTACCTGTTTGTCTGGATGGCTCTACCTTTTGTATGGATGGCTCTACCTGTTTGTATGGATGGCTCTACCTGTTTGTATGGATGGCTCTACCTGTTTGTATAGATGGCTCTACCTGTTTGTATGGATGGCTCTACCTGTTTGTATGGATGGCTCTACCTGTTTGTCTGGATGGCTCTACCTGTTTGTATAGATGGCTCTACCTGTTTGTATGGATGGCTCTACCTGTTTGTATGGATGGCTCTACCTGTTTGCATGGATGGCTCTACCTGTTTGTATGGATGGCTCTACCTGTTTGTATAGATGGCTCTACCTGTTTGTATGGATGGCTCTACCTGTTTGTATGGATGGCTCTACCTGTTTGCATGGATGGCTCTACCTGTTTGGATGAAGGTAAGACGGCATGTTTAGGTCCTCTAACATTGTACCCAGGCCTGACCCGGTTGACATAGGTCTGCCATAGGGTTGACATAGGCCTGCCATAGGGTTGCCATAGGCCTGCCATAGGGTTGACATAGGCCTGCCATAGGGTTGACATAGGCCTGCCATAGGGTTAATATAGGCCTGCCATAGGGTTGACATAGGCCTGCCATAGGGTTAACATAGGCCTGCCATAGGGTTGACGTAGGCCTGCCATAGGGTTGACATAGGCCTGCCGTAGGGTTGCCGTAGGCCTGCCATAGGGTTAACATACGCCTGCCATAGGGTTAACATAGGCCTGCCATAGGGTTGACATAGGCCTGCCATAGGGTTAACATAGGCCTGCCATAGGGTTAACATAGGCCTGCCATAGGGTTAACATAGGCCTGCCATAGGGTTACATAGGCCTGCCATAGGGTTAACATAGGCCTGCCATAGGGTTAACATAGGCCTGCCATAGGGTTGCCATAGGCCTGCCATTGGGTTGCCATATACCTGTCGTAGGGCTGCCATAGGGTTGCCATAGGGCTGCGATAGGCCTGCCATAAGCCTGGCATAGGGTTGACATAGGCCTGCCATAGGGTTGCCATATACCTGTTGTAGGGTTAACATAGGTCTGCCGTAGGGTTGCCATAGTACTGCCACAGGCCTGCCGTAGTGTTCTCGTAGGCCTGCCATAGGGTTGCCATAGGCCTGCCGTAGTGTTGCCGTAGGCCTGCCATAAGGTTAACATAGGCCTGCCATAGGGTTGACATAGGCCTGCCATAGGGTTGACATAGGCCTGCCATAGGGTTGACATAGGCCTGCCATAGGGTTGACATAGGCCTGCCATAGGGTTAACATAGGCCTGCCATAGGGTTGACATGGGCCTGCCATAGGGTTAACATAGGTCTGCCATAGGGTTGACATAGGCCTGCCATAGGGTTAACATAGGCCTGCCATAGGGTTGACATAGGCCGGCCATATGGTTGCCATAGGACTGCCATAGGGTTGACATAGGCCTGCCATAGGGTTAACATAGGCCTGCCATAGGGTTGACATAGGCCTGCCATAGGGTTAACATAGGCCTGCCATAGGGTTGACCTAGGGTTGACATAGGCCTGCCATAGGGTTGACGTAGGCCTGCCGTAGGGTTGCCGTAGGCCTGCCATAGGGTTGACATAGGCCTGCCATAGGGTTGACGTAGGCCTGCCATAGGGTTGACGTAGGCCTGCCATAGGGTTGCCGTAGGCCTGCCATAGGGTTGACATAGGCCTGCCATAAGGTTGACATAGGCCTGCCATAGGGTTGCCGTAGGCCTGCCATAGGGTTGACGTAGGCCTGCCATAGGGTTGCCATAATGTTTCCCCCCCGTGCTGACTGTATCCTCTTCCACAGCGGCCCAGTGGAGAAAGGTTCCCCCCAAAAAGCTGGACGGAGAGATCAAGCCCTACTCACTAACACAGAGAGGGGGTGAGCCACCGTTTAAACTTGGACAGAACACGTGGAGGATAACTCCTAATGGGCCAGTTTCCCGGACCCAGATTAAGGCTAGTCCTGGATTAAACACATTTAATGGAGATTCTTATTCCAGGACTAGGTTTAATCTGGGTCCGGGAAACCAGCCCAGTACAGCTGGAAAACGTCAGATTTACATCATTTAGTTGTACTAGATAACCCAGTCAAGACATTGTATGACAGCTTGATGAGGATACAGTATATTTTCCCTGGGACTAAACATTGTTACTTGTAGGGATATTTCCCCACTTCATTGTAAACAGAGTGCTAATAGGACAGTTGTCATTCGGCTGAATTTGTGTGGCCTCTATGACAGGCCTTTATATTCTGCCTCGTTACTGTAGGTCAGTTTAGTCTGAAAGACACTGAGCCATTCACTGGGTGTTGTCTCCCCATCTCTCCTCTCCCTCATGGTATTGTCTCCCCCCTCTCCTCTCCCTCATGGTATTGTCTCTCTTCTCCCTCATGGTATTGTCTCCCCCCTCTCCTCTCCCTCATGGTATTGTCTCCCCATCTCTCCTCTTCCTCATGGTATTGTCTCCCCATCTCCTCTCCCTCATGGTATTGTCTCCCCCCTCTCCTCTTCCTCATGGTATTGTCTCTCTTCTCCCTCATGGTATTGTTTCCCCCCTCTCCTCTCCCTCATGGTATTGTCTCCCCCCTCTCCTCTTCCTCATGGTATTGTCTCTCTTCTCCCTCATGGTATTGTCTCCCCATCTCTCCTCTCCTTCATGGTATTGTCTCCCCCCTCTCCTCTTCCTCATGGTATTGTCTCTCTTCTCCCTCATGGTATTGTCTCCCCATCTCTCCTCTCCTTCATGGTATTGTCTCCCCATCTCTCTTCTCCCTCATGATATTGTCTCCCCCCTCTCCTCTTCCTCATGGTATTGTCTCTCCTCTCCCTCATGATATTGTCTCCCCATCTCTCCTCTCCCTCATGGTATTGTCTCCCCCCTCTCCTCTCCCTCATGGTATTGTCTCCCCCCTCCAGCTGTGAGAGAGGAGCAGAGGGCTCTCCCCTGGCCTTTGTGTTGCCCCGCGGCTCCTCCCTTCTCTCCTCCGTTGTCGGTATCCTCCCCGTGCTCCCCAAGCAGGGCCCGCCAGTGCCCCAACCCGGCCCTGGCCCCAGCATCTGCCCCTGGGGGCTACAGGGGCCCGGCCCCCAACCCCCCACTCTTCGGCAGCCTCAACTACAGGGTAAAACGCACCAGGTATGGTATTCCTGAAAAACTGTCAAAACTAAATGCCCAGGTTTACAGGAGGGATCTCAGATGGAGTGATCCCTGACTCCCAGAATCAGGAGGGATCTCGGATGGAGTGATCCCTGACTCCCAGAATCAGGAGGGATCTCGGATGGAGTGATCCCTGACTCCCAGAATCAGGAGGGATCTCGGATGGAGTGATCCCTGACTCCCAGAATCAGGAGGGATCTCGGATGGAGTGATCCCCGACTCCCAGAATCAGGAGGGATCTCGGATGGAGTGATCCCTGACTCCCAGAATCAGGAGGGGCTAAGTCATTTTGGAGGTTGTCAGCATTTATTTTTTACCCTAGGTACTAATACAACTTCACTCCACGCAAACTATCTAAACTAATCCAGTTTTGTGGGAGAGTGTGTACAGCACAGCATTAAATCTGAGGGCCTGTCAGTATCTCTGCCAGGTTTGGAAGGCTTGGAAGGCTTGGAAGGCTTGGAAGGCTTGGAAGGCTTGGAAGGTTTGGAAGGTTTGGAAGGCTTGGAAGGCTTGGAAGGTTTGGAAGGTTTGGAAGGCTTGGAAGGTTTGGAAGGTTTGGAAGGCTTGGAAGGTTTGGAAGGCTTGGAAGGCTTGGAAGGCTGGGAAGGTTTGGAAGGTTTGGAAGGTTTGGAAGGCTTGGAAGGCTTGGAAGGCTTGGAAGGCTTGGAAGGCTTGGAAGGTTTGGAAGGCTTGGCCCGGGGGACACAGAGTTCTTCTCATTTAAGAGTATTGTTCATACAAAGAGGCAGCCTCAGGGCACCAAATGCCATACTATTCACTTTGGGAATAGGGTGCCATTTGGGAGTGTACACAGCTCCTGGGTAAAGTGCTTTCTCTCTGAGTGTCCGTCTCTCTCTCTCTCTCTCTCTCTTGCTCTCCCCCCACACCTAATTGTCCTGTGTGACCAGCACTGCTCTCTTTGTGACCTCTTTTTCTAAATACTGTTCTCTCTCTCTCTCTCTTCCATTCCTTCTCTACTGTCTGTGTACATTTGAAACCTCCACCCACCCCCTTTTTATCCAATTTGACCACAATCATCCAATCCTCCTCCTTCCTCACATCCATTTCATCCTCTCTCTGCCTCCCCTACATCCTAAAAGGAGGACTGGCACACTTCCTGTCATGGATTTAACAGTGAGGGAATGAAACGCCCCGGGCCTGCCTTAGGTGAAGCAGGTTAGTGTTTGATTGGCTCAACCGGGGCTGGCCTCCCGGAGTTGAGCCAATCAAATCAAATGTATTGGTTACATCTGCCGAAAGTGTAGACTTCATCGTGAAATGCCAACCTATGTGCCCTTTCCCAACAATGCACACTTAAAAAAAAAAGTACCAAACATTTTGTAAATAGTAACGTAATAATGAGGCTATGTACGAGGAGTAACGGCACCGAGTCAATGTGCAGGGGTACGAGGTAGTTGAGGTAATATGTACATGTAGGTTGGGGTAAAGTGACTAGGCAAACAGGACAAATAGAAGAGTAGCAGCAGCATATGTAAAGTGTGTGTGTGTGTGTGTTGGAGTGCCAGTGTAGTATTTGTGAGCGTGTGGGTACCGGTCCAGTGAGCGTGTGGGTACGGTCCAGTGAGAGTGTGGGTACGGTCCAGTGAGAGTGTGGGTACGGTCCAGTGAGAGTGTGGGTACGGTCCAGTGAGCGTGTGGGTACCGGTCCAGTGAGCGTGTGGGTACCGGTCCAGTGAGCGTGTGGGTACGGTCCAGTGAGAGTGTGGGTACGGTCCAGTGAGAGTGTGGGTACGGTCCAGTGAGCGTGTGGGTACTGGTCCAGTGAGCGTGTGGGTACCGGTCCAGTGAGCGTGTGGGTACCGGTCCAGTGAGAGTGTGGGTACGGTCCAGTGAGGGTGTGCGTACCGGTCCAGTGAGTGTGTGGGTACCTGTCCAGTGAGCGTGTGGGTACCGGTCCAGTGAGCGTGTGGGTACCGGTCCAGTGAGAGTGTGGGTACGGTCCAGTGAGCGTGTGGGTACGGTCCAGTGAGCATGTGCGTACCGGTCCAGTGAGTGTGTGGGTACCTGTCCAGTGAGCGTGTGGGTACCGGTCCAGTGAGCGTGTGGGTACCGGTCCAGTGAGCGTGTGGGTACGGTCCAGTGAGAGTGTGGGTACGGTCCAGTGAGTGTGTGCGTACCGGTCCAGTGAGCGTGTGGGTACCTGTCCAGTGAGCGTGTGGGTACCGGTCCAGTGAGCGTGTGGGTACCGGTCCAGTGAGCGTGTGGGTACCGGTCCAGTGAGAGTGTGGGTACGGTCCAGTGAGCGTGTGGGTACCGGTCCAGTGAGCGTGTGGGTACCGGTCCAGTGAGCGTGTGGGTACCGGTCCAGTGAGCGTGTGGGTACCGGTCCAGTGAGCGTGTGGGTACCGGTCCAGTGAGCGTGTGGGTACCGGTCCAGTGAGCGTGTGGGTACCGGTCCAGTGAGCGTGTGGGTACCGGTCCAGTGAGCGTGTGGGTACCTGTCCAGTGAGCGTGTGGGTACCGGTCCAGTGAGCGTGTGGGTACCGGTCCAGTGAGAGTGTGGGTACCTGTCCAGTGAGCGTGTGGGTACCGGTCCAGTGAGCGTGTGGGTACCGGTCCAGTGAGCGTGTGGGTACCGGTCCAGTGAGCGTGTGGGTACCGGTCCAGTGAGCGTGTGGGTACCGGTCCAGTGAGCGTGTGGGTACCGGTCCAGTGAGCGTGTGGGTACCGGTCCAGTGAGCGTGTGGGTACCGGTCCAGTGAGCGTGTGGGTACCGGTCCAGTGAGCGTGTGGGTACCGGTCCAGTGAGCGTGTGGGTACCTGTCCAGTGAGCGTGTGGGTACCTGTCCAGTGAGCGTGTGGGTACCGGTCCAGCCTCGTTTTGGCAGATGGCGAAGTCGTCTCAAAATGAGGTGACATAGGTGAGGCACGTGTAGTAATGAATAAGATTCTGTGTTTTCACATGCAAAAAAAATGATATTTTTTTATTTTTTTATTTTTTATTCAAATGTTTATTTGATGGAAAATAGCTTCTGTATGCTTCTGGAAGAAGCACAATGCTACCTTGTTGACAACATGACCGAGCAGCGAGAGATTACTGTTCGATTGGAGAAGGGCGCTCCTCACTCACCGCTTTTTGCCCGTTCTAGTCACAGGCCATAGACTGGTGCCCTTAATCTAACTCCCTGATTGGTGGGAACTTCCCCCGCGCCCAATGTTTACATCAATCCAAGGTTTAGGGATCTGTGACGGGAAGTGTTTAAGTGTGCACTTAGTGGGCAGGGTGTGGACAATCAGGAGGCAACCTAGCTGTCATCCGTCTGTCAAGGCCAGGGGAGTTTAGTATTATATCAATGATTAATTTACTACGAAACGAGGGACGAACAAAACAGAACAAACATGGCTCTCCGGTTAGAGCTTGTTCAACCTTTCCTAGTGTGCTGGTCGTCCGATTCAGGGGATTGTTTATTAAGCAAGTTCCCTTGGTAACCCTGTTTAGAGCTTTGTTTTAACCAATAGTTTCGTAGGTACTCTCATTAAGTGTATGAGGCCACTAAAATAATATGTGGATGACTTTTGGAGGCATATTCATTCATGTTTATTAACATGAAGTTCGCAATGTTTAAAACACAAAACAACTTTTCACTTTGTCATAACAGATTACAGCCCCCACCTATAATTTAGCCCAAACAACTACCTCTTTCCCTACTGTATTTATTTATTTATTTATTTTGCTCCTTTGCATCCCATTATTTTTATTTCTACTTTGCACATTCTTCCACTGCAAATCTACCATTCCAGTGTTTTACTTGCTATATTGTATTTACTTTGCCACCATGGCCTTTTTTTGCCTTTACCTCCCTTATCTCACCTCATTTGCTCACATTGTATATAGACTTGTTTATACTGTATTATTGACTGTATGTTTGTTTTACTCCATGTGTAACTCTGTGTTGTTGTATCTGTCGGACTGCTTTGCTTTATCTTGGCCAGGTCGCAATTGTAAATGAGAACTTGTTCTCAACTAGCCTACCTGGTTAAATAAAGGTGTTCTCAACTAGCCTACCTGGTTAAATAAAGGTGTTCTCAACTAGCCTACCTGGTTAAATAAAGGTGTTCTCAACTAGCCTACCTGGTTAAATAAAGGTGTTCTCAACTAGCCTACCTGGTTAAATAAAGGTGTTCTCAACTAGCCTACCTGGTTAAATAAAGGTGTTCTCAACTAGCCTACCTGGTTAAATAAAGGTGTTCTCAACTAGCCTACCTGGTTAAATAAAGGTGTTCTCAACTAGCCTACCTGGTTAAATAAAGGGGAAATAAAATAAATAAATAACAACATGATGCGTCAACAAGAAACAATGCTTAGAATTTGATAATGAGCCAGAGAAGGCTTTTTCATTGATAGTCCCCTACTTCAGTGGTTCTTAAACTTGGGGTTGGGACCCCATGTGGGTTCCTCTGAAATTTGAAATGGGGTCCCGTGAGTAATCTTAGGAAAAACTTTGGTAACCCCTGTCCTACTTGTATAATTCTCACATTAGTCTTCGGTCTTTCTGTTGGCGTTGCTTTCACTTCATATCATAATAATATGTTTTTTTGTTGTTTTTTCAGTTATTGTTTGTATGATTTGTCAAGCATTCAGTTTTGACATTGTTTGCTAATTCTGTTTTAATTAAGTGTTTCTCTTTTGTTGAAATCTCTTGCTGTTCCCCCACTGTTTCCTTTCTGTTGAATTCTCTTGCTGTTCCCCCACTGTTTCCTTTCTGTTGAATTCTCTTGCTGTTTCCTTTCTGTTGAATTCTCTTGCTGTTCCCCCACTGTTTCCTTTCTGTTGAATTCTCTTGCTGTTCCCCCACTGTTTCCTTTCTGTTGAATTATCTTGCTGTTTCCTTCACTGTTTCCTTTCTGTTGAATTCTCTTGCTGTTTCCTTTCTGTTGAAATCTCTGGCTGTTCCCCCACTGTTTCCTTTCTGTTGAATTCTCTTGCTGTTCCCCCACTGTTTCCTTTCTGTTGAATTCTCTTGCTGTTCCCCCACTGTTTCCTTTCTGTTGAATTCTCTTGCTGTTCCCCCACTGTTTCCTTTCTGTTGAATTCTCTTGCTGTTTCCTTCACTGTTTCCTTTCTGTTGAATTCTCTTGCTGTTTCCTTTTGCACACACTTGTCTTTTTCCCCTTTCTGTACTTTCCTACGATCTGTCTCCTCCTTCGCTCCCTATTCATGTTTCCCTCCCTCTTTCTTCCACTCTCTCTCGTTTTCTCTGTCCTGCTCTTATTTGTCCTCCATCTCCCATTCCCTTGCTCTTCCTATCCTCTCTACCTTCCCTGCTCCATCGCCGTGGTAGCCAACAGGGCCTAGTTGCCAGGGGAAACCTCTACAGTCGCTACATCAACACCCGGGGCTTTGGGCTGTTGTTGGAGACCCAGCAGAACACCTTCAAACTGCCAGGTAACCAGATCTGATTGGCTATGGGACATGTGTAGTACACCGTAACAACACACCACTAAGGACTATGTATGTTTCCCAAATGGCACCCTGTTTGCTATAGGGCACTACTTTAGACCAATCAACCAATCAAATGTATTTATATAGCCCTTCGTACATCAGCTGATACCTCAAAGTGCTGTACAGAAACCCAGCCTAAAACCCCAAACAGCAAGCAATGCAGGTGTAGAAGCACAGTGGCTAGGAAAAACTCCCTAGAAAGGCCAAAACCTAGGAAAAAACCTAGAGAGGAACCAGGCTGTGAGACCAGAACCCTATGGGCCTTTTTGAGAATATTCCCTATTTAGTGCACTACTTTAGACCAGGCCATGGTCTAAAGTAGTGCACTATATAGGGAATAGGGCTCTGGTCTAAAGTAGTGCACTATATAGGGAATAGGGCTCTGGTCTAAAGTAGTGCACTATATAGGGAATAGGGCTCTGGTCTAAAGTAGTGGACTATATAGGGAATAGGGCTCTGGTCTAAAGTAGTGCACTATATAGGGAATAGGGCTCTGGTCTAAAGTAGTGCACTACATAGGGAATAGGGCTCTGGTCTAAAGTAGTGCACTATATAGGGAATAGGGCTCTGGTCTAAAGTAGTGCACTATATATGGAATAGGGCTCTGGTCTAAAGTAGTGCACTATATAGGGAATAGGGCTCTGGTCTAAAGTAGTGCACTATATATGGAATAGGGCTCTGGTCTAAAGTAGTGCACTATATAGGGAATAGGGCTCTGGTCTAAAGTAGTGCACTATATAGGGAATAGGGCTCTGGTCTAAAGTAGTGCACTATATAGGGAATAGGGCTCTGGTCTAAAGTAGTGCACTATATAAGGAATAGGGCTCTGGTCTAAAGTAGTGCACTATATATGGAATAGGGCTCTGGTCTATAGTAGTTCACTATATAGGGAATAGGGCTCTGGTCTAAAGTAGTGCACTATATAGGGAATAGAGTGCCATTTATACATAGACCACTGTGCCCAGGAATGTACTGTGTTGTCTTGTGACTGACCTCTGACCTGTTAGTGCTGTGTACCTCCTCAGGTTTGACACCATTATTGAGAGAGAGAGAGACTGACACGGGGGGACAGACAGACCCCCTGGGACACACAGACAGGTTTGCCATGATGTAATTTCCCCTCATAGACATACTCAGGATATATCTGGCAGACTGTATATATAAAATGCATGCAGGGGGGGTTGGGAAGGCATTGAATAGTAGGTGGCTACAATTGAAAGCAAGAAAAATCAGCTGGAATAACAGTGGATTTGTGTTTTGACTGAACTACATTTCCTTCTCTGCAGCACAAAAACGAGTTCTCTTCCTTCTTCACACTCTCTGTTTCTCTATCACTCATCCCCTCATCTTACCTCTCGTCATATGCCTCCTCTCTCCAACCCTCCTTGTCCCTGTCCAGGTCCCTTCCACCTCTGTCCCTATCCAGGAAGGAGTTGCTCTGCTCCCAGACCACCAGAGAACCAGACAGACAGGCTGGGATGGAGACCAGGGTGTTGGAGAATAGGCTCCAGATGGGGGTAGGGGGAGAGAAAGGAGGTGGGCCCCAGGTGGTTGAGAAGGGGCCATTGGGGGCTGAGAAGGACAGGGGGAGAGGAGGCTGGTCATGGACGGTGGGAGAGAGCTGCTGTAACACAGCTCAGTGGGTCAGGCAGAAGCAGGAATATAACAACACCAGACCCTGGTGACCCACATGGACGGACTGACAGGAAGCAGGAATATAACAACACCAGACCCTGGTGACCCACATGGACGGACTGACAGGAAGCAGGAATATAACAACACCAGACCCTGGTGACCCACATGGACGGACTGACAGGAAGCAGGAATATAACAACACCAGACCCTGGTGACCCACATGGACGGACTGACAGGAAGCAGGAATATAACAACACCAGACCCTGGTGACCCACATGGACGGACTGACAGGAAGCAGGAATATAACAACACCAGACCCTGGTGACCCACATGGAAGACAGACGGACTGACAGGAAGCAGGAATATAACAACACCAGACCCTGGTGACCCACATGGAAGACAGACGGACTGACAGGAAGCAGGAATATAACAACACCAGACCCTGGTGACCCACATGGAAGACAGACGGGCTGACAGGAAGCAGGAGATGGAAGACCGACGGACTGACAGGAAGCAGGAATATAACAACACCAGACCCTGGTGACCCACATGGAAGACAGACAGGAAGCAGGAATATAACAACACCAGACCCTGGTGACCCACATGGAAGACAGACGGGCTGACAGGAAGCAGGAGATGGAAGACAGACGGACTGACAGGAAGCAGGAGATGGAAGACAGACGGACTGACAGGAAGCAGGAGATGGAAGACAGACGGACTGACAGGAAGCAGGAGATGGAAGACGGGCTGACAGGAAGCAGGAGATGGAAGACGGGCTGACAGGAAGCAGGAGATGGAAGACGGGCTGACAGGAAGCAGGAGATGGAAGACGGGCTGACAGGAAGCAGGAGATGGAAGACGGGCTGACAGGAAGCAGGAGATGGAAGACAGATGGACTGACAGGAAGCAGGAGATGGAAGACAGACGGACTGACAGGAAGAAGGAGATGGAAGACGGGCTGACAGGAAGCAGGAGATGGAAGACGGGCTGACAGGAAGCAGGAGATGGAAGACGGGCTGACAGGAAGCAGGAGATGGAAGACGGGCTGACAGGAAGCAGGAGATGGAAGACGGGCTGACAGGAAGCAGGAGATGGAAGACAGATGGACTGACAGGAAGCAGGAGATGGAAGACAGACGGACTGACAGGAAGAAGGAGATGGAAGACAGACGGACTGACAGGAAGCAGGAGATGGAAGACAGACGGACTGACAGGAAGCAGGAGATGACAGACGGGCTGACAGGAAGCAGGAGATGGAAGACAGACGGACTGACAGGAAGAAGGACATAGAAGACGGGCTGACTGACAGATGGATAGATATAAATCAGGAGATGGAAGACAGACTTACTGGCTGACGGATAGATAAGAAGCAGGAGATGGAAGACTGACTGACTGACTGACAGATGGATGGATGGATAAGATGCAGGAGATGGAAGACAGACTTACTGGCTGACGGATAGATACGAGGCAGGAGATGGAAGACAGACGTATGGATGGATAAGAAGCAGGCGATTGAAGACTGACTGACAGATGGATGGATGAATAAGAAGCAGGAGATGGAAGACAGACTTACTGGCTGACGGATAGATACGAGGCAGGAGATGGAAGACAAGAAGAAACAGGAAGTAGAGAGGAGAAAGAGACTGATTTAATAGAGATTTAGAGAAATGGACTGTGAGCTAGAGTTGAGATAGACGGGAAGAAAGCCACAGCCAATCCTCACCCACTTCCCTTCATCCCTCTCACCTGATCACTGGTTAGTGGTGCTATGTTTTCTAGACAGAACAAGTGAGATAGACGGGAAGAAAGCCACAGCCAATCCTCACCCACTTCCCTTCATCCCTCTCACCTGATCACTGGTTAGTGGTGCTATGTTTTCTAGACAGAACAAGTGAGATAGACGGGAAGAAAGCCACAGCCAATCCTCACCCACTTCCCTTCATCCCTCTCACCTGATCACTGGTTAGTGGTGCTATGTTTTCTAGACAGAACAAGTGAGATAGACGGGAAGAAAGCCACAGCCAATCCTCACCCACTTCCCTTCATCCCTCTCACCTGATCACTGGTTAGTGGTGCTATGTTTTCTAGACAGAACAAGTGAGATAGACGGGAAGAAAGCCACAGCCAATCCTCACCCACTTCCCTTCATCCCTCTCACCTGATCACTGGTTAGTGGTGCTATGTTTTCTAGACAGAACAAGTGAAGGGTTTGGTAGTTATGCAACAATAGTCAGCCAGATGTCACAGTATACGTCCCAAATGGCACCCTATTCCATATGGGACCTGGTCAAAAGTAGTGCACTATATTGGGAATAGGGTGCCATTTTGGGGCAGTGAATACTGGGTACTAGTCAGTAGGTTGATGATGGTAATGAGAACCACAGCTTTAGAGACCTACTAAATCTGTCACATGTACCAGCAGCTATTCACTTGAAGCAAAAAGGCAATGGAGCCATGCTGGAAATTCCATCAGACTTGAGTTGACACGTTAGGATGTTTTCAATGTAGAAATAAATGGCCTACGCTGATCACAGAAAGACCTGTCCCTAAATGTTGTTGGAATCGCTTTACTTGTTATGTCTGCGTTATTTACCCATGTATTGATCATAGATTACATTTGATTACCTAAATGTTGATATAGTGCTTTGTGTTTCTCTCATGTCCCCTCTACACCCTTGAACCTCCTGCACTGCCCTCTACTGGCTAAATCCGGTACTGCAGTATCACGAGAACTCAACAGGCAGTCAAGTACAAGACAGGGTTGTGTTCATTCGGCAACAAAACTGAAGACAATTTAGTTAAATGGGGTGGAAAAACTTGGACTTGTCCAATAAGAAATGGCCATTTTTGTTTTGTTTCAAAACGTTTTGTGAACACAACCCTGCTTCCCCTCACACATAGATATCATCCCCAAAACATTGGTATCCTGATTACATATGTTAAACATTCACTACTAATGCCGTGTTTATCTTTAGTCGGAACTAGGTAACTCTGACATTTCCGACTTGCAGTTACACACGTGCCGTATTCAACCAGTTAGCAAGTCGGACATTTCAGAGTTTCCTAGTTTCATACAGCACGTGAATGCGACATTAGTACCATCAAGCTACAACATCAGAAGCCCCACTAAACAAAAATAAACGCAAAGTGTTGGTCCCATGTTTCATGAGCTGAAATAAAAGATCCCAGAAAAGTACCATATGCACAAGAAGCTGATTTCTCTCATATTTTCTACACAAATTTGTTAATATCCCTGTTAGTGAGCATTTCTCCTTTGCCATGATAATCCATCCACCTGACAGATGTGGCATATCAAGAAGCTGATTAAACAGCATGATCATTACACAAGTGCATCTTGCACTGTGGACAATAAAATGGCACACTAAAATGTGCCGTTTTGCCACAACACAATGCCACAGATGTCTCCAGTTTTGAGGGAGCGTGCAATTGGCATGTTGACTGCAGGAATGTCCACCAGAGCTGTTGCCAGAGAATTTAATGGAATTTCTCTACTATAAGCAGCTTCCAATGTAGTTTTAGAGAATTTGGCAGCACGTCCAACCGGCCTCACAACCACAGACCCACGTGTAACCACTCCAGCCCAGGAGCTCCACATCCGGCTTCTTCCCTTGAGGGATCGTCTGAGGCCAGCCACCCGGACAGCTGATGAAACTGAGTATTTTTCTCTGTAATAAAGCCCTTTTGTGAGGGGAAAATGTATTCTGATTGGTTGGGGCCTGGCTCCCAAGTCGATGGGTCTGTACACACCCACGGCTCGCACCTCTGCCCAGTCACGTGAAATCCATAGATTAGGGACTAATGAATTTATTTGAATTGACTGATTTCCTCATAGGAACTTTTAACTCAGTAAAATTGTTGAAATTGTTGCATGTTCGTGTTTATATTTTTTTTATCAGTATAGTTCTACAATTTATCTTCTTTAAAATTTTTAAACCCAAACAACATTAATCCCAGGTTTACGTAGGTTCCTTTCTAAATGTAATCCGTTACTATAGTTACCTGTACAAAATTGTAATCAGTAACGTAACTTTTGGATTACCCCGAACTCAGCAACGTAATGATTACTTTCAGTTATGCTAGCAGATCCCCCTAGACTTCCATTCATTGCGCTGATGCTCGTTAGCATTGGCTCGCGAAACCACCTCAAACTTCCTTCATACTGGACACAGAGACGTATAGTTTATTTCCTTAGCGTTACTTAGCAACCGCACAGTGTTTAGACCGATGGCACTAAGATCCATCCGTAATGACCAACGACTTCTGTCATATGTACACAACATCTACGTGCATTTATTTATCTTTTAAAAATAGTTTGACAAAAAAACACATTCAAAACTAGGTACAAAGAAATTATACACACGAAATAAATGATTATATTCTTTGTTTATCTGTTGGATTCTCTTCAGATTACTGTTTAAAAAATATGTACAAGGGAGCATGAAGTGAAAGAGTTTCTCTCTTGGTTTTCACACGCTGTTTAGCACACTGCAGTCACATAAGAACAGCATCAAACCAACACAGACTTTGTTTTGCCAGAGGCCTGATGGGCCTTCTCATTTTTGTGTTATTGTAATGGGAGATGGCTTACTTGGAAGCAATACAATTTTTTTGAATTATCAAGCGACAAATGATCTGCCTTGATATGTTCATAAAACCATCCATCTGATCTGAGGGATTATAAGGTGACATCTTTGAAAAGGAATCCCTTTTTTGCAAAAAGAGTTCCTGGAGGCAATCTTTAAATAGGTTACTTCCTTGTACGGGCCACCCTCCTCCACCCTCCTCTACCAGTGTGGCCTGCTTTGGGTTTCATAAAATGCGTTGTCCTTTTTTAACTAGTGTGGCATCTTGCTCTACTTGTTTTTTCCTTTGTCTCCGCTGTCAGAATTCCATACGAGCTCATTGGACCGTGGGCGACCTATCGGCTTCTTAGCTGCTCTGCTATGAATGATGCCAACAAAAAGAGGATGTTTAATGATTACAAACGATGATAATCGGCACTCACTAAGTCATGGAAGAAACAGGTCCCTGTCTCGTAACCTCTGTTGATGGATTGGCAAGCTCCTTCAATCCAAACCCCATGACATTCCCTGCTGTCATTTCCCCAAGCTCCTTCACACCCTAAGCAGAACAGAACCTAACAGAACCCCCTGGGTTATGTTCATTAGGCACTAAAACAGAAAGGGACTACCTGGACTTGTCCAATAAGGAACTCTCATTTTTAAAAGTTTTTCTGTTCCATGCCCAAATGAACACAACCCTGCTCATTAACTGGAATGACTAAACCCCAAAACCTCTTTAACTCTACATTATGTAATGGCATCTCCTGCAACTGTCCAATCCCATTTCCACGACAGATAAGGTCTCTGTTTTCCACCCTTTCCCAGTAAGCACTTACACACACCCATCATAGATTTCAAAAGCACTGAATTGGAGTATCCTTTCCACCATTGTTAAATCCATGTAAGATAGTGTGCAAGTGTACACTTTAGGAGAAGGGTGGAGAGTGGAGGAATAGGGACGCAGCCTTAGGTCTCCATTCAATTCTTATTGCAGTAATGCAACGCTACAGCGTGATTGAAATGTAAAAGGTCATTTCAGATTGAGCCATCATATACAGCGTTTAACGTCAATGTAGTCTCCGCAAACGCAGGCACATTTGCCGATACCTTTCAATCGAGGCTATAGTGCTGAACTTCCACGATACGGATGGAATGGAGCCCTTAGTCTCTAGTCAGCCTGGCCCAGCAGGGTGAGGTAGATGTCGGACTGGAGGAAGCGAGGGTAGCAGTCTGTATCCAGGAGGGAGTAGATGCGTTTCTGGGCGTGGGACAGGGAGGTGTGTGATGGGGCCTGTAGGAGCTGTGTGGTTAAGTCTCTGGTCTTACTGTCCAAGTTCACCTGAAAGGGAGAGAGAGAAAGAAAGAAAGAGAGAGAGAGAGAGGCAGAGTGGGGAAAGGGAGGGAGGGAGAGAGAGGGGAGAAAGAAAGAGAGAGAGAGAGGCAGAGTGGGGAAAGGGAGGGAGGGAGAGAGGGGAGAAAGAAAGAGAGAGAGAGGGGCAGAGTGGGGAAAGGGAGGGAGGGAGAGAGAGGGGAGAAAGAAAGAGAGAGAGAGGCAGAGTGGGGAAAGGGAGGGAGGGAGAGAGAGGGGAGAAAGAAAGCAAGAGCGGGAGAGGTATGGAGAAATGGGGGGGGGAGAGACGGAGGAGGAGAGAGAGGGGGGAGGAGAGAGAGGGAGATGGAGACAGAGAGAGAGGGGGGGGAGAGAGAGTGAAAGAGGGCGAGGATGGGGGATGGAGGGGAGAGAGAGGGAGAGAGAGGATGGGATGGAGGGAGAGAGAGAGTGAAAGAGGGAGAGGATGATGATGGATGGGAGAGAGAGGACGGGATGGAGGGAGAGGACAGGGGATGGAGGGAGAGAGAGAGTGAAAGAGGGAGAGGACAGGGGATGGAGGGAGAGAGAGTGAAAGAGGGAGAGGATGGGATGGAGGGAGAGAGAGAGTGAAAGAGGGAGAGGACAGGGGATGGAGGGAGGGAGGGAGAGAGAGAGTGAAAGAGGGAGAGGACATGGGGATGGAGGGAGAGAGAGAGTGAAAGAGGGAGAGGATGGGATGGAGGGAGAGAGAGAGTGAAAGAGGGAGAGGACAGGGGATGGAGGGAGGGAGGGAGAGAGAGAGTGAAAGAGGGAGAGGACATGGGGATGGAGGGAGAGAGAGAGTGAAAGAGGGAGAGGACAGGGGATGGAGGGAGAGAGTGAAAGAGGGAGAGGACATGGGGATGGAGGGAGAGAGAGAGTGAAAGAGGGAGAGGACAGGGGATGGAGGGAGGGAGAGAGAGAGAGTGAAAGAGGGAGAGGACAGGGGATGGAGGGAGAGAGTGAAAGAGGGAGAGGACAGGGGATGGAGGGAGAGAGAGTGAAAGAGGGAGAGGACAGGGGATGGAGGGAGGGAGAGAGTGAAAGAGGGAGAGGATGGGGATGGATGGGAGAGAGAGG
>NC_034190.2:7649573-7747073 GCF_002021735.2 Oncorhynchus kisutch | reverse complement strand
TTGACACTACGCATCCATTTTGATGGATGCGGATTAGGATATACCTCTGTGCAACTGGTGATTGAAAATAGGCACCTGGTAACCTAAAAATATTAATATGGTTCTAAATACATTTAGGAATAGGCCAACATTCACTCAACTTACTGTGGGAAGCGTGTGGAAGGCTACCTGAAACGTTTGACCCAAGTAAAAAAAATTAAAGGCAATGCTACCAAATACTAATTTAGTTTATATAAACTTCTGACCCACTGGGAATGTGATGAAAGAAATAAAAGCTGAAAGAAATCATTCTCTCTGTATATGACATGTAATCCCTGGTAGTAAATAGAAAGTAGATGAAAGCAGTCCAAGAAAGCTTTTAATTTCAATAACAGTAGACTGATGATAGTATTTATGCGGTTGTATTTATCAGGCTATCATTTAGACTGTTTTTGTATTCTGTCTGATTGCTATGTGTGAGCCACATCACTATAAAGACATTTCCATTCCATCAGAATGGACAATACAGTGTATAATCTGAAAGGAACATTGGCTGAGTTTATTACCATCACTCATTCATATATCTTTATGTACATATTCTTTATCCCCTTACACTGTGTATAAGACAGTAGTTTTGGAATTGTTAGTTATATTACTTGTTGGTTATTACTGCATTGTCGGAACTAGAAGCACAAGCATTTCGCTACACTCGCATTAACATCTGCTAACCATGTGTATGTGACAAATAACATTTTATTTGATTTACTTGCCTTTTGGCCAACCAGATAAGCTCAATATTATTGCCAATAATTGGGAAAAAGATCAGAAATGGAGTGCCTGTCTAAACCCAGCCATTGAGATGTAGGAATATAGCCTATATGTCTACAGGCTCCATATACAGTGCATTCGGGAAAGTATTCAGACCCCTTGACTTTTTCCACATTTTGTTATGTTACGGCCTCATTCTGAAATGGATTAAATTGCGTTTTTTTTCCCCCCTCATCACTCTACACACAACACCCCACAATGACAAAGAGAAAACAGGTTTTTAGAAATGTTGGCAAATTTACATTTACATAAGTATTTTAGGCCCTTTACTTAGTACTTTGTTGAAGCTCCTTCGACAGTGATTACACCCTCAAGTCTTCTTGGGTATGAATGACTCTACAAGCTTGGCACACTTGTATTTGGGGAGTTTCTCCCATTCTTCTCTGCAGATCCTCTCAAGCTCTGTCAGGTTGGATGGGGAGCGTCGCTGCACAGCTATTTTCAGGTCTCTCCAGAGGCAGAAGGGTTGAAGTCCGGGCTCAGGCTGGTCTACAAGGACATTCAGAGACTTGTTCCGAAGCCATGCCTGCGTTGTCTTGGCTGTGTGCTGAGGGTCGTTGTCCTGTTGGAAGGTCAACCTTCACACCAGTCTGAGGTCCTGAGTGCTCTGGAGCAGGTTTTCATCAAGGATCTCTTTGTACTCTGCTCTGTTCATCTTTCCCTCGATCCTGACTCGTCTCCCAGTCCCTGCCGCTGAGAAACATCCCCATAGCATGATGCTGCCACCACCATGCTTCACAGTAGGGTTGGTGCCAGGTTTTCTCCAGACGTGACGCTTGGCATTCAGGCCAAATAGTTCAATCTTGGTTTCATCAGACCAGAGAATCGTGTTTCTCATGGTCTGAGAGTCTTTAGGTGCCTTTTGGCAAACTCCAAGCGGGCTGTCGTGTGCCTTTTACTGAGGAGTGGCTTCCGTCTTGCCACTCTACCATAAAGGCCTGATTGGTAGAGAGATGGTTGTCCTTCTGGAAGGTTCTCCCATCTCCACAGAGGAACTCTGGAGCTCTGTCAGAGTGACCATCGGGTTCTTGGTCACCTCCCTGACCAAGGCCCTTGTCCTCCTGATGGTTCAGTTTTGCCAGGCGGCCAGCTCTAGGAAGAGTTTTGGTAGTTCTAAACTTCTTCCAATTAAGAATGATGGAGGCCACTGTGTTTGGGGACCTTCAATGCAGCAGACATGTTTTGGTACCCTTCCCCAGACCTGTGCCTCGACACAATCATTTCTCGGAGCTCTACGGACTATTTCTTCGACCTCATGACTTGGCTTTTGCACTGAGACAGGTGTGTGTACATTTGCAAATCATGTTCAATGAATTGAATTTACCACAGGTGGACTCCAATCAAGTTGTTGAAACGTCTCAATCATGATCAATTGAAACAGGATGTGTTCCTAGCTCCAACAGTGTAGTAGTATGTAACTAGAATGTTTTCCACATTCTAATAGGACTACACTAAAGTATGGTGTGTGTGTGTGTGTATGTGGGGGCACATGTAGCCATGACAACCTAGGGTCTATCTTTAACTGACAACAATTTCCATAGAAGAGCAAGGACACTAGACAGTTTCCCTTTCAAAGCTTTCCTGGAATGTGACTATCAAAAGGAAGGTCACTGAAAACACCATCCCTTAGTTATTTTGATCCCGTACGACAGGGGTAGGTAAACCCTGTTCCTGGACTGCCGCAGGTACTAACTAGGCGCCCACACCTGAACAACTGAGCTAATTGATCAGTTCAGTGAATTGACTAAATTCAACACACCTGGTCTTCCAGGTCAGTTAAATGAAAAAACATGAAGTACCTGCGGGCTCCTCCAGGACCAGGGTTGCCTGAACCTGTTTTACAAGATAACGACAACAAACTGTCACAACAGTGTGTGGTGTGGTGGAATAATACGGGTGTTAGTAACAGGACAGGAGAAATTCTAGAAGGAATGAGGAAGTAAACAAGACATTACTGTATCTTCCTTGGTCACGGCGTGTGTCCCCTAAATGGCACCCTGTTCCCTATATAGTGCACTACTTTTAACCAGAGTCCATAGTCAAAAGTGGTGCACTATATAGGGAGAAGAGGGTGCCATTTGGGATTCAAGGTCCCACCCATTACCCTTGTCACGTAGAACAATCAATCTGAGAACTGGGACTATATTCACGAAGCGTCTCAGAGTAGGAGTGCTGACCTAGGATCAGTTTGGCCTTTTAGATCACAATGAATAAGATGACATGGACCTGATCTTATTCTCTGAGACGCTGTATGAATCAAGACAGCAAAAAAATGGAAGGATTCAATGTTTAGTTTGTTAAATGTGATTTGTAACTCTTAAAAAAAAAAAAGTTTACTCTTGCTACATGAGTTCTATCTCTCCCTTTCTCTCTCACCCTGTCACTAAAGGAGGGCAGTTGTTGCTCGTTCAAATACATTTTTATTGGTCACGTACACATATTTAGCAGATGTTACTGCGGGTGTAGCGAAATGCTTGTGTTCCTAGCTCCAACAGTGCAGTAGTATCTAACTAAATGCTTGTGTTCCAGGCTCCAACAGTGCAGTAGTATATAAATAAATGATTGTGTTCCTAGCTCCAACAGAGCAGTAATATCTAACTAAATGCTTGTGTTTCTAGCTCCAACAGTGCAGTAGTATCTAACTAAATGCTTGTGTTCCAGGCTCCAACAGTGCAGTAGTATCTAACTAAATGATTGTGTTCCTAGCTCCAACAGTGCAGTAGTATCTAACTAAATGCTTGTGTTCCTAGCTCCAACAGTGCATTAATATCTAACTAAATGCTTGTGTTTCCAGCTCCAACAGTGCAGTAGTATCTAACTAAATGCTTGTGTTCCTGGCTCCAACGGTGCAGTAGTATCTAACTAAATGTTTGTGTTCCTGGCTCCAACAGTGCAGTAGTATCTAACTAAATGTTTGTGTTCCTGGCTCCAACAGCGCAGTAGTATCTAACTAAATGATTGTGTTCCAGGCTCCAACAGTGCAGTAGTATCTAACTAAATGTTTGTGTTCCTGGCTCCAACGGTGCAGTAGTATCTAACTAAATGATTGTGTTCCTAGCTCCAACGGTGCAGTAGTATCTAACTAAATGTTTGTGTTCCTGGCTCCAACGGTGCAGTAGTATCTAACTAAATGTTTGTGTTCCTGGCTCCAACAGCGCAGTAGTATCTAACTAAATGTTTGTGTTCCTAGCTCCAACAGTGCAGTAGTATCTAACTAAATGTTTGTGTTCCTGGCTCCAACAGTGCAGTAGTATCTAACTAAATGCTTGTGTTCCTGGCTCCAACAGCGCAGTAGTATCTAACTAAATGTTTGTGTTCCTGGCTCCAACAGCGCAGTAATATCTAACTAAATGTTTGTGTTCCTAGCTCCAACAGTGCAGTAGTATCTAACTAAATGTTTGTGTTCCTGGCTCCAACAGTGCAGTAGTATCTAACTAAATGTTTGTGTTCCTGGCTCCAACAGTGCAGTAGTATCTAACTAAATGTTTGTGTTCCTAGCTCCAACAGTGCAGTAGTATCTAACTAAATGTTTGTGTTCCTGGCTCCAACGGTGCAGTAGTATCTAACTAAATGTTTGTGTTCCTGGCTCCAACAGCGCAGTAGTATCTAACTAAATGTTTGTGTTCCTAGCTCCAACAGTGCAGTAGTATCTAACTAAATGTTTGTGTTCCTGGCTCCAACGGTGCAGTAGTATCTAACTAAATGTTTGTGTTCCTGGCTCCAACAGCGCAGTAGTATCTAACTAAATGTTTGTGTTCCTGGCTCCAACAGCGCAGTAGTATCTAACTAAATGTTTGTGTTCCAGGCTCCAACAGCGCAGTAGTATCTAACTAAATGTTTGTGTTCCTGGCTCCAACAGTGCAGTAATATCTAACTAAATGTTTGTGTTCCTAGCTCCAACAGTGCAGTAGTATCTAACTAAATGTTTGTGTTCCTGGCTCCAACAGTGCAGTAGTATCTAACTAAATGTTTGTGTTCCTGGCTCCAACAGTGCAGTAGTATCTAACTAAATGTTTGTGTTCCTGGCTCCAACAGTGCAGTAGTATCTAACTAAATGTTTGTGTTCCTGGCTCCAACAGTGCAGTAGTATCTAACTAAATGTTTGTGTTCCTAGCTCCAACAGTGCAGTAGTATCTAACTAAATGTTTGTGTTCCTGGCTCCAACAGTGCAGTAATATCTAACTAAATGTTTGTGTTCCTGGCTCCAACAGTGCAGTAATATCTAACTAAATGTTTGTGTTCCTGGCTCCAACAGTGCAGTAATATCTAACTAAATGCTTGTGTTCCTGGCTCCAACAGTGCAGTAGTATCTAACTAAATGTTTGTGTTCCTGGCTCCAACAGTGCAGTAGTATCTAACTAAATGTTTGTGTTCCTGGCTCCAACAGTGCAGTAGTATCTAACTAAATGCTTGTGTTCCTAGCTCCAACAGTGCAGTAGTATCTAACTAAATGTTTGTGTTCCTGGCTCCAACAGTGCAGTAATATCTAACTAAATGTTTGTGTTCCTGGCTCCAACAGTGCAGTAATATCTAACTAAATGTTTGTGTTCCTGGCTCCAACAGTGCAGTAATATCTAACTAAATGCTTGTGTTCCTGGCTCCAACAGTGCAGTAGTATCTAACTAAATGCTTGTGTTCCTGGCTCCAACAGTGCAGTAGTATCTAACTAAATGCTTGTGTTCCTGGCTCCAACAGTGCAGTAGTATCTAACTAAATGTTTGTGTTCCTGGCTCCAACAGTGCAGTAATATCTAACTAAATGCTTGTGTTCCTGGCTCCAACAGTGCAGTAGTATCTAACTAAATGCTTGTGTTCCTGGCTCCAACAGTGCAGTAGTATCTAACTAAATGCTTGTGTTCCTGGCTCCAACAGTGCAGTAGTATCTAACTAAATGTTTGTGTTCCTGGCTCCAACAGTGCAGTAGTATCTAACTAAATGTTTGTGTTCCTGGCTCCAACAGTGCAGTAGTATCTAACTAAATGCTTGTGTTCCTAGCTCCAACAGTGCAGTAGTATCTAACTAAATGTTTGTGTTCCTGGCTCCAACAGTGCAGTAATATCTAACTAAATGTTTGTGTTCCTGGCTCCAACAGTGCAGTAATATCTAACTAAATGTTTGTGTTCCTGGCTCCAACAGTGCAGTAATATCTAACTAAATGCTTGTGTTCCTGGCTCCAACAGTGCAGTAGTATCTAACTAAATGCTTGTGTTCCTGGCTCCAACAGTGCAGTAGTATCTAACTAAATGCTTGTGTTCCTGGCTCCAACAGTGCAGTAGTATCTAACTAAATGTTTGTGTTCCTGGCTCCAACAGTGCAGTAGTATCTAACTAAATGTTTGTGTTCCTGGCTCCAACAGTGCAGTAGTATCTAACTAAATGCTTGTGTTCCTAGCTCCAACAGTGCAGTAGTATCTAACTAAATGCTTGTGTTCCTGGCTCCAACAGTGCAGTAGTATCTAACTAAATGCTTGTGTTCCTAGCTCCAACAGTGCAGTAATATCTAACTAAATGTTTGTGTTCCTGGCTCCAACAGTGCAGTAGTATCTAACTAAATGTTTGTGTTCCTGGCTCCAACAGTGCAGTAGTATCTAACTAAATGCTTGTGTTCCTGGCTCCAACAGTGCAGTAGTATCTAACTAAATGCTTGTGTTCCTGGCTCCAACAGTGCAGTAGTATCTAACTAAATGTTTGTGTTCCTATCTCCAACAGTGCAGTAATATCTAACTAAATGCTTGTGTTCCTGGCTCCAACAGTGCAGTAGTATCTAACTAAATGTTTGTGTTCCAGGCTCCAACAGCGCAGTAGTATCTAACTAAATGTTTGTGTTCCTGGCTCCAACAGCGCAGTAATATCTAACTAAATGCTTGTGTTCCTAGCTCCAACAGTGCAGTAGTATCTAACTAAATGTTTGTGTTCCTGGCTCCAACAGGGCAGTAGTATCTAACTAAATGTTTGTGTTCCTAGCTCCAACAGGGCAGTAGTATCTAACTAAATGTTTGTGTTCCTGGCTCCAACAGCGCAGTAGTATCTAACTAAATGCTTGTGTTCCTGGCTCCAACAGTGCAGTAGTATCTAACTAAATGTTTGTGTTCCTGGCTCCAACAGCGCAGTAGTATCTAACTAAATGCTTGTGTTCCTGGCTCCAACAGTGCAGTAGTATCTAACTAAATGTTTGTGTTCCTGGCTCCAACAGCGCAGTAGTATCTAACTAAATGTTTGTGTTCCTGGCTCCAACAGTGCAGTAATATCTAACTAAATGCTTGTGTTCCTGGCTCCAACAGTGCAGTAATATCTAACTAAATGCTTGTGTTCCTAGCTCCAACAGTGCAGTAGTATCTAACTAAATGTTTGTGTTCCTAGCTCCAACAGTGCAGTAGTATCTAACTAAATGTTTGTGTTCCTGGCTCCAACAGCGCAGTAGTATCTAACTAAATGCTTGTGTTCCTGGCTCCAACAGTGCAGTAGTATCTAACTAAATGTTTGTGTTCCTGGCTCCAACAGCGCAGTAGTATCTAACTAAATGCTTGTGTTCCTGGCTCCAACAGTGCAGTAGTATCTAACTAAATGTTTGTGTTCCTGGCTCCAACAGCGCAGTAGTATCTAACTAAATGCTTGTGTTCCTGGCTCCAACAGTGCAGTAGTATCTAACTAAATGTTTGTGTTCCTGGCTCCAACAGCGCAGTAGTATCTAACTAAATGCTTGTGTTCCTGGCTCCAACAGTGCAGTAGTATCTAACTAAATGTTTGTGTTCCTGGCTCCAACAGTGCAGTAATATCTAACTAAATGCTTGTGTTCCTGGCTCCAACAGTGCAGTAATATCTAACTAAATGCTTGTGTTCCTAGCTCCAACAGTGCAGTAGTATCTAACTAAATGTTTGTGTTCCTGGCTCCAACAGTGCAGTAATATCTAACTAAATGCTTGTGTTCCTGGCTCCAACAGTGCAGTAATATCTAACTAAATGCTTGTGTTCCTGGCTCCAACAGTGCAGTAATATCTAACTAAATGCTTGTGTTCCTAGCTCCAACAGTGCAGTAGTATCTAACTAAATGCTTGTGTTCCTAGCGCCAACAGTGCAGTAGTATCTAACTAAATGTTTGTGTTCCTGGCTCCAACAGTGCAGTAATATCTAACTAAATGCTTGTGTTACTAGCTCCAACAGCGCAGTAGTATCTAACTAAATGTTTGTGTTCCTGGCTCCAACAGTGCAGTAATATCTAACAATACACAACAATACACGCAATCTAAAAGTACAATAATGGAATTAAGAAAAATATAAATATTAGGATGAGTAATGTTGGAGTGGCATTGATTAAAATACAGTAGAATAGAATACAGTATAGACATATGAGATGAGTAATACATAGACTAAGATACAGTAGAATAGAATACAGTATATACATATGAGATGAGTAAAGCAGTATGTAAACATTATTAAAGTTTCTAGTGTTCCATCATTAAAGTGACCAGTGTTCCATCATTAAAGTGACCAGTGTTCCATCATTAAAGTGACCAGTGTTCCATCATTAAAGTGGCCAGTGTTCCATCATTAAAGTGACCAGTGTTCCATCATTAAAGTGACCAGTGTTCCATCATTAAAGTGGCCAGTGATTCCAAGTCTATGTACATAGGACAGCAGCCTCTAAGGTGTAGGGTTGTGTAACCGGGTGGAAGCCAGTTAGTGATGGCTATTTGTGGTAGAAGAAGGTGTTTAGCTTGTCCAAAGCAAGGCGTCGGTGTCCGTGACGTGGCCGATTTGACCTTTGTAGGTCGTGATTGTCTGTAGACCCTGCCACATACGTCTTGTGTCTGAGCCGTTGAATTGCGACTCCACTTTGTCATATCCTAGTCTGCGTGATCAAAACAATCTTGAAGCATGGATTCCGATTGGTCAGAACAGCGTTGAATAGACCTTAGCACAGGTACTTCCTGTTTGAATTTCGTCCTATAGGAAGAGAGGAGCAAAATGGAGATGTGATCAGATTTGCTAAAAGGAGGGCGGGGGAGGGCCTTGCAGGCATTTTGAAAAGTTGAGTAGCAGTTGTCCAATGTTTTCCCAGCACAAGTAATACAGTCAATGTGTTGGTAGATCTTCGGTAGCGTTTTCCTTAAATTTGCTTTGTTAAAATCCCCAGCTACAATAAATGCGGCCTCAGGATATCTGCTTTCCAGTTTGCATAAAGTCCAGTGTAGTTCTTTGAGGGCCGCCGTGGTATCGGCTTGAGGGGGAATATACACGGCTGTGACTATAACCAAAGAGAATTCTCTTGGGAGGTAATACGTTGGCATTTGATTGTGAGGTATTCTAGGTTGGGGGAACAAAATGACTTGAGTTTCTGTATGTTATCACAATCACACTATGAGTAGTTAATCATGAAACATACACCCCGCCTTTCTTCTTCCAGGAGAGTTCTTTATTCTTGTCTGTGCGATGTACTGAGAATCCAGCTGACAGTATAGACAGGGACAGTATATCCCGAGAGCCATGTTTCCGTGAAACAGAGTATGTTACAATCTCTGATGTCTATCTGGAAGGAGATCCTTGCCCTGAGCTTGTCTACTTTATTATCCAAAGACTAGAGAGTAATATACTCGGAAGTGGTGGATGGTGTGCATGCCTCCTGTGTCAGACTAGAAGTCCACTCCGAATATCTCTTCTCTGCTGGCGGTGTTTTGGAGCAGCCTTTGGGATAAGTTCAATTGCCCTGGGGGTACAAACAAAGGATCCAAGTCGTATTCCTGGTCGTAATGCTGGTGAGTTACCGCCTCTCTGATATTTAAAAAAAAATCTGTTCTGCTAAGCACTGAAAATGTAACAAGTACTTTTGGGTGTCAGGGATAATGTAAGTATATATTTTTCATTAAGAATGTAGTAAAGTAAAGATACCCCCAAAACAACTTAAGTAGTACTTTCAAGCATTTTTATTTAACTAGGCAAGTCAGTTAAGAACAACTTCTTATTTACAATGACAGCCTAGGAACAGTGGGTTAACTGCCTTGTTCATGGGGCAGAATGGCAGATTTTTTTTACCTTGTCAGCTCAGGGATTTGATCTAGCAACCTTTCGGTTACTGGCACAACACTCTAACCACTAGGCTAACTGTCGCCCCAACTTAAGTACTTCACACCACTGAGCAGATGCAACAATACGTTAGTGGACAACAATGGTGCTTTCCACTTTTGGTTTGTGTATCATACTGTTTGCAAACAGCTAGTTTGTCTTTTCTTAGCAAGTTGTGGCTAAAATAAATTGTGTTAGCCGCTAATACTAAATCGCTAGTTAGCTGGCTAGCTAATAAAATGTACAGAGTCAGAGCAAACGTAGCTAGCTAATACAGGCTGATACCAGTGCTGGTGTAGGCCTAAATCAGCCTGTTGTCTGTGCAAAAGTATCTTCTAAATCAGAGAGGAATAAGCGAAGCATGAATATGTTAGCTACATAAAGAGAAAACTACAATTATAGGGTCCCACTCCCCTGGGAAACACTGACCAACACTTTGGTTCCTACCCTGTGTCAATAATGCCTCCATAGAGATTCTAATAGTATTTTAATTCCTAATTCTATGAATGTCTTGTCATACAACAACGTATTCAAAGGGCCCACTATTACACTCCAACTATAGATTTAGAATAATCATTTCCATGATTCCAACAGGTCACCTAAGTGTTTTTTTTATCTAAATTGCAAGTCAAATTGCAATTGCAATATTTGGTTAAACATAAGGCTTAGATTCTATTGCCCAGAGTGGAAATGATCTCAAATCAGATCAACTTTTGTTTGTACTGTTCAATCAAACTTCAACCAATCAGAATGGAGAAAGCCTCATTGAAATGATTTTAGAAGGTATGTGTTTCCACTCTAGGGTCACGGACAACTCATAAAGCAAAATGGATAACTTTTATTATCTAAAAACATAAAATACTGTCAAATACCGTCAACAGAACAAATGCATTGTGATATTTTTTCCCATATTTCCCAGCCCTACATTTGGAACACAATCCAGATCATTCGAGACAGTAATCTAAAACGGTCTTACTGTTTTCTATCACATCTATTCATAGTAACTAGTGCTGCACTCAGCTTTATGGAACAGCACACAGCAACCAATGACGTACGCAAAGACCATACGGCCCTATCGCGCTGACATCACAACACACTGCAAGACACTCGTGAGCTGAGGTTGAAAACAGGATCAGAGTACACTTTGTATTTCCTCCCCACCCCCATTCTCCCTGAGCCCTAGTCTCTTGTGGACAGACTACGTAACATAAATGGTATCAGAACATCTGTCAGCGGCCTGTGGGACGCAAACTCAACTCAAAGAGAGACCATAGAAAAACAATACACTTCAATGATGACAAGATCAACATCCAACTCTAATTATAAACGGGGTGGTTCGAGCCCTGAATGCTGACAGCCGTGGTATATCAGACTGTATACCACGGGTACGACAAAACATGTATTTTTCCTGCTCTAATTACGTTGGAAACCAGTTTATAATATCAAATAAGGTATCTCTGGGGTTTGTGGTATATGGCCAATATACAACGGCTAAGGGCTGTGTCCCGGCACTCCACGTTGCGTCGTGCTTTTAAGAACAGCTTTTAGCTGTGGTATATTGGCCATATACCACACCCCCTCCCCTTATTGCTTAATTACAGGTGCCCAGTATACACTCCGGTGCAACAATTGTTCTGGTGGTTCTTTCAACGTCCCTGGTCATTTGGATAAATCACGTTTTGGGAGGTGTGCGTATCTTTATAGACATACATAGACTTGACCCGAAACGTGCAGACGGGTCAAGAATCTAATCAAGTAGTTGGTGCCAGGTTTTCCTTCTGGGATGCCCAGATGACCTTTGCCCTAACCCTTCCATGTTTGTAGATCTGTACAGCGGATGCATTTCGTTGGAAGCTTTACCACTACAGAGATTATGCCTGAATAAAGCCCTTCAGATCAGCAAACATGAAAGGGTAAGGGAGTGGTTTAGTCTACTGGTCAGAAGGGTGTCCTAATCTACTGGTCAGGAGGGTATCCTAGTCTACTGGTCAGGAGGGTGTCCTAGTCTACTGGTCAGGAGGGTGTCCTAGTCCACTGGTCAGGAGAGGGTATCCTAGTCACCTGGTCAGAAGGTGTCCTAGTCTACTGGTCAGGAGGGTGTCCTAGTCTACTGGTCAGGAGGGTGTCCTAGTCTACTGGTCAGGAGGGGGTATCCTAGTCTACTGGTCAGGAGAGGGTGTCCTAGTCTACTGGTCAGGAGGGTGTCCTAGTCTACTGGTCAGGAGGGTGTCCTAGTCTACTGGTCAGGAGGGTGTCCTAGTCTACTGGTCAGGAGGGGGTATCCTAGTCTACTGGTCAGGAGAGGGTGTCCTAGTCTACTGGTCTGGAGGGTGTCCTAGTCTACTGGTCAGGAGGGTGTCCTAGTCTACTGGTCAGGAGGGTGTCCTAGTCTACTGGTCAGGAGGGTGTCCTAGTCTACTGGTCAGGAGGGGGTGTCCTAGTTTACTGGCCAGGAGGGTGTCCTAGTCTACTGGTCAGGAGGGTGTCCTTGTTTACTGGTCAGGAGAGGGTGTCCTAGTCTACTGGTCAGGAGGGTGTCCTTGTTTACTGGTCAGGAGGGTGTCCTTGTTTACTGGTCAGGAGAGGGTGTCCTAGTCTACTGGTCAGGAGGGTGTCCTAGTCTACTGGTCAGGAGGGTGTCCTAGTCTACTGGCCAGGAGGGTGTCCTAGTCTACTGGTCAGGAGAGGGTGTCCTAGTCTACTGGTCAGGAGGGTGTCCTCGTCTACTGGTCAGGAGAGGGTGTCCTAATGTACTGGTCAGGAGAGGGTGTCTTAGTCTACTGGTCAGGAGGGTGTCCTAATCTACTGGTCAGGAGGGGGTGTCCTAGTTTACTGGTCAGGAGGGGGTGTCCTAGTCTACTGGTCAGGAGGGTGTCCTAATCTACTGGTCAGGAGGGGGTGTCCTAGTTTACTGGTCAGGAGGGGGTGTCCTAGTCTACTGGTCTGGAGGGTGTCCTCGTCTACTGGTCAGGAGGGTGTCCTAATGTACTGGTCAGGAGAGGGTGTCCTAGTCTACTGGTCAGGAGGGTGTCCTAGTCTACTGGTCAGGAGGGTGTCCTAGTCTACTGGTCAGGAGAGGGTGTCCTAGTCTACTGGTCAGGAGGGTGTCCTCGTCTACTGGTCAGGAGAGGGTGTCCTAATGTACTGGTCAGGAGAGGGTGTCTTAGTCTACTGGTCAGGAGGGTGTCCTAATCTACTGGTCAGGAGGGGGTGTCCTAGTTTACTGGTCAGGAGGGGGTGTCCTAGTCTACTGGTCAGGAGGGTGTCCTAATCTACTGGTCAGGAGGGGGTGTCCTAGTTTACTGGTCAGGAGGGGGTGTCCTAGTCTACTGGTCTGGAGGCTGTCCTCGTCTACTGGTCAGGAGGGTGTCCTAATGTACTGGTCAGGAGAGGGTGTCTTAGTCTACTGGTCAGGAGGGTGTCCTAGTCTACTGGTCAGGAGGGGGTGTCCTAGTCTACTTACTCCGACTGGCCAGGAGGTCGTCCAGCGATTCAGCCCACTTATCAAGTTCTACCCGACTGAACTTGGCGTTGCTGTGGCCCACCTGACTCCACTGGTGCATCAACGGGAGGCGAGACCTCCGCTCTTTATCACTGTTAGGGAGGAGAGGGGGGAGAGGAAGGGTGAGAGAGATACAGAGGAGAGGAGGGGTAAGGAGAGAGACAGGAAGAGATAGGGGGTGAGGGAGGGAGATGGAGAGATAGGGAGACAGTTGGAGAGGGGTGAGAGGGAGAGACAGGGAGAGGGAGGGATAGGGAGAGGGAGGGAGAAATAGGGAGACAGGAGGAGAAAGGGAGAGAGGGGGGAGAGACGGAGACAAAGGGAGAGAGGAGACAGGCATCAGATTTCATGATAACACAACCCCTCATTTCCACAGCTGTTTGGTAAATGAGGTCCGGATGGGTATCGTTTCAAACGGAACTTCTTAGGATACGTCCCAAATGGCACCCCATTCCCTATGTAGTGCACTACTTTTTACCAGGGAAAGTACCTCATATTCCCTATTTAGTGCACTAATCTTTACCAGAGCCCAAAGGGCTACGTAGGGAATGGGATGCCATTTGGCCAGGGACTGCTTTAGACATCTCCCTCTTAGAATGCTACCTTGTCCACAGTCTATTGCCCACAGTCTATTACCCACAGTCTATTGTCCACAGTCTATTGTCCACAGTCTATTGCCCACAGTCTATTGTCCTCATTATATTGTCTACAGTCTATTGTCCTCATTATATTGTCTACAGTCTATTGTCCTCATTATATTGTCCACAGTCTATTGTCCACAGTCTATTGTCCAGTCTATTGTCCACAGTCTATTGTCCACAGTCTATTGCCCACAGTCTATTGTCCACAGTCTATTGTCCTCATTATATTGTCCACAGTCTATTGCCTACAGTCTATTGTCCACAGTCTATTGTCCACAGTCTATTGTCCAGTCTATTGTCCACAGTCTATTGTCCACAGTCTATTGCCCACAGTCTATTGCCCACAGTCTATTGTCCTCATTATATTGTCCACAGTCTATTGCCTACAGTCTATTGTCCACAGTCTATTGTCCACAGTCTATTGTCCACAGTCTATTACCCACAGTCTATTGTCCACAGTCTATTGTCCACAGTCTATTACCCACAGTCTATTGTCCACAGTCTATTGCCTACAGTCTATTGTCCACAGTCTATTGTCCACAGTCTATTGCCCACAGTCTATTGCCCACAGTCTATTGTCCACAGTCTATTGTCCACAGTCTATTGTCCACAGTCTATTGTCCACAGTCTATTGTCCACAGTCTATTGCCCACAGTCTATTGTCCACAGTCTATTACCCACAGTCTATTGTCCACAGTCTATTGTCCACAGTCTATTGTCCACAGTCTATTGCCCACAGTCTATTGCCCACAGTCTATTGCCCACAGTCTATTGTCCACAGTCTATTGTCCACAGTCTATTGTCCACAGTCTATTGTCCACAGTCTATTGTCCACAGTCTATTGTCCACAGTCTATTGCCCACAGTCTATTGCCCACAGTCTATTGCCCACAGTCTATTGCCCACAGTCTATTGTCCACAGTCTATTGACCACAGTCTATTGTCCACAGTCTATTGTCCACAGTCTATTGCCCACAGTCTATTGTCCACAGTCTATTGTCCATAGTCTATTGTCCACAGTCTATTGCCCACAGTCTATTGTCCACAGTCTATTGCCCACAGTCTATTGTCCTCATTATATTGTCCACAGTCTATTGCCTACAGTCTATTGTCCACAGTCTATTGTCCACAGTCTATTGTCCAGTCTATTACCCACAGTCTATTGTCCACAGTCTATTGTCCACAGTCTATTGCCCACAGTCTATTGTCCTCATTATATTGTCCACAGTCTATTGCCTACAGTCTATTGTCCACAGTCTATTGTCCACAGTCTATTGTCCACAGTCTATTGCCCACAGTCTATTGCCCACAGTCTATTGTCCACAGTCTATTGCCCACAGTCTATTGTCCACAGTCTATTGTCCACAGTCTATTACCCACAGTCTATTGTCCACAGTCTATTGCCCACAGTCTATTGCCCACAGTCTATTGCCCACAGTCTATTGTCCACAGTCTATTGTCCACAGTCTATTGTCCACAGTCTATTACCCACAGTCTATTGTCCACAGTCTATTGCCCACAGTCTATTGCCCACAGTCTATTGCCCACAGTCTATTGCCCACAGTCTATTGTCCACAGTCTATTGTCCACAGTCTATTGTCCACAGTCTATTGCCCACAGTCTATTGCCCACAGTCTATTGCCCACAGTCTATTGCCCACAGTCTATTGTCCACAGTCTATTGTCCACAGTCTATTGCCCACAGTCTATTGCCCACAGTCTATTGCCCACAGTTCCCACAGTCTATTGCCCACAGTCTATTGCCCACAGTCTATTGTCCACAGTCTATTGTCCACAGTCTATTGCCCACAGTCTATTGCCCACAGTCTATTGCCCACAGTCTATTGCCCACAGTCTATTGCCCACAGTCTATTGCCCACAGTCTATTGCCCACAGTCTATTACCCACAGTCTATTACCCACAGTCTATTACCCACAGTCTATTACCCACAGTCTATTACCCACAGTCTATTGCCCACAGTCTATTGCCCACAGTCTATTACCCACAGTCTATTACCCACAGTCTATTACCCACAGTCTATTACCCACAGTCTATTACCCACAGTCTATTGTCCACAGTCTATTGCCCACAGTCTATTACCCACAGTCTATTGCCCACAGTCGATGACCTCACCTGTCTCTCTGTTCTTTCTGTTCTGGGTTAAACAGGTTGGAATGTGATGAATGGGGACTCTGGAAATACAGACACAATTAGTTTGTTTCCAAGTTGAAATGATTGGCATGTGCCACTCCTACAGTCAACACACACACACACACACACACACACACACACACACACACACACACACACACACATATACAACATTTTTAAGAAGTTCTGTTTGAGCAATATTTTCCTGTATCGAGTCATTGTCGCCATTTAAAAAAAACATTCAACATTCCAAACCTAAAGCATTAAAACATGACGTAGTGGATGTCAATGTGGATGATATAGGAGAAATAGGAGAGGAGGGGGACTCGCTATTCATTGGTTTTGCCATTTGGCAGATGCTTTTATCTAAAAGAACAAAAGGAAAGACTAGATGAGTGTCTAATGAGTTACACAATGACAGGAATAATATGCATGTGTAACAGTATAACTTTAGACCGTTCCCCTCGCCCATACTCGGGCGCGAACCAGGGACCCTCTGCACACATCAACAACAGTCACCCACCGAAGTATCGTTGCCCATCGCTCCACAAAAGCAGCGGCCCTTGCAGAGCAAAGGGAACTACTACTTCAAGGTCTCAGAGGAAGGGGAACTACTACTTCAAGGTCTCAGAGGAAGGGGAACTACTACTTCAAGGTCTCAGAGCAAGTGACGTCACCGATTAAAACGCTATTTAGCGCGAACCACCGCTAACTAAGCTAGCCGTTTCACATCCGTGACAATATTTAAATCAAATTGAGAATATTTGAGGTAAATGTGTGCTGTTGAGCATGATTATTTAATCCTTTGTCAACTTAGTGTGACCTTGACATTAACAAAACCTCTTTATAAGTAACACTCTGTCAGATGAATCTCAAGGTTGGAATTACTACTGAGAGGAACCAGAAAGGGTGCATTTCTTTATTAGCTCATACACTTCCCTGATTGGAGTAGAGATTTCACAAGGTCCAATGGAATGGTCTGAAATGGTGCACCCGGAAATCTAGAACTAACGCACCTAGTCAAAACCCATCTAACACACACAGGCTATCCATTCCCATACTGCCAGTCCTAAAACACCCAATACCCTAAACACTGCCAGGGACCACTCCTCTAGTGATCCTGACCTCCCACATCCCCCTTTACCTGCCCAAACAGGCTCTTCAGGTGTAGCTTGGCTGCTGACAGCTTGGCTCTGGTGTGGGACCGTTGCTGTGACTTCAAGGACAAGGGGCTGAAGCCAGAGGTTGAGAGCGAGGGAGAGGGCGGTGGCAGGTTGTCGCTGCCCACGCTCTCTGTGCTGCGGCCCGTCGTCCCCGGCGCCAACTGCCCGTCACTATATGCCCTACATCCTTCATTGAGGTTCACCACTCCAAGAAATCCCTTACCCTCTAGCTTCCCCAGTTCTGTGAAGTTCTCCACACTGACGCTGTGGTCCCTGCTCAGCTCCCCCCTCCCGTGGCTGGCTCCAGGCTCCACGATGATAGGGGTAGGGGGGAAAGAGGTGGTTCGCCCATCCAATTCGTCACCTTCCAGGTCGGGGTTGCAGGTACCTGACTCCCCGTCCCGGCTGTGGTAGTTGTGGCCCTTCGCGGATACTTTCCTCCGTGGCAGGAAATCCATATCGAGTAGAGACCCCTCGGAGCTGTACCGTCGCATGATGGCAGTGGTGGAGTTAAGAGACCAGGAAGGATGGAGGGACTGATGTGCAGGTGGAGTTAAGAGACCAGGAAGGATGGAGGGACTGATGTGCAGGTGGAGTTAAGAGACCAGGAAGGATGGAGGGACTGATGTGCAGGTGGAGTTAAGAGACCAGGAAGGATGGAGGGACTGATGTGCAGGTGGAGTTAAGAGAGTGAAGGGAAAGGGAGGATGAAAGAGAGAAATAGTCTGGAGGGAGGACCCCAGAACAGCCTATAAAAGATGAAAACAGAGAGAGGGGGAATTGGACATGATAGATTTGGACAATCACAGAAAATGGGTGAAATGGGTCAATTCATCCGGACCACAGTGTGCTGTTCCATATCATTGGTACACTTTTACAGAGTGCAGCTGGTCGGACTCATGATCTGTGTCCCAAATGGCACCCTATTCCCTACATAGTGCCCTATTTTTTTGACCAGGGCCCATAGAGTAGTGCACCATGTAGGGAATAGGGTGCCATTTGGGATGTAGATCATGAGTCAGACCAGCTGCAGTATGTATGATAACAACTGCTATGTCCAATGCTGTCAAGTCCACTCTACATGCAATGTGGGTTAACGAGAAAGCTTTTTTTCTGATATTCATATGTGACATATTGAAACCACCTATTCGTTTTCAACTGACATGAGAGACATATTAACATTAATGTGTTGGCCCCTTGGCTGCAAAAATGTGATGAACTGTAGTCATTGAATTCAGCAGATTTTTACTGATTCGACTGACTTGAAATATTGATTTGAGTGAAATGGTCTTCCTGCAACTTGACCCACATCTAAATGACATATGACTGGTGTGAAGAGTAACATGTATTATCCATACTATCATATAACTGATTTAAACAGCAACATTTATTCTCCATACTATCATCAGTAACATTTATTCTCCATACTATCATATAACTGATTTAAACAGCAACATTTATTCTCCATACTATCATCAGCAACATTTATTCTCCATACTATCATCAGCAACATTTATTCTCCATACTATAATATAACTGATTTAAACAGCAACATGTATTCTCCATACTATCATCAGCAACATGTATTCTCCATACTATCATCAGCAACATGTATTCTCCATACTATCATATAACTGATTTAAACAGCAACATGTATTCTCCATACTATCATATAACTGATTTAAACAGCAACATGTATTCTCCATACTATCATATAACTGATTTAAACAGCAACATTTATTCTCCATACTATCATGTTTAATTATGTTTTTAACTTGGTGTTTTAATTGTGTATTAACGTGATAACCACACATGTCAGTGTTTATGCTGTGTATAACTCAAATGTTGAACTTGGGCTGTCTAGAAGACATTACATAACTGTTGAGACTGCCGATGAGAACTTTAAACAGAAGTATTATCTATGTCCCACAGGAGGGGAGCTGAATTCCTTGCAGTAAATCTAACAACAACAGAAAAGAGCCGGGGTAAAATGTATTACCTCGATGTCCTGCGGTTACTCTGCCACCTGTGCTTTCATGATTTTGGCTCCAAACAAAGAGTTCTCTGTCCCGGGAAGTATATCCACTGATTGAACCATAATCTATATATATATTCGTTTAGGCTTGCTTTAGTTGAGAGTCTCACTTGTGACGTCAGAGCATTGCCTGTTGTGTATTGTTAACTAGGAACCAAAACGGAAGCAAACGGAACGAAACGGGGAGAGACCTAGCTGGATTTGTCCAATATAAAGTCTCGTTTTAATGCGAAACGTTTTCGTTTGTAGTAAATGGTTCCGGTTGCAAAACGTTTTGTATTAATGATTACACCCGTGCCAAGACACGGAGTCGCGGATGCCCCCTCTCTCTCTCTCCACCGAGTGCTCTCAATAATCAACAGAGTCCTGACGCTGCATGTGTTACTGAATATCTATGAATACGTAGCAAGCATACAGACAGACGAAACGAAATCACTAGCACCAAGAAAGTTTCTCTGTCTCAAACTTCATTCAGACCTTTTTTAAATCTCACACTTGCATGAACCAGAAACGCCTATTGTCTGTGTTGCCACCCACAACTCCGTCTCAGCTTGCCGTGTTGTCTCTTGAAGCGCTCTGTACAATACAACATCATTCACATATTTTAGGTGTGTCGTGGAAAAACACTTCTGAACTCCCCGGGGTTAGGAAGCTTACTTTGAATGGAACTACCGAAGGGAGGAAACTTTTCTGTAGCTGCCTGAGCTATTTTAATAATGTCAGTGTCAGTGACGGAATGGAAGATCATTCAAAATAGGTTGTTTATATTGAATAAAATGTTCAAATTAACTTCAATAATTTGAAAAATGATCTTATTTTGTTATTTAAACAGTATGTTTTTATTATCCATATCTTTGGTTTTAACAACGTTGGCCAACAAAGGACTTTGCACATGGTGTCATGCCATCTCTGAACTGTACTCTAAATGTATTTTATTTATTTTATTTTACCTTTATTTAACCAGGTAGGCAAGTTGAGAACAAGTTCTCATTTACAATTGCGACCTGGCCAAGATAAAGCAAAGCAGTTCGACAGATAAAACGACACAGAGTTACACATGGAGTAAAAACAAACATACAGTCAATAATGCAGTATAAACAAGTCTATATACAATGTGAGCAAATGAGGTGAGAAGGGAGGTAAAGGCAAAAAAGGCCATGATGGCAAAGTAAATACAATATAGCAAGTAAAATACTGGAATGGTAGTTTTGCAATGGAAGAATGTGCAAAGTAGAAATAAAAAATAATGGGATGCAAAGGAGCAAAATAAATAAATAAATTAAAATTAAATACAGTTGGGAAAGAGGTAGTTGTTTGGGCTAAATTATAGGTGGGCTATGTACAGGTGCAGTAATCTGTGAGCTGCTCTGACAGTTGGTGCTTAAAGCTAGTGAGGGAGATAAGTGTTTCCAGTTTCAGAGATTTTTGTAGTTCGTTCCAGTCATTGGCAGCAGAGAACTGGAAGGAGAGGCGGCCAAAGAAAGAATTGGCTTTGGGGGTGACTAGAGAGATATACCTGCTGGAGCGTGTGCTACAGGTGGGAGATGCTATGGTGACCAGCGAGCTGAGATAAGGGGGGACTTTACCTAGCAGGGTCTTGTAGATGACATGGAGCCAGTGGGTTTGGCGACGAGTATGAAGCGAGGGCCAGCCAACGAGAGCGTACAGGTCGCAATGGTGGGTAGTATATGGGGCTTTGGTGATAAAACGGATTGCACTGTGATAGACTGCATCCAATTTGTTGAGTAGGGTATTGGAGGCTATTTTGTAAATGACATCGCCAAAGTCGAGGATTGGTAGGATGGTCAGTTTTACAAGGGTATGTTTGGCAGCATGAGTGAAGGATGCTTTGTTGCGAAATAGGAAGCCAATTCTAGATTTAACTTTGGATTGGAGATGTTTGATATGGGTCTGGAAGGAGAGTTTACAGTCTAACCAGACACCTAAGTATTTGTAGTTGTCCACGTATTCTAAGTCAGAGCCGTCCAGAGTAGTGATGTTGGACAGGCGGGTAGGTGCAGGTAGCGATCGGTTGAAGAGCATGCATTTAGTTTTACTTGTATTTAAGAGCAATTGGAGGCCACGGAAGGAGAGTTGTATGGCATTGAAGCTTGCCTGGAGGGTTGTTAACACAGTGTCCAAAGAAGGGCCGGAAGTATACAGAATGGTGTCATCTGCGTAGAGGTGGATCAGGGACTCACCAGCAGCAAGAGCGACCTCATTGATGTATACAGAGAAGAGAGTCGGTCCAAGAATTGAACCCTGTGGCACCCCCATAGAGACTGCCAGAGGTCCGGACAGCAGACCCTCCGATTTGACACACTGAACTCTATCAGAGAAGTAGTTGGTGAACCAGGCGAGGCAATCATTTGAGAAACCAAGGCTGTCGAGTCTGCCGATGAGGATATGGTGATTGACAGAGTCGAAAGCCTTGGCCAGATCAATGAATACGGCTGCACAGTAATGTTTCTTATCGATGGCGGTTAAGATATCGTTTAGGACCTTGAGCGTGGCTGAGGTGCACCCATGACCAGCTCTGAAACCGGATTGCATAGCAGAGAAGGTATGGTGAGATTCGAAATGGTCGGTAATCTGTTTGTTGACTTGGCTTTCGAAGACCTTAGAAAGGCACGGTAGGATATATATAGGTCTGTAGCAGTTTGGGTCAAGAGTGTCCCCCCCTTTGAAGAGGGGGATGACCGCAGCTGCAAATAACTGCACTGTACTGCATTACGCTGTTCATCACTCTGCATTTAGATATAGTCATACTGATACTGTAAATACACGGAATATCAACCATATACCTATTGGATATTAACTATATACCCACCATATATTAACCATATACCTATTGGATATCAACCATATACCCACTATATAGCCAGCAGCGTCCCACCCTGCATCCCACTCCTGGCTTGCTTCTGAAGCTAAGCAGGGTTGGTCCTGGTCAGTTCCTGGATGGGAGACCAGATGCTGCTGGAAGTGGTGTTGGGGGGACAGTAGGAGGCACTCTTTCCTCTGGTCTAAAAAAATATCCCAATGCCCCAGGGCAGTGATTGGGGACACTGCCCTGTGTAGAGTGCTGTCTTTCGGATGGGATGTTAAACAGGTGTCCTGACTCCCTGAGGTCGCTAAAGATATCTTAAGAGTAGGGGTATTAACCCTGATGTCCTGGCTAAATTCCCAATCTGGCCCTCAAACCATCACGGTCACCTAATAATCCCCAGTTTACAATTAGCTCATTCATCCTCCTCCTCTCCCCTGTAACTATACCCCAGGTCATTGCAGTAAATGAGAAGGTGTTCTCAGTCAACTTACTGGGTAAAATAATGGATAAATAAAGAAAAACATATCAACTATATACCCACTCTATCTGTTCATTCTCTTACAGATCTATGCTCACTCTAACTAGTTGTATATAATGTATGTAAACTTTGTTTAAACTCCTTTGCTTGTAGTCTGTCTCTAAATGTTGCCTATCACTAGCAGCACCATATCACCAGGTAACATTCTGAGTATATTGTCGATCACTAGCAGCACCATATCACCAGGTAACATTCTGAGTATGTTGAATAACAGCACCATATCACCAGGTAACATTCTGAGTATGTTGTCTAACAGCACCATATCACCAGGTAACATTCTGAGTATATTGTCGATCACTAGCAGCACCATATCATCAGGTAACATTCTGAGTATGTTGTCTATCACTAGCAGCACCATATCACCAGGTAACATTCTGAGTATATTGTCGATCACTAGCAGCACCATATCATCAGGTAACATTCTGAGTATTTTGTCTATCACTAGCAGCACCATATCACCAGGTAACATGCTGAGTATGTTGTCTAGCAGCACCATATCACCTGGTAACATTCTGAGTATGTTGTCTAACAGCACCATATCACCAGGTAACATTCTGAGTATGTTGTCTAACAGCACCATATCACCAGGTAACATTCTGAGTATGTTGTCTAACAGCACCATATCACCAGGTAACATTCTGAGTATGTTGTCTAACAGCACCATATCACCAGGTAACATTCTGAGGATGTTGTCTAGCAGCACCATATCACCAGGTAACATTCTGAGTATGTTGTCTAACAGCACCATATCACCAGGTAACATTCTGAGTATGTTGTCTAACAGCACCATATCACCAGGTAACATCCTGAGTATGTTTTCTATCACTATCGGCACCATATCACCAGGTAACATTCTGAGTATGTTGTCTAGCAGCACCATATCACCAGGTAACATTCTGAGTATGTTGTCTAACAGCACCATATCACCAGGTAACATTCTGAGTATGTTGTCTAACAGCACCATATCACCAGGTAACATTCTGAGTATGTTGTCTAACAGCACCATATCACCAGGTAACATTCTGAGTATGTTGTCTAACAGCACCATATCACCAGGTAACATTCTGAGTATGTTGTCTAGCAGCACCATATCACCAGGTAACAATCTGAGTATGTTGTCTAGCAGCACCATATCACCAGGTAACATTCTGAGTATGTTGTCTAGCAGCACCATATCACCAGGTAACATTCTGAGTATGTTGTCTAGCAGCACCATATCACCAGGAGACATTATCAGTATGTTGTCTAACAGCACCATATCACCAGGTAACATTCTGAGTATGTTGTCTAACAGCACCATATCACCAGGTAACAATCTGAGTATGTTGTCTAGCAGCACCATATCACCAGGTAACATTCTGAGTATGTTGTCTAGCAGCACCATATCACCAGGTAACATTCTGAGTATGTTGTCTAGCAGCACCACATCACCAGGTAACATTCTGAGGATGTTGTCTAACAGCACCATATCACCAGGTAACATTCTGAGTATGTTGTCTAGCAGCACCATATCACCAGGTAACATTCTGAGTATGTTGTCTAGCAGCACCATATCACCAGGTAACAATCTGAGTATGTTGTCTAGCAGCACCATATCACCAGGTAACATTCTGAGTATGTTGTCTAGCAGCACCATATCACCAGGTAACATTCTGAGTATGTTGTCTAGCAGCACCATATCACCAGGTAACATTCTGAGTATGTTGTCTAGCAGCACCATATCACCAGGTAACATTCTGAGTATGTTGTCTAGCAGCACCATATCACCAGGTAACATTCGGAGTATGTTGTCTAACAGCACCATATCACCAGGTAACATTCTGAGTATATTGTCGATCACTAGCAGCACCAGGTAACATTCTGAGTATATTGTTGATCACTAGCAGCACCATATCACCAGGTAACATTCTGAGTATGTTGTCTAACAGCACCATATCACCAGGTAACATTCTGAGTATGTTGTCTAACAGCACCATATCACCTGGTAACATTCTGAGTATGTTGTCTAACAGCACCATATCACCAGGTAACATTCTGAGGATGTTGTCTAGCAGCACCATATCACCAGGTAACATTCTGAGTATGTTGTCTAGCAGCACCATATCACCAGGTAACATTCCGAGGATGTTGTCTAACAGCACCATATCACCAGGTAACATTCTGAGTATGTTGTCTAGCAGCACCATATCACCAGGTAACATTCTGAGTATGTTGTCTAACAGCACCATATCACCAGGTAACATTCTGAGTATGTTGTCTAACAGCACCATATCACCAGGTAACATTCTGAGTATGTTGTCTAACAGCACCATATCACCAGGTAACATTCTGAGTATGTTGTCTAGCAGCACCATATCACCAGGTAACATTCTGAGTATGTTGTCTAGCAGCACCATATCACCAGGTAACATTCTGAGTATGTTGTCTAGCAGCACCATATCACCAGGAAACATTCTGAGGATGTTGTCTAACAGCACCATATCACCAGGTAACATTATGAGTATGTTGTCTAGCGGCACCATATCACCAGGTAACATTCTGAGTATGTTGTCTAACAGCACCATATCACCAGGTAACATTCTGAGTATGTTGTCTAACAGCACCATATCACCAGGTAACATTCTGAGTATGTTGTCTAGCAGCACCATATCACCAGGTAACATTCGGAGTATGTTGTCTAGCAGCACCATATCACCAGGTAACATTCGGAGTATGTTGTCTAACAGCACCATATCACCTGGTAACATTCTGAGTATGTTGTCTAACAGCACCATATCACCAGGTAACATTCTGAGTATATTGTCGATCACTAGCAGCACCAGGTAACATTCTGAGTATATTGTTGATCACTATCAGCACCATATCACCAGGTAACATTCTGAGTATGTTGTCTAACAGCACCATATCACCAGGTAACATTCTGAGTATGTTGTCTAACAGCACCATATCACCTGGTAACATTCTGAGTATGTTGTCTAACAGCACCATATCACCAGGTAACATTCTGAGTATATTGTCGATCACTAGCAGCACCAGGTAACATTCTGAGTATATTGTTGATCACTAGCAGCACCATATCACCAGGTAACATTCTGAGTATGTTGTCTAACAGCACCATATCACCAGGTAACATTCTGAGTATATTGTCGATCACTAGCAGCACCAGGTAACATTCTGAGTATATTGTTGATCACTAGCAGCACCATATCACCAGGTAACATTCTGAGTATGTTGAATAACAGCACCATATCACCAGGTAACATTCTGAGTATGTTGTCTAACAGCACCATATCACCAGGTAACATTCTGAGTATATTGTCGATCACTAGCAGCACCATATCATCAGGTAACATTCTGAGTTTTTTGTCTATCACTAGCAGCACCATATCACCAGGTAACATTCTGAGTATGTTGTCTAGCAGCACCATATCACCTGGTAACATTCTGAGTATGTTGTCTAACAGCACCATATCACCAGGTAACATTCTGAGTATGTTGTCTAACAGCACCATATCACCAGGTAACATTCTGAGTATGTTGTCTAACAGCACCATATCACCAGGTAACATTCTGAGTATGTTGTCTAACAGCACCATATCACCAGGTAACAATCTGAGTATGTTGTCTAGCAGCACCATATCACCAGGTAACATCCTGAGTATGTTGTCTAGCAGCACCATATCACCAGGTAACATTCTGAGTATGTTGTCTAGCAGCACCATATCACCAGGTAACATTCTGAGTATGTTGTCTAGCAGCACCATATCACCAGGTAACATTCCGAGGATGTTGTCTAGCAGCACCATATCACCAGGTAACATTCTGAGTATGTTGTCTAACAGCACCATATCACCAGGTAACATTCTGAGTATGTTGTCTAACAGCACCATATCACCAGGTAACATTCTGAGTATGTTGTCTATCACTAGCAGCACCATATCACCAGGTAACATTCTGAGTATATTGTCGATCACTAGCAGCACCATATCATCAGGTAACATTCTGAGTATTTTGTCTATCACTAGCAGCACAGCATAATCACCAGGTAACATTCTGAGTATGTTGTCTAACAGCACCATATCACAGGTAACATTCTGAGTATGTTGTCTAACAGCACCCTATCACCAGGTAACATTCTGAGTATGTTGTCTAACAGCACCATATCACCAGGTAACATTCTGAGGATGTTGTCTAGCAGCACCATATCACCAGGTAACATTCTGAGTATGTTGTCTAACAAGCACCATATCACCACGGTAACATTCTGGTATGTTGTCTAACAGCACCATATCACCAGGTAACATGCTGAGTATGTTTTCTATCACTATCGGCACCATATCACCAGGTAACATTCTGCGTATGTTGTCTAGCAGCACCATATCACCAGGTAACATGCTGAGTATGTTGTCTAAGAGCACCATATCACCAGGGTAACAATCTGAGTATGTTGTCTAACAGCACCATATCACCAGGTAACATTCTGAGTATGTTGTCTAACAGCACCATATCACCAGGTAACATTCTGAGTATGTTGTCTAGCAGCACCATATCACCAGGTAACAATCTGAGTATGTTGTCTAGCAGCACCATATCACCAGGTAACATTCTGAGTATGTTGTCTAGCAGCACCATATCACCAGGTGACATTCTGAGTATGTTGTCTAGCAGCACCATATCACCAGGTAACATTCTGAGGATGTTGTCTAACAGCACCATATCACCAGGTAACAATCTGAGTATGTTGTCTAGCAGCACCATATCACCAGGTAACATTCTGAGTATGTTGTCTAACAGCACCATATCACCAGGTAACATTCTGAGTATGTTGTCTAACAGCACCATATCACCAGGTAACATTCTGAGTATGTTGTCTAGCAGCACCATATCACCAGGTAACATTCTGAGTATGTTGTCTAACAGCACCATATCACCAGGTAACATTCTGAGTATGTTTTCTATCACTATCGGCACCATATCACCAGGTAACATTCTGAGTATGTTGTCTATCACTAGCAGCACCATATCACCAGGTAACATTCTGAGTATATTGTCGATCACTAGCAGCACCATATCATCAGGTAACATTCTGAGTATTTTGTCTATCACTAGCAGCACCATATCACCAGGTAACATCTGAGTATGTTGTCTAGCAGCACCATATCACCTGGTAACATTTTGAGTATGTTGTCTAACAGCAGCATATCACCAGGTAACATTCTGAGTATGTTGTCTAACAGCACCATATCACCAGGTAACATTCTGAGTATGTTGTCTAACAGCACCATATCACCAGGTAACATTCTGAGTATGTTGTCTAACAGCACCATATCACCAGGTAACATTCTGAGGATGTTGTCTAGCAGCACCATATCACCAGGTAACATTCTGAGTATGTTGTCTAACAGCACCATATCACCAGGTAACATTCTGAGTATGTTGTCTAACAGCACCATATCACCAGGTAACATGCTGAGTATGTTTTCTATCACTATCGGCACCATATCACCAGGTAACATTCTGCGTATGTTGTCTAGCAGCACCATATCACCAGGTAACATGTTGAGTATGTTGTCTAAGAGCACCATATCACCAGGTAACAATCTGAGTATGTTGTTTAACAGCACCATATCACCAGGTAACATTCTGAGTATGTTGTCTAACAGCACCATATCACCAGGTAACATTCTGAGTATGTTGTCTAGCAGCACCATATCACCAGGTAACAATCTGAGTATGTTGTCTAGCAGCACCATATCACCAGGTAACATTCTGAGTATGTTGTCTAGCAGCACCATATCACCAGGTAACATTCTGAGTATGTTGTCTAGCAGCACCATATCACCAGGTAACATTCTGAGGATGTTGTCTAACAGCACCATATCACCAGGTAACAATCTGAGTATGTTGTCTAGCAGCACCATATCACCAGGTAACATTCTGAGTATGTTGTCTAACAGCACCATATCACCAGGTAACATTCTGAGATTGTTGTCTAACAGCACCATATCACCAGGTAACATTCTGAGTATGTTGTCTAGCAGCACCATATCACCAGGTAACATTCTGAGTATGTTGTCTAGCAGCACCATATCACCAGGTAACATTCTGAGTATGTTGTCTAACAGCACCATATCACCAGGTAACATTCTGAGTATGTTGTCTAACAGCTCCATATCACCAGGTAACATTCTGAGTATGTTGTCTATCAGCACCATATCACCTGGTAACATTCTGAGTATGTTGTCTAACAGCACCATATCACCAGGTAACATTCTGAGTATGTTGTCTAACAGCACCATATCACCAGGTAACATTCTGAGTATGTTGTCTAACAGCACCATATCACCAGGTAACATTCTGAGTATGTTGTCTAACAGCACCATATCACCAGGTAACATTCTGAGTATGTTGTCTAACAGCACCATATCACCAGGTAACATTCTGAGTATGTTGTCTAACAGCACCATATCACCTGGTAACATTCTGAGTATGTTGTCTAACAGCACCATATCACCAGGTAACATTCTGAGTATGTTGTCTAGCAGCACCATATCACCCGGTAACATTCTGAGTATGTTGTCTAACAGCACCATATCACCAGGTAACATTCTGAGTATGTTGTCTAACAGCACCATATCACCAGGTAACAATCTGAGTATGTTGTCTAGCAGCACCATATCACCAGGTAACATTCTGAGTATGTTGTCTAGCAGCACCATATCACCAGGTAACATTCTGAGTATGTTGTCTAGCAGCACCATATCACCAGGTAACATGCTGAGGATGTTGTCTAACAGCACCATATCACCAGGTAACATTCTGAGTATGTTGTCTAGCAGCACCATATCACCAGGTAACATTCTGAGTATGTTGTCTAACAGCACCATATCACCAGGTAACATTCAGAGTATGTTGTCTAACAGCACCATATCACCAGGTAACATTCTGAGTATGTTGTCTAGCAGCACCATATCACCAGGTAACATTCTGAGTATGTTGTCTAACAGCACCATATCACCAGGTAACATTCTGAGTATGTTGTCTAACAGCACCATATCACCAGGTAACATTCTGAGTATGTTGTCTTACAGCATCATATCACCAGGTAACATTCTGAGTATGTTGTCTAACAGCACCATATCACCAGGTAACATTCTGAGTATGTTGTCTAGCAGCACCATATCACCAGGTAACATTCTGAGTATGTTGTCTAGAAGCACCATATCACCAGGTAACAATCTGAGTATGTTGTCTAGCAGCACCATATCAAATCTGAGAACCTCTGCATGTCACTGTTGTCTCTACGGGTGGGGCTGATGTCAAGGTAACATTCTGAGTATGTTGTCTAGCAGCACCATATCACCAGGTAACATTCTGAGTATGTTGTCTAACAGCACCATATCACCAGGTAACATTCCGAGTATGTTGTCTAACAGCACCATATCACCAGGTAACATTCTGAGTATGTTGTCTAGCAGCACCATATCACCAGGTAACAATCTGAGCATGTTGTCTAACAGCACCATATCACCAGGTAACATTCTGAGTATGTTGTCTAACAGCACCATATCACCTGGTAACATTCTGAGTATGTTGTCTAACAGCACCATATCACCAGGTAACAATCTGAGTATGTTGTCTAACATCACCATATCACCAGGTAACATTCTGAGTATGTTGTCTAACAGCACCATATCACCAGGTAAAATTCTGAGTATGTTGTCTAACAGCACCATATCACCAGGTAACATTCTGAGTATGTTGTCTAACAGCACCATATCACCAGGTAACATCCTGAGTATGTTGTCTAACAGCACCATATCAGCTGGTAACATTCTGAGTATGTTGTCTAACAGCACCATATCACCAGGTAACATCCTGAGTATGTTGTCTAGCAGCACCATATCACCAGGTAACATTCTGAGTATGTTGTCTAACAGCACCATATCACCAGGTAACATTCTGAGTATGTTGTGTAACAGCACCACATCACCAGGTAACATTCTGAGTATGTTGTCTAACAGCACCATATCACCAGGTAACATTCTGAGGATGTTGTCTAGCAGCACCATATCACCAGGTAACATTCTGAGTATGTTGTCTAACAGCACCATATCACCAGGTAACATTCTGAGTATGTTGTCTAACAGCACCATATCACCAGGTAACATTCTGAGTATGCTGTCTATCACCATCAGCACCATATCACCAGGTAACATGCTGAGTATGTTGTCTAGCAGCACCATATCACCAGGTAACATTCTGAGTATGTTGTCTAGCAGCACCATATCACCAGGTAACATTCTGAGTATGTTGTCTAGCAGCACCATATCACCAGGTAACATTCTGAGTATGTTGTCTAACAGCACCATATCATCAGGTAACATTCTGAGGATGTTGTCTAACAGCACCATATCACCAGGTAACATTCTGAGTATGTTGTCTAACAGCACCATATCACCAGGTAACATTCTGAGTATGTTTTCTATCACTATCGGCACCATATCACCAGGTAACATTCTGAGTATATTGTCGATCACTAGCAGCACCATATCATCAGGTAACATTCTGAGTATTTTGTCTATCACTAGCAGCACCATATCACCAGGTAACATTCTGAGTATGTTGTCTAACAGCAGCATATCACCAGGTAACATTCTGAGTATGTTGTCTAACAGCACCATATCACCAGGTAACATTCTGAGTATGTTGTCTAACAGCACCATATCACCAGGTAACATTCTGAGTATGTTGTCTAACAGCACCATATCACCAGGTAACATTCTGAGGATGTTGTCTAGCAGCACCATATCACCAGGTAACATTCTGAGTATGTTGTCTAACAGCACCATATCACCAGGTAACATTCTGAGTATGTTGTCTAACAGCACCATATCACCAGGTAACATGCTGAGTATGTTTTCTATCACTATCGGCACCATATCACCAGGTAACATTCTGCGTATGTTGTCTAGCAGCACCATATCACCAGGTAACATGCTGAGTATGTTGTCTAAGAGCACCATATCACCAGGTAACAATCTGAGTATGTTGTTTAACAGCACCATATCACCAGGTAACATTCTGAGTATGTTGTCTAACAGCACCATATCACCAGGTAACATTCTGAGTATGTTGTCTAGCAGCACCATATCACCAGGTAACAATCTGAGTATGTTGTCTAGCAGCACCATATCACCAGGTAACATTCTGAGTATGTTGTCTAGCAGCACCATATCACCAGGTAACATTCTGAGTATGTTGTCTAGCAGCACCATATCACCAGGTAACATTCTGAGGATGTTGTCTAACAGCACCATATCACCAGGTAACAATCTGAGTATGTTGTCTAGCAGCACCATATCACCAGGTAACATTCTGAGTATGTTGTCTAACAGCACCATATCACCAGGTAACATTCTGAGTATGTTGTCTAACAGCACCATATCACCAGGTAACATTCTGAGTATGTTGTCTAGCAGCACCATATCACCAGGTAACATTCTGAGTATGTTGTCTAGCAGCACCATATCACCAGGTAACATTCTGAGTATGTTGTCTAACAGCACCATATCACCAGGTAACATTCTGAGTATGTTGTCTAACAGCACCATATCACCAGGTAACAATCTGAGTATGTTGTCTAGCAGCACCATATCACCAGGTAACATTCTGAGTATGTTGTCTAGCAGCACCATATCACCAGGTAACATTCTGAGTATGTTGTCTAGCAGCACCATATCACCAGGTATCATTCTGAGGATGTTGTCTAACAGCACCATATCACCAGGTAACATTCTGAGTATGTTGTCTAGAAGCACCATATCACCAGGTAACATTCTGAGTATGTTGTCTAACAGCACCATATCACCAGGTAACATTCTGAGTATGTTGTCTAACAGCACCATATCACCAGGTAACATTCTGAGTATGTTGTCTAGCAGCACCATATCACCAGGTAACATTCTGAGTATGTTGTCTAACAGCACCATATCACCAGGTAACATTCTGAGTATGTTGTCTATCAGCACCATATCACCTGGTAACATTCTGAGTATGTTGTCTAACAGCACCATATCACCAGGTAACATTCTGAGTATGTTGTCTAACAGCACCATATCACCAGGTAACATTCTGAGTATGTTGTCTAACAGCACCATATCACCAGGTAACATTCTGAGTATGTTGTCTAACAGCACCATATCACCAGGTAACATTCTGAGTATGTTGTCTAACAGCACCATATCACCAGGTAACATTCTGAGTATGTTGTCTAACAGCACCATATCACCTGGTAACATTCTGAGTATGTTGTCTAACAGCACCATATCACCAGGTAACATTCTGAGTATGTTGTCTAGCAGCACCATATCACCAGGTAACATTCTGAGTATGTTGTCTAACAGCACCATATCACCAGGTAACATTCTGAGTATGTTGTCTAACAGCACCATATCACCAGGTAACAATCTGAGTATGTTGTCTAGCAGCACCATATCACCAGGTAACATTCTGAGTATGTTGTCTAGCAGCACCATATCACCAGGTAACATTCTGAGTATGTTGTCTAGCAGCACCATATCACCAGGTAACATGCTGAGGATGTTGTCTAACAGCACCATATCACCAGGTAACATTCTGAGTATGTTGTCTAGCAGCACCATATCACCAGGTAACATTCTGAGTATGTTGTCTAACAGCACCATATCACCAGGTAACATTCAGAGTATGTTGTCTAACAGCACCATATCACCAGGTAACATTCTGAGTATGTTGTCTAGCAGCACCATATCACCAGGTAACATTCTGAGTATGTTGTCTAACAGCACCATATCACCAGGTAACATTCTGAGTATGTTGTCTAGCAGCACCATATCACCAGGTAACATTCTGAGTATGTTGTCTAACAGCACCATATCACCAGTTAACATTCTGAGTATGTTGTCTAACAGCACCATATCACCAGGTAACATTCTGAGTATGTTGTCTTACAGCATCATATCACCAGGTAACATTCTGAGTATGTTGTCTAACAGCACCATATCACCAGGTAACATTCTGAGTATGTTGTCTAGCAGCACCATATCACCAGGTAACATTCTGAGTATGTTGTCTAGAAGCACCATATCACCAGGTAACAATCTGAGTATGTTGTCTAGCAGCACCATATCAAATCTGAGAACCTCTGCATGTCACTGTTGTCTCTACGGGTGGGGCTGATGTCAAGGTAACATTCTGAGTATGTTGTCTAGCAGCACCATATCACCAGGTAACATTCTGAGTATGTTGTCTAGCAGCACCATATCACCAGGTAACAATCTGAGCATGTTGTCTAACAGCACCATATCACCAGGTAACATTCTGAGTATGTTGTCTAACAGCACCATATCACCTGGTAACATTCTGAGTATGTTGTCTAACAGCACCATATCACCAGGTAACATTCTGAGTATGTTGTCTAACAGCACCATATCACCAGGTAAAATTCTGAGTATGTTGTCTAACAGCACCATATCACCAGGTAACATTCTGAGTATGTTGTCTAACAGCACCATATCACCAGGTAACATCCTGAGTATGTTGTCTAACAGCACCATATCAGCTGGTAACATTCTGAGTATGTTGTCTAACAGCACCATATCACCAGGTAACATTCTGAGTATGTTGTCTAGCAGCACCATATCACCAGGTAACATTCTGAGTATGTTGTCTAACAGCACCATATCACCAGGTAACATTCTGAGTATGTTGTGTAACAGCACCACATCACCAGGTAACATTCTGAGTATGTTGTCTAACAGCACCATATCACCAGGTAACATTCTGAGGATGTTGTCTAGCAGCACCATATCACCAGGTAACATTCTGAGTATGTTGTCTAACAGCACCATATCACCAGGTAACAAATCTGAGTATGTTGTCTAACAGCACCATATCACCAGGTAACATTCTGAGTATGCTGTCTATCACCATCAGCACCATATCACCAGGTAACATGCTGAGTATGTTGTCTAGCAGCACCATATCACCAGGTAACATTCTGAGTATGTTGTCTAGCAGCACCATATCACCAGGTAACATTCTGAGTATGTTGTCTAGCAGCACCATATCACCAGGTAACATTCTGAGTATGTTGTCTAACAGCACCATATCATCAGGTAACATTCTGAGGATGTTGTCTAACAGCACCATATCACCAGGTAACATTCTGAGTATGTTGTCTAACAGCACCATATCACCAGGTAACATTCTGAGTATGTTGTCTAACAGCACCATATCACCAGGTAACAATCTGAGTATGTTGTCTAACAGCAGCATATCACCAGGTAACATTCTGAGTACGTTGTCTAACAGCACCATATCACCAGGTAACATTCTGAGTGTGTTGTCTAACAGCACCATATCACCAGGTAACATTCTGAGTATGTTGTCTAACAGCACCATATCACCAGGTAACATTCTGAGTATGTTGTGTAACAGCACCACATCACCAGGTAACATTCTGAGTATGTTGTCTAACAGCACCATATCACCAGGTAACATTCTGAGTATGTTGTCTAGCAGCACCATATCACCAGGTAACATTCTGAGTATGTTGTCTAGCAGCACCATATCACCAGGTAACATTCTGAAGATGTGTAATTGTACTTGGCAAATAAAGGTGATTCTGATCAAAAATATTGTAGTGAACAGTGGGTCATGGAAGTGTGATGAGTCCTCAGATATCATGCTCATCCCACTAGGTGTCAATTCTCTGCCTCAATCAGTATTCTGCTGTTCCTAACCAAAATACCAGCAACAGTGTGTGAAAACCTTGTGAAGACTTACAGAAAACATTTGACCTCTGTCATTGCCAACAAAGGGTATATAACAAAGTATTGAGATAAACTTTTGTTATTGACCAAATACTTATTTTCCACCATAATTTGCAAATAAATGCATTAAAAAAATGCTACAATGTGATTTTCTGGATTTCTTTTTCTAATTCTGTCTGTCATAGTTGAAGTGTACCTATGATGAAAATTACAGGCCTCTCTCATCTTTTTAAGTGGGAGAACTTGCACAATTGGTGGCTGACTAAATACTTTTTTGCCCCACTGTATATACATAATATGACATTTGTAATGTCTTTATTGTTTTGAAACTTCTGTGTGTGTAATGTTTACTGTTCATTTTTATGGTTTATTTCACTTTTGTTTATTATCTACCTCACTTGCTTTGGCAATGTTAACACATGTTTCCAATGCCAATAATGCCCCTCGAATTGAATTGAATAATTAGATATAGATAGATTGTTAGTTAGTTAGATAGATAGATAGATAGATAGATAGATAGATAGATAGATAGATAGATAGATAGATAGATAGATAGATAGATAGATAGATAGATAGTCTCCCAAGTGAGGAAGGCTTTCACTTCAGCAGTAAAAAATTCATGAACTTCTTTGAGGAAAATATCATGATCATTAGAAAGCAAATCACAGACTCCTCTTTAAATATGCGTATTCCTCCAAAGCTCAGTTGTTCTGAGTCTGCACAACCCTGCCAGGACCAAGGATTAAGAGAGACACTAGGGTGTTTTAGTACTGTATCTCTTGACACAATGATGAAAATAATCATGGACTCTAAACCTTCAAGCTGTATACTGGACCCTATTCCAACTAAACTACTGAAAGAGCTGCTTCCTGTGCTTGGCCCTCCTATGTTGAACATAATAAACGTCTCTCTATCCACCGGATGTGTAACAAACTCACTAAAAGTGGCAGTAATAAAGCCTCTCTTGAAAAAGCCAAACCTTGACCCAGAAAATATAAAATATATAAATATATACAGTGCCATGCGAAAGTATTCGGCCCCCTTGAACTTTGCGACCTTTTGCCACATTTCAGGCTTCAAACATAAAGATATAAAACTGTATTTTTTTGTGACAAATCAACAACAAGTGGGACACAATCATGAAGTGGAACGACATTTATTGGATATTTCAAACTTTTTTAACAAATCAAAAACAGAAAAATTGGGCGTGCAAAATTATTCAGCCCCCTTAAGTTAATACTTTGTAGCGCCACCTTTTGCTGCGATTACAGCTGTAAGTCGCTTGGGGTATGTCTCTATCAGTTTTGCACATCGAGAGACTGACATTTTTTCCCATTCCTCCTTGCAAAACAGCTCGAGCTCAGTGAGGTTGGATGGAGAGCATTTGTGAACAGCAGTTTTCAGTTCTTTCCACAGATTCTCGATTGGATTCAGGTCTGGACTTTGACTTGGCCATTCTAACACCTGGATATGTTTATTTTTGAACCATTCCATTGTAGATTTTGCTTTATGTTTTGGATCATTGTCTTGTTGGAAGACAAATCTCCGTCCCAGTCTCAGGTCTTTTGCAGACTCCATCAGGTTTTCTTCCAGAATGGTCCTGTATTTGGCTCCATCCATCTTCCCATCAATTTTAACCATCTTCCCTGTCCCTGCTGAAGAAAAGCAGGCCCAAACCATGATGGTGCCACCATCATGTTTGACAGTGGGGATGGTGTGTTCAGGGTGATGAGCTGTGTTGCTTTTACGCCAAACATAACGTTTTGCATTGTTGCCAAAAAGTTCAATTTTGGTTTCATCTGACCAGAGCACCTTCTTCCACATGTTTGGTGTGTCTCCCAGGTGGCTTGTGGCAAACTTTAAACAACACTTTTTATGGATATCTTTAAGAAATGGCTTTCTTCTTTGCCACTCTTCCATAAAGGCCAGATTTGTGCAATATACGACTGATTGTTGTCCTATGGACAGAGTCTCCCACCTCAGCTGTAGATCTCTGCAGTTCATCCAGAGTGATCATGGACCTCTTGGCTGCATCTCTGATCAGTCTTCTCCTTGTATGAGCTGAAAGTTTAGAGGGACGGCCAGGTCTTGGTAGATTTGCAGTGGTCTGATACTCCTTCCATTTCAATATTATCGCTTGCACAGTGCTCCTTGGGATGTTTAAAGCTTGGGAAATCTTTTTGTACAAAAAATACAGTTTTATATCTTTATGTTTGAAGCCTGAAATGTGGCAAAAGGTCGCAAAGTTCAAGGGGGCCGAATACTTTCGCAAGGCACTGTATAAAAAACTATCGGCCTATATCGAATCTTCCATTCCTCAAATTTTTTTTTGAAAAAGCTTGTGCTCAGCAACTCACTGCCTTCCTGAAGACAAACAATGTATACAAAATGCTTCAGTCTGGTTTTAGACCCCATCATAGCACTGAGACTGCACTTGTTAAGGTGGTAAATGACCTTTTAATGGCGTCAGACTGAGGCTCTGCATCTGTCCTCGTGCTCCTAGAGCTTAGTCCTGCTTTTGAGACCATCGATCACCACATTCTTTTGGAGAGATTGGAAACCCATATTGCTCTAAACGGAGAAGTTCTGCCCTGGTTTAGATCTTATCTGTCGGAAAGACATCGGTTTGTCTCTGTGAATGGTTTGTCCTCTGACAAATCAACTGTAAATTTCGGTGTTCCTCAAGGTTCCGTTTTAGGACCACTATTGTTTTCACTATATATTTTACCTCTTGGGAATGTCATTAGAAAACATCATGCTAGCTTTCACTGCTATGTGGATGACACACAGCTGTACATTTCAATGAAACATGGTGAAGCCCCAAAATTTCCCTCGGTAGAAGCCTGTGTTTCAGACATAAGGAAGTGGATGGCTGCAAAAGTTCTACTTTTAAACTCGGACAAAACAGAGATGCTTGTTTTATGTCCCAAGAAACAAAGAGATCTTCTGTTGAATCTGACAATTAATCTTGATGGTTGTGCAGTTGTCTCAAATAAAACTGTGAAGGACCTCGGCGTTACTCTGGACCCTGATCTCTCTTTTGACGAATATATCAAGACCATTTTAAGCAGCTTTTTTCCATCTCCGTAACATTGCAAAAAATAAAAAACTTTCTGTCCAAAAACGATGCAGAAAAATGTATCCATGCTTTTGTTACTTCTAGGTTAGACTACTGCAATGCTCTACTTTCTGGTTACCTGGATAAAGCACTAAATAAACTTCAGTTAGTGCTAAATACAGCTGCTAGAATCCTGACTAGAAACAACAAATTTGATCATATTACTCCAGTGCCTCCCTACACTGGCTTCCTGTTAAGACAAGGGCTGATTTCAAGGTTTTACTGCTAACCTACAAAGCATTACATGGGCTTGCTCCTACCTATCTTTCTGATTTGGTCCTGCCGTACATACCTACACGTACGCTACGGTCACAAGACGCAGGCCTCCTAATTGTCCCTAGAATTTCTAAGCAAACAGCTGGAGGCAGGGCTTTCTCCTATAGAGCTCAATTTTTATGGAAGGGTCTGCCTACCCGTGTGAGAAACGCAGACTCGGTCTCAACCTTTAAGTCTTTACTGAAGACTCATGTCTTCAGTGGGTCATAGGATTGAGTGTAGTCTGCCCAGAAGTGTGAAGGTGAACGGAAGCTCTGGAGCCATTGCTGTCTCTTCCTGGCCGGTTCCCCTCTCTCCACTGGGATTCTCTGCCTCTAACCCTATTACAGGGGCTGAGTCACTGGCTTACTGGTGCTCTTTCATGCCGTCCCTAGGAGGGGTGCGTCACTTGAGTGGGTTGAGTCAGTGACGTGATCTTCCTGTCTGGGTTGGCGACACCCCTTGGGTTGTGCCGTGGCGGAGATCTTTGTGGGCTATACTCGGCCTTGTCTCAGGACGGTAAGTTGGGGGTTGAAGATATCCCTCTAGTGTTGTGGGGGCTGTGCTTTGGCAAAGTGGGTGGGGTTATCTTTCCTGTTTGGCCCTGTCCGGGGGTATCATCGGATGGGGCCACAGTGTCTCCTGACCCCTCCTGTCTCAGCCTCCAGCCAGTGTCCTGTGTGAATTTAAGTATGCTCTCTCTAATTCTTTCTCTCTTTCGCTCTTTCTTTCTCTCTCTCGGAGGACCTGAGCCCTAGTACCATGCCTCAGGACTACCTGGCATGATGACTCCTTGCTGTCCCCAGTCCACCTGGCCGTGCTGCTGCTCCAGTTTCAACTGTTCTGCCTGCGGCTATGGAACCCTGACCTGTTCACCGGATGTGCTACCTGTCCCAGACCTGCTGTTTTCAACTCTCTAGAGACAGCAGGAGCGGTAGAGATACTCTTAATGATCGGCTATGAAAAGCCAACTGACATTTACTCCTGATGTGCTGACCTGTTGCACCATCGACAACCACACCATGCTGGTCATTTATGAACATTTGAACATCTTGGTCATGTTCTGTTATAATCTCCACCCGGCACAGCCAGAAGAGGACTGGCCACCTCTCAGAGCCTGGTTCCTCTCTAGGTTTCTTCCTAGGTTTTTGCCTTTCTAGGGAGTTTTTCCTAGCCACTGTGCTTCTACACCTGCATTGCTTGCTGTTTGGGGTTTTAGGCTGGGTTTCTGTACAGCACTTTGAGATATCAGCTGATGTAAGAAGGGCTATATAAATACATTTGATTTGAGATATATAGTTAATTAGTTAGATAGATCGATAGATAGATAGATAGATTGATAGTTAGTTAGTTAGATAGATAGATAGTTAGTTAGTTAGTTAGATAGATAGATGGAGTTATATACACATTTACAACTGTGTGTGTGTGTGTGTGGGGGGGGGGGTTAAGAGTCCATTAGGGAATGTCCATAAGGGGAGCAGCAGGGAGGGGGGTGGGGGGATGAATGAAACGTAAAAAATTGAATAGAAATAAAGAATACTTTATTTCTGGGGGGGGGGGGGGGGGGCAGGCGGAGCAGGCTATTCAGCAGCCTTATGGTCTCGGGGTAAAAAGTTATTGGCCAGTCTGTCATGACGCTCTGAGTGAAGGAAGCGGGAAGAACAGGCCATGGCTCGCGTGGCTGGGAGTCCCTGATGATCTTCCTCTATCTTCCTCTATCTTCTGACAGTGTTTATTCAACAACACAGCTCTGATGCTCCTTATCCAAATGTTACCCAACACTAATCAGTGTTTCACTCAATAGAATACAATGTCATTTAAATGCTTAACACGTTTTCCCTCAGGGAAACTGTATATCCCTCAGGGAAACTGTATATCTCAGTTTTTGTGCAGGTGGCTGAGTATAAGGAACCTCAGGCTGTAGCTACAGTCCCTGAGAGTATTTCAACATCGCCCGCAGGCAACACCACATACAGTGTTCACAGCATCTATAATCTATAATAAAGTCTATAATCATTGTACTTGTGGTTAAATTTCCATATCAGACAGGTTCTCTTGACGTTATACACTGGGTGTACAAAAAATTAGGAACACCTGCTCCTTCCATGACATAGACTGACCAAGGTGAATCCAGGTGAACTCTATGATCCCTTGTTGATGTCACTTGTTAAATCCACTTCAACAGTGTAGATGAAGGGGAGGAGACAGGTTAAAGAAGGCTTTTAAAGCCTTGAGACAATTGAGACATGGATTGTGTATGTATGTGTGACGTTCAGGGGGTCAATGGGCAGGGCAAAAGATGTATGTGCCTTTGAACGGGATATGGTAGTGGGTGGCATGGCAACCGTCTCGAGTAACTCAAGAACTGCAACGCTGCTGGGTTTTTCATGCTCAACAGTTTCCTCTTGTGTATCAAGAATGGTCTACCAGCCACCTGGATATAACTGTGGGAAGCATTGGAGTCAATATGGGCAAGCATCCCTGTGTCACCGTGTAGAGTCCATGCCCCGGCATATTGGATTTGTTCTGAGGGCAAAAGGAGTTGTAACTCAATATTGGATGGTGTTCCTAATGTTTTTGTACACTCACTGACATTTATGGGGATGGCGCGCCCTCTAGTGGTGGATTTACCACTCTACACCCTGGAATTGCGACGTCAGAAGGAGCCCTGTTGTGTGTAAGCGCACTCTGTACTACAGCTCTTGGAGGTCTGCATCATCCTGCTTGCCTTGTAATCATTGGTGGTTCAAGCCCCACTGTTTATTACAGAGTCTGTAAGGATAGTGTGTGTAGCTAAAATTATATCAAGATCATCATGTGAATTGAATCTAGCAAACTAACCAGCTAGCTAAGTTAGTTATCTTCATCTGAGTGTTTTGCTTCATTAGCTTGTCAGCTAGCTAGCAATAGTTATCTTCATTAGCTTGTCAGCTAGCTAGCAATAGTTACCTTCATTAGCTTGTCAGCTAGCTAGCAATAGTTATCTTCATTAGCTTGTCAGCTAGCTAGCAATAGTTATCTTCATTAGCTTGTCAGCTAGCTAGCAATAGTTATCTTCATTAGCTTGTCAGCTAGCTAGCAATAGTTATCTTCATTAGCTTGTCAGGTAGCTAGTATTAGCTAGCTGGCTTGCTAGTTCAAATGAAGCATAACTGACAACGGTGTGACTATTATAAACTTGTATTCATCATAAACATTACGGGGTCAAAAGGATTTTGACAAATTAACAACAACAAAAATTAGGTAGGACACTATTTGTCATAATAATTGTAAATTTTATCTTACACGAAGAAGAAAAAACACCAATGATATTAGGCAAAGCTAAGCAAGTTAATAAAATATGACCCTGAGAGCCAACTTATAATAGCAACACATCTGCAGTCATTGGCCCACTTCACATTTGGTTCAATATTTTGCTAGCTGGGTAGGCATGTAACTATACGCAAGTATATTAGCTGAATTTCTAATTATATAAGATGCATTAGTATTTGTCAATAACGTTCAGTCATGTTTATATCATGACATGTCTGATGAAGTTCAGAACATATAGGTTAAAGGTTAGTACATTTAGTTTATTTCTGTCACCATCTCTCCACCCCAGTGAGGATTGGGTTCTGCTCAGCAGGGCAGTCCCTGGTCTCCGGAGCCACCCGTAGTTTCTGCCAGAAGACCCCGGTGTACTCCCCAGCTCTGGGCAAGCTGAGGTAGGTTTGTCTCTTCAGCAGCCTCCTCATTCGGTGGTAGGGAGAGAGCTGCTGCTCTGCGATCTCCCCCAGAAACACCAGGATCAACACATCCTTCTGCTCGTCAAACAGACGGAAGCTGGAGAGTAAAGTAGAAAGTCTTTATGAAGTACAGTGTGTGTATGTGTACTGTGTTAGCAGTTGATGTTACTCTTCAATAACACAAACTCCAAAGCAAATCAGGGGGAGAAAAAAAGATTTATTTTAGAAGGACAAATCATACATGTTATACTGGGAGGTAGATATTCAGTCTCCCCTGTCCTCAGCTATTCTCTTCAGAACAAATGGACAGGATACCATTTTATAACCCCCCACCCTAGCATGGGGTTTAGTCCTTGCAGTACAACTGGGCCAATGGCCAAATAACAAGTATCCTGCTCCAGACTCAATATACAGAACGTAGCACACGTAGCTCTGAGTTCAGGACTGACATTCCACAGTTTCTAAACAGCTGTTTAACGGAAACCCAACTCATATTTACAATTCCCTATTGAACATTAGTACTCTAGTTTTTAGTCCTTCCATCCTCTGCGTTGTGTATTTATCGTCAACATATTCTTATAACTGTAATTGAAGATTGTTAGACCCACCTGGCCACCTGTATCTCTCTGGAGCACCACTCACTCTCCAGACAGAGACGGCTGATCACACAGATGGTCTTGCGGCTCCCGTAGATGGCATCTGTGATGTTTTCTATGATGGGTTTGCGTGGCTGGAAGTCCCGGTGTTGCAGACACAGCTTCCAGCCCTACTGCCCCTCCAGCTCTGGCAGAAGCTCCCTCGGGACCCAGGGCTCATCGTGGGTGTTGTAGGAGACGAAGGCATCATACTGATAAGATGCACGCCTGTTCCTCCGCTTGGTGTCGTAGAGAAATGCCACAAAGAAGAAGAAGAAGGAATAGACAACTTGCCGTCTCAGGAGATGGTAGATGATGGACCCCAGCAGGGTGAGGAGGACCAGAGAAGTGGTGGACAGGAAGTAGAAGAAGCCTACGTCTACTGAACACGGACGGGTGTCAAGGTCCAACAGTTTAGTGCCCCTCAGATGGTCTGGATAGCTGCAGTTATAGTCATGGGCTTCACCAACTTGTGTTTGGTTTATTGTCCTACACCCACTGGATGAACCAAGCATTTCTACAGTCACATATGAAAGGGTTATTATTCATTTTCAAGGACGTTACGGCAGGGAGAGAACGTATCTCATTGATCTCTCTAATCTGGTTGTTTTCCAACAGCAGAAATGCAACTTGAGATAGATTGGCTAGTATGAGGAAATCCAAAGACTGAAGTTGAGATTTGGACAGATATAGTCTGCTGATTTGATTGGCATTGGAAGAAACAGCTCTGGAGTGAGGGTTGAGAACACATTATTGCTGATGTCAAGGTACCTCAATTGGGGGGTGTGAATGAATGTGTCTGAGTGCAGAGACTTAATATTCAGATACCCTGCCCTGAATTCTGATAAACATTCCAGACCCTCAAGAAAGTTTGATGGTTTATTATCCATCCGTTGGCTGAAGACATATAGAATCTTGAGTGATGTCAAGTGAAAGAAGGGTGGAGGGTTGAGTTTATCATGTGTTTGATGTGATTGGAAGACATACTGAGGCTGGTTAAGCCTGTTCATCCTCTGAACAACCGGTCTCTAGTTTCAGTTTGACTGATTCTATTTGCTGAAAGAGTAAGGCTTCTAAAGGTTGACCATCACCTCAAATGCCGACATCTTCTAAGCTGCTAATTAGATTTGTTTAATAAAAGCAATTCCTTGAGTGATTGTAAGCTGTTAAAGTCTTCTTTTCTGACAGAACTTAGTTTATTGCCTCGCAAATCCAAGATCTCAAGTTTTTGAAAACCATTATTGAAAGCATCACTCAAGGCCAGCATTTGGTTTGTTCCAATGTTTAGGACCTTTAAGGACATCACATCCTGGAAAACACAGCTTTCAAATTGAGGGATTTTGTTTTTGTGAAGGAAGAGTTATGTGAGTCCAGTTTTATTGGCAAAATCTGAGCATTCTAGTTGATTGATTCTATTGAAGCTGAGATCCAGGACATCCCAGGTGGGGAGATTGCTTGTGCCTTTTAGCACAGGTGAAAGCATGTTGTGTTCCAATTCCAGTTTTCGCAGCTGCTTCATTTGCCAGAATGAAGAGTCAGACAGATCAATCATATTATTATATTGCATTCCCAGACCTGTCATCTGGGTGCAGGACTGCAGGAGTTCCTCAGAAACAAAACTGATGTTGTTATATCTAAATTGGAGTATTCTCAACGTAGGTATGTGGCAATATTGGCGATGACTTTTGTATAGGCAGACGTCTCTATTCCTAAATGAGTGTCAGAGATTCTAACAGGGAGTCGAAGCTCCGCAGCAACATGCTCATAACCTCCAGAGACATGTGGAAACTACTCATGTCAAGACTCGACACGTTCCTCAAGAAAGACCTGTCTGCCACATCCCATTGCACGCTTCCATTACGGCCACAGTAGGCTAAGTTTAACTTCTGAAGGTTTGGAAAAACACTTCCTGTGACGACGGAGATGTCCAACGGATTCCCAGACACATCAAGCACTCTCAACCCTATGGACTTGTTTGATACCTGTCGCAATTATACCTGTCGCAATTATACCTGTCGCAATTATACCTGTCGCAATTATACCTGTCGCTATTATACCTGTCGCTATTATACCTGTCGCAATTATTCCTGTCGCAATTATACCTGTCGCAATTATACCTGTCGCAATTATACCTGTCGCAATTATACCTGTCGCTATTATTCCTGTCGCAATTATACCTGTCGCAATTATACCTGTCGCAATTATACCTGTCGCAATTATACCTGTCGCAATTATTCCTGTCGCAATTATACCTGTCGCAATTATACCTGTCGCAATTATACCTGTCGCAATTATTCCTGTCGCAATTATTCCTGTCGCAATTATACCTGTCGCAATTATACCTGTCGCAATTATACCTGTCGCAATTATTCCTGTCGCAATTATTCCTGTCGCAATTATACCTGTTGCAATTATTCCTGTCGCAATTATTCCTGTCGCAATTATACCTGTCGCAATTATATCTGTCGCAATTATACCTGTCGCAATTATTCCTGTCGCAATTATTCCTGTCGCAATTATTCCTGTCGCAATTATACCTGTCGCAATTATACCTGTCGCTATTATTCCTGTCGCAATTATACCTGTCGCAATTATACCTGTCGCTATTATACCTGTCGCAATTATACCTGTCGCTATTATACCTGTCGCTATTATACCTGTCGCAATTATACCTGTCGCAATTATACCTGTCGCAATTATTCCTGTCGCTATTATACCTGTCGCAATTATACCTGTCGCAATTATACCTGTCGCTATTATACCTGTCGCAATTATACCTGTCGCAATTATACCTGTCGCTATTATTCCTGTCGCAATTATACCTGTCGCAATTATTCCTGTCGCAATTATTCCTGTCGCAATTATTCCTGTCGCAATTATACCTGTCGCAATTATTCCTGTCGCAATTATACCTGTCGCAATTATACCTGTCGCAATTATACCTGTCGCAATTATACCTGTCGCAATTATACCTGTCGCAATTATTCCTGTCGCAATTATTCCTGTCGCAATTATAAGTCAGATTCAAAATCTCAGATAGTAATATTATTTTATAAAACAAAGATTTATTATAAAAACAAGATAATACTATGGTATACAATGACAGATTATCAAATGATCAGCTAAGGAAGTAGTTAGCCAGGGGTAGTGGCAGGTAGTGGTCTCCTGGTATCCGCCAAACCCAGATTCATCCATCGGACTGCCAGATGGTGATGAAGCGTGATTCATCACTCCAGAGAATGCGTTTCCACTGCTCTGGAGTCCAATGGCAACAAGCTTTACACCACTCCAGCTGACGCTTGGCATTGCACATGGTGATATTAGGCTTGTGTACGGCTGCCAGGTGCCATGGAAACGAACAGTTCTTGTGCTGACATTGCTTCTAGAGGCAGTTTGGAACTTGGTAGTGAGTGTTTCAACCGAGGACAGATGATTTTTATGCGCTTCAGCACTCGGCGGTGCCGTTCTGTGAGCTTGTGTGGCCTACCACTTCAGGGCCTACCACTTGTGTGGCCTACCACATGTGTGGCCTACCACTTTGTGTGGCCTACCACTTGTGTGGCCTACCACTTTGTTGCTCCTAGATGTTTCCACTTCACAATAACAGCACTTACAGTTGACCGGGGAAGATCCAGAAGGGAAGAAGTTTGACAGAACTGACATGCTGGAAAGGTGGCGCATTGAAAGTCACTGAGATCTTCAGTAAGGTAATTTTACTGCCAGTGTTTGTCTATGGAGATTGCATGGCTTTGTGCTCGATTTTATACACCTGTCGGCAATGAGTGTGGCTGAAAATAGAAAAAATCCACTAATTTGAAGGGGTGTCCACATACTTTTGTAAATATATATATAGTGTGCAAAACATGACATGTTCTCCTGTTCTCCTTTAAAGAGAGAAGTTACACAATTTAACATTTCTACAGCGCAGAATGATCATCAGTACTCTTTTTGCCTCCCGGCCCAGATCCTTACGTAAAGGTTATTGGTGTTAACAAGAATGTCCTCCTGATTCCACATGACTAGTCTGGATTCTGTCCTTTAAGAGCAGAGAGCGAGAGCCATTTGGCGGGCACCCTAGCTGTCACGGTGCCATCCTGTCCTGGATAGAACATTTATAAGTGGATGTTCTGCCGTTTAAGGGCCCTCTGGAGTGTTATCTTGTGTGCTGGGAAAGGGGAAGTGGCTGGGATGTGCCAGGGTCTTTTTCATCTCTACCGTTGTCATGCCGATCGGCGAGTAGATGTGTATCGGGTACGGTCTGCCACTTGGAATTGGCCTTGGTCTTTAGTCAGAGCGACGACCCTACAATCCCAAATGGCACCCTATTCTCTACATGGTGTACTGCTTAGGGTTCTGATCACTGTGGGCCCCGGTCAAAACTAGTGTACTATATAGGGAATACTGTAGGTTGCCATTTGGGAGGCCAAACAGCTAGTGTACACAGAAGAAAAACTGCATTAACTATAACCATGCGATAATTACCTCAAATTCCTTGAGCCGACTCTCCCCCCATATATCCTACAATGATGAAGCAGAAGGGACACATGCCTGGCATGGGGGGACTCTACACAGAGGCCTTCATTTAGATAAGTGCAGTCACTTACCTAATGTGCAAAAGTAAAGTTAATATGCAAAACACTGTAGGGGGCCAAGCAAGCATCCTTGACTCTCACTGTTCATTGTAAGGTGACAGAACAACGTTCATTGAAGGCGACAGTTTTCTAATGATGATTGTGAGTAAAAATACGGTATATTTTTATACATATGTCATTTATCAGATGACATACATCAGTTTTGTCAATATCTATTGTCATTTGTGCATATATTTTATGTACGGGTGGTCCCCGGAATCAACACACTATCCTGGCATTGCAAGAGCCATTCTCTACCAACTGAGCTAGAGAGGACCATGTCTACTAATTGAGCTAGAGAGGACCATGTCTACTAACTGAACTACAGAGGACCATGTTCTACTAATTGAGCTAGAGAGGACCATGTTCTACTAACTGAACTACAGAGGACCATGTTCTACTAACTGAACTACAGAGGACCATGTTCTACTAACTGAACTACAGAGGACCATGTTCTACTAACTGAACTACAGGGGACCATGTTCTACTAACTAAACCACAGAGGACCATGTTCTACTAACTTAACTACAGAGGACCATGCTCTACTAACTGAACTACAGAGGACCATGTTCTACTAACTGAACTACAGAGGACCATGTTCTACTAACTGAACTACAGGGGACCATGTTCTACTAACTGAACTACAGAGGACCATGTTCTACTAACTGAACTACAGGGGACCATGTTCTACTAACTAAACCACAGAGGACCATGTTCTACTAACTTAACTACAGAGGACCATGCTCTACTAACTGAACTACAGAGGACCATGTTCTACTAACTGAACTACAGAGGACCATGTTCTACTAACTGAACTACAGGGGACCATGTTCTACTAACTGAACTACAGAGGACCATGTTCTACTAACTGAACTACAGGGGACCATGTTCTACTAACTGAACTACAGAGGACCACGTTCTACTAACTGAACTACAGAGGACCATGTTCTACTAACTGAACCACAGGGGACCATGTTCTACTAACTGAACTACAGGGGACCATGTTCTACTAACTGAACTACAGAGGACCATGTTCTACTAACTGAACTACAGAGGACCATGTTCTACTAACTGAACTACAGGGGACCATGTTCTACTAACTGAACTACAGGGGACCATGTTCTACTAATTGAACTACAGAGGACCATGCTCTACTAACTAAACCACAGAGGACCATGTTCTACTAACTGAACTACAGAGGACCATGCTCTACTAACTGAACCACAGAGGACCATGTTCTACTAACTGAACAACAGAGAACCATGTTCTACTAACTAAACCACAGAGGACCATGTTCTACTAACTGAACTACAGAGGACCATGCTCTACTAACTGAACTACAGAGGACCATGTTCTACTAACTGAACTACAGAGGACCATGTTCTACTAACTGAACTACAGGGGACCATGTTCTACTAACTGAACTACAGAGGACCATGTTCTACTAACTGAACTACAGAGGACCATGTTCTACTAACTGAAGTACAGGGGACCATGTTCTACTAACTGAACTACAGAGGACCATGTTCTACTAACTGAACTACAGAGGACCATGTTCTACTAACTGAACTACAGAGGACCATGTTCTACTAACTGAACTACAGAGGACCATGTTCTACTAACTGAACTACAGAGGACCATGTTCTAGTAACTGAACTACAGAGGACCATGTTATACTAACTGAACTACAGAGGACCATGTTATACTAACTGAACTACAGAGAACCATGTTTTACTAACTGAACTACAGAGGACCATGTTCTACTAACTGAACTACAGAGGACCATGTTATACTAACTGAACTACAGAGAACCATGTTTTACTAACTGAACTACAGAGGACCATGTTCTACTAACTGAACTACAGAGGACCATGTTCTACTAACTGAACTACAGAGAACCATGTTCTACTAACTGAACTACAGGGGACCATGTTCTACTAACTGAAGTGTATTTATCCCTGTGTTTCCTGTCTCTCTGTACCAGTGTATTTATCCCTGTGTTTCCTGTCTCTCTGTGCCAGTGTATTTATCCCTGTGTTTCCTGTCTCTCTGTGGCAGTTCTTCTTCTATGTTTAGTCAAGTCAACCAGCGTTTTTTCCCCGTACTCCTTTTCTATTGATAGTCTTCCTGGTTTTGACCTCTGACCTTGAATCTGCCTGTTCATCCTGCCTGACACTGGACTACTTTCCCTCCTGCCTGTTCATCCTGCCTGCCTGTTCATCCTGCCTGACACTGGACTACTTTCCCTCCTGCCTGTTCATCCTGCCTGACACTGGACTACTTTCCCTCCTGCCTGTTCATCCTGCCTGACACTGGACTACTTTCCCTCCTGCCTGTTCATCCTGCCTGACACTGGACTACTTTCCCTCCTGCCTGTTCATCCTGCCTGACACTGGACTACTCTCCCTCCTGCCTGTTCATCCTGCCTGACACTGGACTACTTTCCCTCCTGCCTGTTCATCCTGCCTGACACTGGACTACTTTCCCTCCTGCCTGTTCATCCTGCCTGACACTGGACTACTTTCCCTCCTGCCTGTTCATCCTGCCTGACACTGGACTACTTGCCCTCCTGCCTGTTCATCCTGCCTGACACTGGACTACTTGCCCTCCTGCCTGTTCATCCTGCCTGACACTGGACTACTTTCCTGCCTGCCTGTTCATCCTGCCTGACACTGGACTACTTTCCTACCTGCCTGTTCATCCTGCCTGCCCTGACCTTGAATCTGCCTGACACTGGACTACTTTCCTGCCTGCCTGTTCATCCTGCCTGCCTGTTCATCTTGCCTGCCCTGACCTTGAATCTGCCTGACACTGGACTACTTTCCCTTCTGCCTGTTCATCCTGCCTGCCCTGACCTTGAATCTGCCTGCCTGTTCATCCTGCCTGCCTGTTCATCCTGCCTGCCCTGACATTGAATCTGCCTGCCTGTTCATCCTGCCTGCCCTGACATTGAATATGCCTGCCTGTTCATCCTGCCTGCCTTTTCATCCTGCCTGCCCTGACATTGAATATGCCTGCCTGTTCATCCTGCCTGCCTGTTCATCCTGCCTGCCCTGACATTGAATATGCCTGCCTGTTCATCCTGCCTGCCTGTTCATCCTGCCTGCCCTTCGGTACCTATTGGACTCTGAACTGGTTTTGACCTCTTGCCGGTCATAAACATTGTAAAACTCCCACCATCTGCCTCCTGTGTCTGCATCTAGATCTCGCCTTGTTCCTTGATAGTTTGTGCATGAGAAACAAGGACATTTTCCAGATTGACTGACCATGACTTAAAGTAATGATGGACTGTCGTTTCTCTTTGCTTATTTGAGCTGTTCTTGCCATAATATGGACTTGGTCTTTCACCAAACAGGGCTATCTTCTGTATACCACCCCTACCTTGTCACAACACAACTGATTGGCTCAAACGCATTAAGAAGGAAAGAAATATCACAAATTAACTTTTCATTTGTGGAATTTAACTTTTGAAAATATATTTTGATTTGTTTAACACTTCTTTTGGTTGCTACATGATTCCATATGTGTTATTTCATTGTTCTGCTGTCTCCACTATTATAGGAAAATTAAAATAAACCATGGAATGAATAAGTGTGTCCAAACTTTTCACTGGTACTGTATGTAATTCAAAGTTTCATTTAAGTTATGCTACATTTACTGGCGTCTCCCTCATGTCAGCATTGATTGGGACACAAGGCTGTAGCCAAACTGCATATTTCCTACACTTTGACGTGTAGGCTGCGTTATTTATGTACTATTCCAATGTTGGCATCACTGATCCGATTCTGATCTGAGAAAGTGTTTGACATTGCGATATACAGTCTTATCCTAAATGTTTTTCACTTGTCCCGGACAAGTGTGAACGTCGAGACCTGAGTCAGTATTCAGTAGTCAGTAGTCATCAGTCAGTAGTCAGTATTCAGTAGTCAGTATTCAGTAGTCAGTAGTCAGTAGTCAGTAGTCAGTAGTCAGTAGAACATCAGTAATTCAACTCCAGGGAAAGTTTGCAGATCAGAGGTTTATTCAGCAGACAACCGTTTGCTCCACTCCAATTCTCACATAAAGGTATACCACACAGGTATATACTATAGTATACCACACAGGTATATACTATACAGGTATATACTATAGTATACCACACAGGTATATACTATACAGGTATACTATACAGGTATATACTATAGTATACCACACAGGTATATACTATACAGGTATATACTATAGTATACCACACAGGTATATACTATACAGGTATACCACACAGGTATATACTATACAGGTATATACTATAGTATACCACACAGGTATATACTATACAGGTATATACTATAGTATACCACACAGGTATATACTATACAGGTACATACTATACAGGTATACTATACAGGTATACTATTCAGATATACAATACAGGTATATACAATGCAGGTAACTATAGGTATATACTATGCAGGTATATACTATACAGGTATACTATACAGGTATATACTATACAGGTATATACCACACATGTATACTATGCAGGTATATACCATACAGATATACTATACAGGTATATACTATGCAGGTATACTATACTGGTATATACTATACAGATATATACCATACAGGTATACTATACAGGTATATACTATGCAGGTATACTATACAGGTATATACCATACAGGTATACCATACAGGTATATACCATACAGGTATACTATACAGGTATATACTATGCAGGTATATACCATACAGGTCTACTATACAGGTATACTATGCATGTATATACTATACAGGTATATACCATACAGGTATACTATACAGGTATATACTATGTAGGTATATACTATACAGTTATATACCATACAGGTATACTATACAGGTATATACTATGCAGGTATCCTATATAGGTATATACTATACAGATATATACTATGCAGGTATAATATGCAGGTATATACAATACAGGTATATACCATACATGTATACTATACAGGTATATACTATGCAGGTATATACCATACAGGTATACTATACAGGTATACTATACAGGTATATACGATACAGGTATATAGTATACAGGTATACTATACAGGTATATACTATACAGGTATAAACTATGCATGTATATCCTATACAGGTATATACTATACAGGTATACACCATACAGGTATACTATACAGGTATACTATACAGGTATATACTATACAGGTATATACCATACATGTATACTATGCAGCTATAATATACAGGTATATACTCTACAGGTATATACTATACAGGTATACACCATACAGGTATACTATACAGGTATATACTATACAGGTATACACCATACAGGTATACGATACAGGTATATACTATACAGGTATATACCATACATGTATACTATGCAGCTATACTATACAGGTATATACTATACTACACCTATTCACTTCACTCAACATCATGATCGTTTGAAATGTTAACAAGGTTCCTCACCACAGTTGAACTTAGACACTTCACACAGGCTGTATCTCAATGTGCTTCAGCTGTTTCCTTTCCTCATCTCCTTCCCTTCATCTACACTACATCGATAAAGAATTGGACGAGTGTAAGCAAGTTCCCAGTACGCTTTCCCTTACATTGCTTCTACCTGTTCATGCGTTCACGTCAGTGCATTGATGGACATGGACATGCATTGATGGCCAATAAGAGCTTGGAATAAATTGACCAATTAGAGAGAAGGTTGTTGGTTCGGTGCGTGAGTACAGGAGTACAGGTAATGGGTATAATGCTCAATGGGGCCGGTGTGTTTACGCATGTGAGTAAACACATCCACTGTAAATCATGTGATAATATAGTATATATATATATATATATATATATATATATATATATATATATATATATATATACAGTATATTCATGTATGCATTGTATGTAGTCAATTCCACACGGATTGCTTTACCCAACACACAATTCATCTTAGGAGAAAAAGTGCTGTTGAATTGAGTAAAATTGGTCCTCCAATTTGTTCTAAAATGACATGAGAAAAGTCCATTTGTTATATTTTACAACAGTGAGGTGGAACACGATGCAAAAATCATTGACGAGTAAATTCAAAGAACAAATGTATGAGAGTTGTACCAAATCACTCCTTATCAAGACCACCATTCAAATAGCTTATAGACTTTTCAACATGTGTGACCATTATCTAAATAGCTTATAGACTTTTCAACATGTGTGATTTGACTAAATTCAGCTCATTTTAAAAGAGGACACATGTGCACCACATAAAGACCTTTTAAACCCTATGGGGATTCTCTTCCTGATGGCTGGACCGTTTCCACTTTGGTCAGGGTGCCAGGCACCTTACCCTTCCCTGCTCCAGGGGCCTTCATAACAGCCGTCCCCATCTCCCCCTGTCCTCCTCCCTGTGCCCCCCCCTCTATCCCTCCCTTCTTTCCACACTCCACCCCTCCCTTCTTCTCTCTCCGATATAGCCTCTCCTTCAATCGGCTCCTGGAGAAGGACCAGAAAAGGAGGCCCGCCACGGTCAGACCCGTTCCCAGGCAGGTGAGACCGATCCCGGCCGCCACGCAGTGATGCAGACCCCTGTTAAAACTGACAGCCTGGGTGTCTATGAAGAGGAGGTCCCCCTCCCCGAAGGACTCGATCCTGGTGGGGCCGGAGTAACCCGCGGACAGACTGACCAGACCAGAGGTCACCATCAGGAGACCAAGGGCCAGAGAGACCTGAGAGAGAGGGAGAGAGAGAGAGGGGGAGTAGAGAGAGGGGGAGTAGAGAGAGAGAGAGAGAGAGAGAGAGAGAGAGAGAGAGATAAAAGTGAGTGAGTTACGAAGGGACAAGAAAGGAAGATAGGGAGACAGAGAGTGACCAGATGAGGTAGAGAAAGAGGGTAGAGACAGAGGGTAGAGACAGAGGGTAAAGAAAGAGGGTAGAGACAGAGGGTAAAGAAAGAGGGTAGAGACAGAGAGAGACAGAGAGAGACACAGAGAGAGAGACAGAGGGTAGAGAAAGAGGGTAGAGAAAGAGGGTAGAGACAGAGAGAGAGAGAGAGAGAGAGAGAGAGAGAGAGAGAGAGAGAGAGAGAGAGAGAGAGAGAGAGAGAGAGAGAGAGAGAGAGAGAGAGACAGACAGACAGACAGACAAGACAGACAGACAGACAGACAGACAGACAGACAGACACGACAGACAGACAGACAGACAGACAGACAGACAGACAGACAGACCGACAGACAGACAGACAGACAGACAGACAGACAGACAGACAGACAGACAGACAGACAGACAGACAGACAGACAGACAGACAGACAGACAGACAGACAGACAGACAGACAGACGACAGACAGACAGACGACAGAGAGCAGACAGCAGACCGACAGACAGACAGACCAGACAGACAGACAGACAGACAGACAGACAGACAGACAGACAGACAGACAGACAGACAGACAGACAGACAGACAGACAGACAGACAGACAGACAGACAGACAGACAGACAGACAGACAGACAGACAGACAGACAGACAGACAGACAGACAGACAGACAGACAGACAGACAGAACAGACAGACAGACAGACAGACAGACAGACAGACAGACAGACAGACAGACAGACAGACAGACAGACAGACAGACAGACAGACAGACAGACAGACAGACAGACAGACAGACAGAGAGAGAGAGAGAGAGAGAGAGAGAGAGAGAGAGAGAGAGAGAGAGAGAGAGAGAGAGAGAGAGAGAGAGAGAGAGAGAGAGAGAGAGAGAGAGAGAGAGAGAGAGAGAGAGAGAGAGAGATAAGGTCAGTCATTGACAGTGCATTAGTTGTCTACCTTCCAGAGTGCTGAGCTCCACCTCAGGGGTGATCTCAAGGTCTGGACGTCCCCCACTCCCTCAGGGTCTCTCGCCCACCCTGATGCAGTGCTGCACCCCTCATAGAAATGGTGCAGGTAGGAACGCACCCCAAACTGCGGACAGGCACAGCTAGAACCTACCTGTGGGAGGGAACCATAGAAATAGAAGACGTAGAATGGTTATTCCCATTCAAACATCATTGAGTAATCTTGGCATCCTGAACCAAATAATAAATACCAGTGTATAAATGTTCAAAGTAAGATTCTATTGAAAGCAGATTAGTAAGATCTCACCTCACAGCCTGAGGACCCTGCCCCACATCCAGACCCTGAGTTACAGGCCTCAGAGCACGACGCCATCACACCTCATACACCTGGAGAGACACACACACGCACGCACACACGCACACACACACACACACACACACACACACACACACACACACACACACACACACACACACACACACACACACACACACACACACACACACACACACACACACACACACACACACACACACACACAGAGAGAGACATGAGGACGCACACACTCTCAATTGTGGTTGACTTTCCCTAACTGTTTCCAAGGCCTACAGACGTACATCAAACTGTCTCATCTCCTGCTTTAGACTGTAAAATACAATAATATATAAACCCGAGATTGCTGATGCTATGTATTGGCCATTGAGAGGCTTTGAAGCCACTGGTCAGCCATATTGGCTCTCCCCAGTAGAAGAAGTCCTCCATAGGAATGAATGAAATTCTACAGTATTTCAATTCAATGTATCAAAGACAAAATTACACATATTTGAGTATAATATTTTTTATTATAGTGGGAACAGTAACATTAGTAATCCAAAAAATATATACTTTAAGGATTTTTAAAAACATTTTATTTATTTATTTATGTTTAGCTCACATAATATAATGATAAAGTATGCATTAAGGTGTCTGTAGAATAATACATCTGGCGAAAACTAATGTAGACATTAATATAAAGGTATTTCTATAACTACCAAAATTGTGTAGGAGTGACAAGATGGAGGCGCAGTGGGTGGCTTAAGCACAGCGTCCCTTTCCAATCATCTAGTGTATATATAAATCATTAACAGACTGTAGACAACCAACAGCAACTGTCTCCTTGTCTCCTACTTTAGACTGTAGACTACCAGTGAAGCCTCCTCAGAGGAAGAAGGGGAGAACCATCCTCCTCAGTGAATTTCAGAAAAATGGTGAAAGTTACCATTTTTAGATAAAACTATACTAAATATATTCACGTCACCAAATAATTGATTAAAACACACACTGTTACGCAATGAAGGTCTACAGTAGCCTCAGCCGCACTCTGTAGGGTAGCACCATGGTGTAGCCGAAGGACAAATATTTTCCGTCCTCCTCTGGGTACATTGACTTCAATACAAAACCTAGGAGGCTCATGGTTCTCACCCCCTTCCATAGACTTAAACAGCAAATAATGACAACTTCCGGAGGACGTCCTCCAACCTATCAGAGCTCTTGCAGCATGAACTGACATGTTGTGCACCCAATCAAAGGAACAGAGAATGAATCTAGTACTGAAAGCATACACTACAGCTAGCTAGCACTGCAGTGCATAAAATGTGGGGAGTAGTTGACTCAAAGAAAGAGAAAGACAATAGTTGAACAAATTAAATTTTTCCAAAATGGAGACGCAAGAGAGCGAGAGAGAGAAAAACAAATAAAGCCCATTGAATAAAGCCCCTTGAATTGAATTGAGAGAGAGCCAGCTATATTTTGTTGTATTTAAAAAAAAAACATTCACTTTCACTTAATTAGCTAGCGAATGCAGCTAGCTAGTTTAGCCTACTCAAACACCTGGCTCAAACAGAGAGGGTTGCTATGTTAGCTAGCTGGCTATGGCTATCCAACAGACAGGGATGCTATGTAAGCTAGCGGGCTATGGCTATCCAACAGAGAGGGATGCTATGTTAGCTAGCTGGCTATGGCTATTCAACAGACAGGGATGCTATGTAAGCTAGCGGGCTATGGCTATCCAACAGAGAGGGATGCTATGTTAGCTAGCTGGCTATGGCTATCCAATAGAGAGGGATGCTATGTTAGCTAGCTGGCTATGGCTATCAAATAGAGAGGGATGCTATGTAAGCTAGCGGGCTATGGCTATCCAACAGAGAGGGATGCTATGCTAGCTAGTGGGCTATGATTTTTGGCAGTTTGCTTTTAATAATATTTATTCATTATAAAAGTATTAAAAATATTAAAAACATTCCACCCATGAGGCCACTAGAGTGAGATTTGGTCATTTTACTGCAGGAAAGATATTTCAAAAGTTCATAAGAAAAACATGAAATCTTAATTATATTGTTGAGGAGTTGCACCTACTAGGTAACACGGTCACCACCGATAAATCCATGATTATCGAAAACTTCAACAAGCATTTCTCAACAGCTGGCCATGCCTTCCACCTGGCTACTCCAACCTCGGCCAACAGCTCCGCCCCCCCCCGCAGCTACTGGCCCAAGCCTCTCCAGGTTCTCCTTTACCCAAATCCAGATAGCAGATGTTCTGAAAGAGCTGCAAAACCTGGACCCGTACAAATCAGCTGGGCTTGACAATCTGGACCCTCTATTTCTGAAACTATCCGCCGCCATTGTCGCAACCCCTATTACCAGCCTGTTCAACCTCTCTTTCATATCGTCTGAGATCCCCAAGGACTGGAAAGCTGCCGCAGTCATCCCCCTCTTCAAAGGGGGAGACACCCTGGACCCAAACTTTTACAGACCTATATCCATCCTGCCCTGCCTATCTAAGGTCTTCGAAAGCCAAGTCAAAAAACAGGTCACTGACCATCTCGAATCCCACTGTACATTCTCCGCTGTGCAATCTGGTTTCCGAGCCGGTCACGGGTGCACCTCAGCCACGCTCAAGGTACTAAACGATATCATAACCGCCATCGATAAAAGACAGTACTGTGCAGCTGTCTTCATCGACCTTGCCAAGGCTTTCGACTCTGTCAATCACCATATTCTTATCGGCAGACTCAGTAGCCTCGGTTTTTCGGATGACTGCCTTGCCTGGTTCACCAATTACTTTGTAGACAGAGTTCAGTGTGTCAAATCGGAGGGCATGCTGTCCGGTCCTCTGGCAGTCTCTATGGGGGTGCCACAGGGTTCAATCCTCGGGCCGACTCTTTTCTCTGTATATATCAATGATGTCGCTCTTGCTGCGGGCGATTCCCTGATCCACCTCTACGCAGACGACATCATTCTATATACTTCCGGCCCGTCCTTGGACACTGTGCTATCTAACCTCCAAACGAGCTTCAATGCCATACAATACTCCTTCCGTGGCCTCCAACTGCTCTTAAACGCTAGTAAAACCAAATGCATGCTTTTCAACCGTTCGCTGCCTGCACCTGCACGCCTGACCAGCATCACCACCCTGGATGGTTCCGACCTTGAATATGTGGACATCTATAAGTACCTAGGTGTCTGGCTAGACTGTAAACTCTCCTTCCAGACTCATATCAAACATCTCCAATCGAAAATCAAATCAAGAGTCGGCTTTCTATTCCGCAACAAAGCCTCCTTCACTCACGCCGCCAAACTTACCTTAGTAAAACTGACTATCCTACCGATCCTCGACTTCGGCGATGTCATCTACAAAATTGCTTCCTACACTCTACTCAGCAAACTGGATGCAGTTTATCACAGTGCCATCTGTTTTGTCACTAAAGCACCTTATACCACCCACCACTGCGACTTGTATGCTCTAGTCGGCTGGCCCTCGCTACATATTCGTTGCCAGACCCACTGGCTCCAGGTCATCTACAAGTCCATGCTAGGTAAAGCTCCGCCTTATCTCAGTTCACTGGTCACGATGGCAACACCCATCTGTAGCACGCGCTCCAGCAGGTGTATCTCACTGATCATCCCGAAAGCCAACACCTCATTTGGCCGCCTTTCGTTCCAGTTCTCTGCTGCCTGTGACTGGAACGAATTGCAAAAATCGCTGAAGTTGGAGACTTTTATCTCCCTCACCAACTTCAAACATCTGCTATCTGAGCAGCTAACCGATCGCTGCAGCTGTACATAGTCTATCGGTAAATAGCCCACCCATTTTTACCTACCTCATCCCCATACTGTTTTTATTTATTTACTTTTCTGCTCTTTTGCACACCAATATCTCTAGCTGTACATGACCATCTGATCATTTATCACTCCAGTGTTAATCTGCAAAATTGTAATTATTCGGGGCCCTGTTGCTTCAGTATTCCCTGGGTGTCTCCTTCGCCTCAGTTTCATCAAGCAACGTTAGAAGGTTAGAGCTCTGTCTGTGTAGGATGATGCCATGACGCCAAGGCCCAAGGGTTGATAGCCACCCACGGATGAGTCACTCACACGCACTCACACACACACACACACACACACACACCGAGTCTATAAGGAGCTATTGTCTTGTTACTTGAATAGCTTTAGTGAGAACAGAAATGGCTACACTAGAGACTTACTCATAACACTTGACAAGATGCGCTGTGTGCAACACTGTCAAATAACTAGCTTATCTATTATTATCACTGAACTGAGGTGCATGATGTGTCAAGAATAGAGAGAGACGTGCGACACAACATATTTAATGTATCACATTTAGATACCCGACTGGTTCTCGTCAGCTAATTCCTCAGCTTCTTTTTTCCACATTTTTTGTTCAGATTAAAGACTGCAAGACTAAATGTCGGTAAATAGATCGATTTTGCAGCAGTGAATTAGTTTTCCGTTGCTGTGCTGAAAACAGACCAAACTCTCCCCACAGCGGTAGACAGAAGATAATGTTGGTAGACAGAAGATAATGTAGGTAGACAGAAGATAATGTAGGATAGACAGAAGATAATGTAGGCAGACAGAAGATAATGTAGGTAGACAGAAGATAATGCAGGCAGACAGAAGATAATGTAGGTAGACAGAAGATAATGTAGGTAGACAGAAGATAATGTCTCAACTCATTCCTCCTCATTGTCCAATTACGTGCTACAAAATGCCGTTTTCACAACTCTAGACAAACTCTTTGCAAAACATGTATTTGAGCCTCTTCATTAGAGGCTGTTTTCTTCTCCTGCTCATTTTCTAATCTTACCTTGTCCGGAGTGCTCGCTTCCGCGCCACGGTCTTACTCGAGTCCCATTGCAGAACGAGCTCTCAGAACCAGCGAATCTACACTTGACATCAACACTCAATTTGCAATAAAGAGCCTGTGCGCAGGTGCACAGCTCCAACACATTTGTTATCAGAGGAACCCGGTTGTCACTAGTTACCAACAACCATGGCTACACCCTGCCTATTTCTTCAATTTATCTGTTTCCTTCAATAGCCTAGATTTTCAATAATGAGATTTCCTCCTAAAACTTACCTCGACACTCCGGCAAGTGCCTTTCAGTGACCGTGCCTGTAGCACATGGAGTTGGGCAGTGATGGTTTAGTGGAAATCAAATGACAAAGGGGAGTTGAGTTCCACAGGATGTATCGAATATCCAACTCCAAACCTTCAAGTGTCGAGACAAGTCTCCTGACCACAGAATACCTAACATACTATTTTGGAGGGGCAGATTTCTACACATTCGTTTCCGTTAGGCTATTCAGTTCTGTAATTCTACACATCCTATGCAATGGTAATAAGATGTGATGGGGAGTGAAGTCGAACACGCACACTGAGTCACATCCTGATTATGTGGGTTATGTAAATATTTAATTTGGTCCTGGCCATGTATAATTCATACGGTATGTAATATCCTAAACCAGTGACACGACACGTCCTACAGGAATAAAAACAACAAAACATCACCTGTGCTTCCCAAATGGCAGCATATTCCCTACGTAGTGCACTACGGAATAGGGTGCTGCTTGGGATATAGACCCTCCTTTAGGGCAACACGATAAAAGGAGAATAAGGGAAGTTGCCTTGTGTAACAGTATAACTTTAGACCGTTCCCTCGCCCTTACCCGGGCGCGAACCAGGGACCCTCTGCACACATCAACAACAGTCACCCACGAAGCATCGTTACCCATCGCTCCACAAAAGCCACGGCCCTTGCAGAGCAAGGGGAACCACTACTTCAAGGTCTCAGAGCAAGGGGAACCACTACTTCAAGGTCTCAGAGCAAGTGACATCACCGATTGAAACGCTATTTAGCGCGCCCCACCGCTAACTAAGCTAGCCGTTTCACATCCGTTACACTTGGTTACCGGATTGTTTCTGCATTCAACAAATTCAACTCTTCATTGTCATGCCAAGCCAAACACATTTAGTTCATTTCTTTATCTAACTGTTTATTCAGTTGATTATTGGTCTCGATCCCAACTGTACTAATGCGTTTTCAATGTGCTATACACATAGGATCTGAATTTTTGCATTGTAATTTCAGGAAATGTCGCTAATATATCTGGCTCTAATAGAGTGGAATGATGAGCGTTTCACTCACAGTGTTGTGATTGGCTGTGATGCTCGCCTATTGATTTCCACCTGCCTGAGCGACATCTGTTGTCAAACTGAGAAAGCTGTTCTGACTTTGTGGGCGTGTTCAATTTCAGCTTTTTTTGTGAGAAAACGAGCACTGAATAGTGTAGTAAAACCATTGTACCATCTAAATTGCTGTGAAACATCTTTTCAATAACAACAAATAATGTTTTTACAGCTTTGAAGCTGGTGGACCAAAAGCTAAAGTTGTTTTCTCACGTAAACTGAAATTGAGAAACAGTGTAGAATTGTATGGACAATTCAATAAAAAATCCTATGTGGAACACCTTTAAAATCGTGTGATCGTTGTGACTCAAGACCATCTGATCCCACTGGTAGTGAACACAGTGGACCCCTATCAGATAGTAGGATATTTACAGAGGGAACACAGTGTACCCATATCAGATAGCAGGATATTTACAGAGGGAACACAGTGTACCCATATCAGATAGTAGGATATTTACAGAGGGGACACAGTGTACCCCTATTGGATAGTAGGATATTTACAGAGGGGACACAGTGTACCCCTATTGGATAGCAGGATATTTACAGAGGGAACACAGTGTACCCATATCAGATAGTAGGATATTTACAGAGGGGACACAGTGTACCCCTATTGGATAGTAGGATATTTACAGAGGGGACACAGTGTACCCCTATTGGATAGCAGGATATTTACAGAGGGAACACAGTGTACCCATATCAGATAGTAGGATATTTACAGAGGGGACACAGTGTACCCCTATTGGATAGCAGGATATTTACAGAGGGAACACAGTGTACCCATATCGGATAGTAGGATATTTACAGAGGGAACACAGTGTACCCCTATTGGATAGTAGGATATTTACAGAGGGAACACAGTGTACCCATATCCTAGTATTGATTTTAGTAATGAACATTGTCAGTGAGCATGTCACCAAGGGGACGCAACACACACCTCTCTCTCTCTCTCTCCTTCTCCCTCACATATATATATATATCTCTCTCTCTCTCTCTCTCTCTCTCTCTCTCTCTCTCTCACTCTCTCTCTCTCCCTCACATCTCTCTCTCTCTCCCTCACATCTCTCTCCCTCTCATCTCTCTCTCTCTCCCTCACATCTCTCTCTCTCTCTCTCTCTCTCTCTCTCTCTCTCTCTCTCTCTCTCAACACTCTGGATAAAGTCTCCTGTTATATGACCATATTATGGCCTGCTGCTCTGGGTGTGTATTTTCTACAGACAGTGGCTGTCACCAATCACCCCACACAGACAGGCCAACCACTGAGGCTCTGTGTAGGGACTGCAGAGTAAATCCATTCCGTCATTATGGAATGAAGAAGCTACCGAGGCAGAACCACTATCATTACAGTTTCTCTCTCTTTCTCCTCTCCCCCCTGCTCTCTCTCCTCACTCTCTCTCTCAAATCAATTTCAATTCAATTTAAGGGCTTTATTGGCTTGGGAAACATTGTCAAAGCAAGTGAAATAGATAATAATAAAATAGCAGATTAACAGTAAACATTACACTCACAAAAGTTCCACAAGTAAACAACATTTCCAATGTCATACCACGTCTTTATATACAGTGTTGTAATGATGTGCAAATAGTTAAAGTACACATAGGTTGTATTTACAATGGTGTTTGTTCTTCACTGGTTGCGCTTTTCTCGTGGCAACAGGTCACAAATCTTGCTGTGATGTCACACTGTGGAATTTCACCCAGTAGATATGGGAGTTTATCAAAAATTTGATTTGTTTTCGAATCCTTTGTGGATCTGTGTAATCTGAAGGAAATATGTCTCTCTAATGTGGTCATACATTTGGCAGGAGGTTGGAAAGTGCAGATCAGTTTCCACCTCATTTTGTGGGCAGTGTGCACATAGCCTGTCTTCTCTTGAGAGCCAGGTCTGCCTACGGCGACCTTTCTCAATAGCAAGGCTATGCTCACTGAGTCTGTACATAGTCAAATATTTACTTAATTTTGGGTCAGTCACAGTGATCAGGTATTCTGCCAATGTGTACTCTCTGTTTAGGGCCAAATAGCATTCTAGGTTTTTGTAAATTCTTTCCAATGTGTCAAGTAATTATCTTTTTGTTTTCTCGTGATTTGGTTGGGTCTAATTGTGTTGCTGTCCTGGGGCTCTGTGGGATGTGTTTGTGTTTGTGAACAGGACCAGGACCAGCTTGCTTAGGGGACTCTTCTCCAGGTTCATCTCTCTGTAGGTGATGGCTTTGTTATGGAAGGTTTGGGAATTGCTTCCTTTTAGGTGGTTGTAGAATTTAACGGCTCTTTTCTGGATGTTGATCATTAGCGGGTATCAGTCTAATTCTGCTCTGCATGCATTATTTGGTGTTTTATGTTGTACACTGTGGATATTTATGTCACGACTTCCACCGAAGGTGGCTCCTCTCCCTGTTCAGGCGGTGCTCGGCGCTCGTCGTCGCCGGTCTAATAGCTTCCACCGAAGGTGGCTCCTCTCCCTGTTCAGGCAGTGCTCGGCGCTCGTCGTCGCCGGTCTAATAGCTTCCACCGAAGGTGGCTCCTCTCCCTGTTCAGGCGGTGCTCGGCGCTCGTCGTCGCCGGTCTAATAGCTTCCACCGAAGGTGGCTCCTCTCCCTGTTCAGGCGGTGCTCTGCGCTCGTCGTCGCCGGTCTAATAGCTTCCACCGAAGGTGGCTCCTATCCCTGTTCAGGCGGTGCTCGGTGCTCGGTCGTCGCCAGTCTAATAGCTTCCACCGAAGGTGGCTCCTCTCCCTGTTCAGGCGGTGCTCGGTCGTCGCCAGTCTAATAGCTTCCACCGATCCTTTTTTTCCTTTCATTTGGTCTGTCTTATGTGTCACCTGTGTTCTATTTTGGGTAATTAGTGTGGGTATTTAAATCTCGCCATTTCTTCTGGGTTTTGTGTGGGATTGTTTCGTTTGCTGTCGTTCAGTTCTGGGTTACGTTTTAAGGTTCTGTTGTACAGGTGGTTTGAGGCTACTGTTCTGGGTTACGTTTTAAGGTTCTGTTGTACAGGTGGTTTGAGGCTACTGTTCTGGGTTACGTTTTAAGGTTCTGTTGTACAGGTGGTTTGAGGCTACTGTTCTGGGTTACGTTTAAGGTTCTGTTGTACAGGTGGTTTGAGGCTACTGTTCTGGGTTACGTTTTAAGGTTCTGTTGTACAGGTGGTTTGAGGCTACTGTTCTGGGTTACGTTTTAAGGTTCTGTTGTACAGGTGGTTTGAGGCTACTGTTCTGGGTTACGTTTTAAGGTTCTGTTGTACAGGTGGTTTGAGGCTACTGTTCTGGGTTACGTTTTAAGGTTCTGTTGTACAGGTGGTTTGAGGCTACTGTTCTGGGTTACGTTTTAAGGTTCTGTTGTACAGGTGGTTTGAGGCTACTGTTCTGGGTTACGTTTTAAGGTTCTGTTGTACAGGTGGTTTGAGGCTACTGTTCTGGGTTAAGGTTCTGTTGTACAGGTGGTTTGAGGCTACTGTTCTGGGTTACGTTTTAAGGTTCTGTTGTACAGGTGGTTTGAGGCTACTGTTCTGGGTTACGTTTTAAGGTTCTGTTGTACAGGTGGTTTGAGGCTACTGTTCTGGGTTACGTTTTAAGGTTCTGTTGTACAGGTGGTTTGAGGCTACTGTTCTGGGTTACGTTTTAAGGTTCTGTTGTACAGGTGGTTTGAGGCTACTGTTCTGGGTTACGTTTTAAGGTTCTGTTGTACAGGTGGTTTGAGGCTACTGTTCTGGGTTACGTTTTAAGGTTCTGTTGTACAGGTGGTTTCAGGCTACTGTTCTGGGTTACGTTTTAAGGTTCTGTTGTACAGGTGGTTTGAGGCTACTGTTCTGGGTTACGTTTTAAGGTTCTGTTGTACAGGTGGTTTGAGGCTACTGTTCTGGGTTACGTTTTAAGGTTCTGTTGTACAGGTGGTTTGAGGCTACTGTTCTGGGTTACGTTTTAAGGTTCTGTTGTACAGGTGGTTTGAGGCTACTGTTCTGGGTTACGTTTTAAGGTTCTGTTGTACAGGTGGTTTGAGGCTACTGTTCTGGGTTACGTTTTAAGGTTCTGTTGTACAGGTGGTTTGAGGCTACTGTTCTGGGTTACGTTTTAAGGTTCTGTTGTACAGGTGGTTTGAGGCTACTGTTCTGGGTTACGTTTTAAGGTTCTGTTGTACAGGTGGTTTGAGGCTACTGTTCTGGGTTACGTTTTAAGGTTCTGTTGTACAGGTGGTTTGAGGCTACTGTTCTGGGTTACGTTTTAAGGTTCTGTTGTACAGGTGGTTTGAGGCTACTGTTCTGGGTTACGTTTTAAGGTTCTGTTGTACAGGTGGTTTGAGGCTACTGTTCTGGGTTACGTTTAAGGTTGTGTTGTACAGGTGGTTTGAGGCTACTGTTCTGGGTTACGTTTTAAGGTTCTGTTGTACAGGTGGTTTGAGGCTACTGTTCTGGGTTACGTTTTAAGGTTCTGTTGTACAGGTGGTTTGAGGCTACTGTTCTGGGTTACGTTTTAAGGTTCTGTTGTACAGGTGGTTTGAGGCTACTGTTCTGGGTTACGTTTTAAGGTTCTGTTGTACAGGTGGTTTGAGGCTACTGTTCTGGGTTACGTTTTAAGGTTCTGTTGTACAGGTGGTTTGAGGCTACTGTTCTGGGTTACGTTTTAAGGTTCTGTTGTACAGGTGGTTTGAGGCTACTGTTCTGGGTTACGTTTTAAGGTTCTGTTGTACAGGTGGTTTGAGGCTACTGTTCTGGGTTAAGGTTCTGTTGTACAGGTGGTTTGAGGCTACTGTTCTGGGTTACGTTTTAAGGTTCTGTTGTACAGGTGGTTTGAGGCTACTGTTCTGGGTTACGTTTTAAGGTTCTGTTGTACAGGTGGTTTGAGGCTACTGTTCTGAGTTAAGGTTCTGTTGTACAGGTGGTTTGAGGCTACTGTTCTGGGTTACGTTTTAAGGTTCTGTTGTACAGGTGGTTTGAGGCTACTGTTCTGGGTTACGTTTTAAGGTTCTGTTGTACAGGTGGTTTGAGGCTACTGTTCTGGGTTACGTTTAAGGTTCTGTTGTACAGGTGGTTTGAGGCTACTGTTCTGGGTTACGTTTTAAGGTTCTGTTGTACAGGTGGTTTGAGGCTACTGTTCTGGGTTACGTTTTAAGGTTCTGTTGTACAGGTGGTTTGAGGCTACTGTTCTGGGTTACGTTTTAAGGTTCTGTTGTACAGGTGGTTTGAGGCTACTGTTCTGGGTTACGTTTTAAGGTTCTGTTGTACAGGTGGTTTGAGGCTACTGTTCTGGGTTACGTTTTAAGGTTCTGTTGTACAGGTGGTTTGAGGCTACTGTTCTGGGTTACGTTTTAAGGTTCTGTTGTACAGGTGGTTTGAGGCTACTGTTCTGGGTTACGTTTTAAGGTTCTGTTGTACAGGTGGTTTGAGGCTACTGTTCTGGGTTACGTTTTAAGGTTCTGTTGTACAGGTGGTTTGAGGCTACTGTTCTGGGTTACGTTTTAAGGTTCTGTTGTACAGGTGGTTTGAGGCTACTGTTCTGGGTTACGTTTTAAGGTTCTGTTGTACAGGTGGTTTGAGGCTACTGTTCTGGGTTACGTTTTAAGGTTCTGTTGTACAGGTGGTTTGAGGCTACTGTTCTGGGTTACGTTTTAAGGTTCTGTTGTACAGGTGGTTTGAGGCTACTGTTCTGGGTTACGTTTTAAGGTTCTGTTGTACAGGTGGTTTGAGGCTACTGTTCTGGGTTACGTTTTAAGGTTCTGTTGTACAGGTGGTTTGAGGCTACTGTTCTGGGTTACGTTTTAAGGTTCTGTTGTACAGGTGGTTTGAGGCTACTGTTCTGGGTTACGTTTTAAGGTTCTGTTGTACAGGTGGTTTGAGGCTACTGTTCTGGGTTACGTTTTAAGGTTCTGTTGTACAGGTGGTTTGAGGCTACTGTTCTGGGTTACGTTTTAAGGTTCTGTTGTACAGGTGGTTTGAGGCTACTGTTCTGGGTTAGGTTTTAAGGTTGTGTTGTACAGGTGGTTTGAGGCTACTGTTCTGGGTTACGTTTTAAGGTTCTGTTGTACAGGTGGTTTGAGGCTACTGTTCTGGGTTACGTTTTAAGGTTCTGTTGTACAGGTGGTTTGAGGCTACTGTTCTGGGTTACGTTTTAAGGTTCTGTTGTACAGGTGGTTTGAGGCTACTGTTCTGGGTTACGTTTTAAGGTTCTGTTGTACAGGTGGTTTGAGGCTACTGTTCTGGGTTAAGGTTCTGTTGTACAGGTGGTTTGAGGCTACTGTTCTGGGTTACGTTTTAAGGTTCTGTTGTACAGGTGGTTTGAGGCTACTGTTCTGGGTTACGTTTTAAGGTTCTGTTGTACAGGTGGTTTGAGGCTACTGTTCTGAGTTAAGGTTCTGTTGTACAGGTGGTTTGAGGCTACTGTTCTGGGTTACGTTTTAAGGTTCTGTTGTACAGGTGGTTTGAGGCTACTGTTCTGGGTTACGTTTTAAGGTTCTGTTGTACAGGTGGTTTGAGGCTACTGTTCTGGGTTACGTTTAAGGTTCTGTTGTACAGGTGGTTTGAGGCTACTGTTCTGGGTTACGTTTTAAGGTTCTGTTGTACAGGTGGTTTGAGGCTACTGTTCTGGGTTACGTTTTAAGGTTCTGTTGTACAGGTGGTTTGAGGCTACTGTTCTGGGTTACGTTTTAAGGTTCTGTTGTACAGGTGGTTTGAGGCTACTGTTCTGGGTTACGTTTTAAGGTTCTGTTGTACAGGTGGTTTGAGGCTACTGTTCTGAGTTAAGGTTCTGTTGTACAGGTGGTTTGAGGCTACTGTTCTGGGTTACGTTTTAAGGTTCTGTTGTACAGGTGGTTTGAGGCTACTGTTCTGGGTTACGTTTTAAGGTTCTGTTGTACAGGTGGTTTGAGGCTACTGTTCTGGGTTACGTTTAAGGTTCTGTTGTACAGGTGGTTTGAGGCTACTGTTCTGGGTTACGTTTTAAGGTTCTGTTGTACAGGTGGTTTGAGGCTACTGTTCTGGGTTACGTTTTAAGGTTCTGTTGTACAGGTGGTTTGAGGCTACTGTTCTGGGTTACGTTTTAAGGTTCTGTTGTACAGGTGGTTTGAGGCTACTGTTCTGGGTTACGTTTTAAGGTTCTGTTGTACAGGTGGTTTGAGGCTACTGTTCTGGGTTACGTTTTAAGGTTCTGTTGTACAGGTGGTTTGAGGCTACTGTTCTGGGTTACGTTTAAGGTTCTGTTGTACAGGTGGTTTGAGGCTACTGTTCTGGGTTACGTTTTAAGGTTCTGTTGTACAGGTGGTTTGAGGCTACTGTTCTGGGTTACGTTATAAGGTTCTGTTGTACAGGTGGTTTGAGGCTACTGTTCTGGGTTACGTTTTAAGGTTCTGTTGTACAGGTGGTTTGAGGCTACTGTTCTGGGTTACGTTTTAAGGTTCTGTTGTACAGGTGGTTTGAGGCTACTGTTCTGGGTTACGTTTTAAGGTTCTGTTGTGCAGGTGGTTTGAGGCTACTGTTCTGGGTTACGTTTTAAGGTTCTGTTGTACAGGTGGTTTGAGACTACTGTTCTGGGTTACGTTTTAAGGTTCTGTTGTACAGGTGGTTTGAGGCTACTGTTCTGGGTTAAGATTCTGTTGTACAGGTGGTTTGAGGCTACTGTTCTGGGTTACGTTTTAAGGTTCTGTTGTACAGGTGGTTTGAGGCTACTGTTCTGGGTTATGTTTTAAGGTTATGTTGTACAGGTGGTTTGAGGCTACTGTTCTGGGTTAAGGTTCTGTTGTACAGGTGGTTTGAGGCTACTGTTCTGGGTTACGTTTTAAGGTTCTGTTGTACAGGTGGTTTGAGGCTACTGTTCTGGGTTACGTTTTAAGTTTCTGTTGTACAGGTGCTTTGAGGCTACTGTTCTGGGTTAAGGTTCTGTTGTACAGGTGGTTTGAGGCTACTGTTCTGGGTTACATTTAAGGTTCTGTTGTACAGGTGGTTTGAGGCTACTGTTCTGGGTTACGTTTTAAGGTTCTGTTGTACAGGTGGTTTGAGGCTACTGTTCTGGGTTACGTTTTAAGGTTCTGTTGTACAGGTGGTTTGAGGCTACTGTTCTGGGTTACGTTTTAAGGTTCTGTTGTACAGGTGGTTTGAGGCTACTGTTCTGGGTTAAGGTTCTGTTGTACAGGTGGTTTGAGGCTACTGTTCTGGGTTACGTTTTAAGGTTCTGTTGTACAGGTGGTTTGAGGCTACTGTTCTGGGTTACGTTTTAAGGTTCTGTTGTACAGGTGGTTGAGGCTACTGTTCTGGGTTAAGGTTCTGTTGTACAGGCGGTTTGAGGCTACTGTTCTGGGTTACGTTTTAAGGTTCTGTTGTACAGGTGGTTTGAGGCTACTGTTCTGGGTTACGTTTTAAGGTTCTGTTGTACAGGTGGTTTGAGGCTACTGTTCTGGGTTAAGGTTCTGTTGTACAGGTGGTTTGAGGCTACTGTTCTGGGTTACGTTTTAAGGTTCTGTTGTACAGGTGGTTTGAGGCTACTGTTCTGGGTTACGTTTTAAGGTTCTGTTGTACAGGTGGTTTGAGGCTACTGTTCTGGGTTAAGGTTCTGTTGTACAGGTGGTTTGAGGCTACTGTTCTGGGTTACGTTTTAAGGTTCTGTTGTACAGGTGGTTTGAGGCTACTGTTCTGGGTTACGTTTTAAGGTTCTGTTGTACAGGTGGTTTGAGGCTACTGTTCTGGGTTACGTTTTAAGGTTCTGTTGTACAGGTGGTTTGAGGCTACTGTTCTGGGTTACGTTTTAAGGTTCTGTTGTACAGGTGGTTTGAGGCTACTGTTCTGGGTTACGTTTTAAGGTTCTGTTGTACAGGTGGTTTGAGGCTACTGTTCTGGGTTACGTTTTAAGGTTCTGTTGTACAGGTGGTTTGAGGCTACTGTTCTGGGTTACGTTTTAAGGTTCTGTTGTACAGGTGGTTTGAGGCTACTGTTCTGGGTTAAGATTCTGTTGTACAGGTGGTTTGAGGCTACTGTTCTGGGTTACGTTTTAAGGTTCTGTTGTACAGGTGGTTTGAGGCTACTGTTCTGGGTTATGTTTTAAGGTTCTGTTGTACAGGTGGTTTGAGGCTACTGTTCTGGGTTAAGGTTCTGTTGTACAGGTGGTTTGAGGCTACTGTTCTGGGTTACGTTTTAAGGTTCTGTTGTACAGGTGGTTTGAGGCTACTGTTCTTGTTTACATTTTAAGGTTCTGTTGTACAGGTGCTTTGAGGCTACTGTTCTGGGTTAAGGTTCTGTTGTACAGGTGGTTTGAGGCTACTGTTCTGGGTTACATTTAAGGTTCTGTTGTACAGGTGGTTTGAGGCTACTGTTCTGGGTTACGTTTTAAGGTTCTGTTGTACAGGTGGTTTGAGGCTACTGTTCTGGGTTACGTTTTAAGGTTCTGTTGTACAGGTGGTTTGAGGCTACTGTTCTGGGTTACGTTTTAAGGTTCTGTTGTACAGGTGGTTTGAGGCTACTGTTCTGGGTTAAGGTTCTGTTGTACAGGTGGTTTGAGGCTACTGTTCTGGGTTACGTTTTAAGGTTCTGTTGTACAGGTGGTTTGAGGCTACTGTTCTGGGTTAAGGTTCTGTTGTACAGGCGGTTTGAGGCTACTGTTCTGGGTTACGTTTTAAGGTTCTGTTGTACAGGTGGTTTGAGGCTACTGTTCTGGGTTACGTTTTAAGGTTCTGTTGTACAGGTGGTTTGAGGCTACTGTTCTGGGTTAAGGTTCTGTTGTACAGGTGGTTTGAGGCTACTGTTTCTGGGTTACGTTTTAAGGTTCTGTTGTACAGGTGGTTTGAGGCTACTGTTCTGGGTTACGTTTTAAGGTTCTGTTGTACAGGTGGTTTGAGGCTACTGTTCTGGGTTACGTTTTAAGGTTCTGTTGTACAGGTGGTTTGAGGCTACTGTTCTGGGTTACGTTTTAAGGTTCTGTTGTACAGGTGGTTTGAGGCTACTGTTCTGGGTTACGTTTTAAGGTTCTGTTGTACAGGTGGTTTGAGGTTACTGTTCTGGGTTACGTTTTAAGGTTCTGTTGTACAGGTGGTTTGAGGCTAATGTTCTGGGTTACGTTTTAAGGTTCTGTTGTACAGGTGGTTTGAGGCTACTGTTCTGGGTTACGTTTTAAGGTTCTGTTGTACAGGTGGTTTGAGGCTACTGTTCTGGGTTACGTTTTAAGGTTCTGTTTTACAGGTGGTTTGAGGCTACTGTTCTGGGTTACGTTTTAAGGTTCTGTTGTACAGGTGGTTTGAGGATACTGTTCTGGGTTACGTTTTAAGGTTCTGTTGTACAGGTGGTTTGGGGCTACTGTTCTGGGTTACGTTTTAAGGTTCTGTTGTACAGGTGGTTTGAGGCTACTGTTCTGGGTTACGTTTTAAGGTTCTGTTGTACAGGTGGTTTGGGGCTACTGTTCTGGGTTACGTTTTAAGGTTCTGTTGTACAGGTGGTTTGAGGCTACTGTTCTGGGTTACGTTTTAAGGTTCTGTTGTACAGGTGGTTTGAGGCTACTGTTCTGGGTTACGTTTTAAGGTTCTGTTGTACAGGTGGTTTGAGGCTACTGTTCTGGGTTAAGGTTCTGCTGTACAGGTGGTTTGAGGCTACTGTTCTGGGTTACGTTTTAAGGTTCTGTTGTACAGGTGGTTTGAGGCTACTGTTCTGGGTTACGTTTTAAGGTTCTGTTGTACAGGTGGTTTGAGGCTACTGTTCTGGGTTACGTTTTAAGGTCCTGTTGTACAGGTGGTTTAAGGCTATTGTTCTGGGTTACGTTTTAAGGTTCTGTTGTACAGGTGGTTTGAGGCTACTGTTCTGGGTTACGTTTAAGGTTCTGTTGTACAGGTGGTTTGAGGCTACTGTTCTGGGTTACGTTTTAAGGTTCTGTTTTACAGGTGGTTTGAGGCTACTGTTCTGGGTTACGTTTTAAGGTTCTGTTGTACAGGTGGTTTGAGGCTACTGTTCTGGGTTACGTTTTAAGGTTCTGTTGTACAGGTGGTTTGGGGCTACTGTTCTGGGTTACGTTTTAAGGTTCTGTTGTACAGGTGGTTTGAGGCTACTGTTCTGGGTTACGTTTTAAGGTTCTGTTGTACAGGTGGTTTGAGGCTACTGTTCTGGGTTACGTTTTAAGGTTCTGTTGTACAGGTGGTTTGAGGCTACTGTTCTGGGTTACGTTTTAAGGTTCTGTTGTACAGGTGGTTTGAGGCTACTGTTCTGGGTTACGTTTTAAGGTTCTGTTGTACAGGTGGTTTGAGGCTACTGTTCTGGGTTAAGGTTCTGTTGTACAGGTGGTTTGAGGCTACTGTTCTGGGTTACGTTTTAAGGTTCTGTTGTACAGGTGGTTTGAGGCTACTGTTCTGGGTTACGTTTAAGGTTCTGTTGTACAGGTGGTTTGAGGCTACTGTTCTGGGTTACGTTTTAAGGTTCTGTTGTACAGGTGGTTTAAGGCTATTGTTCTGGGTTACGTTTTAAGGTTCTGTTGTACAGGTGGTTTGAGGCTACTGTTCTGGGTTACGTTTTAAGGTTCTGTTGTACAGGTGGTTTGAGGCTACTGTTCTGGGTTACGTTTTAAGGTTCTGTTGTACAGGTGGTTTGAGGCTACTGTTCTGGGTTACGTTTTAAGGTTCTGTTGTACAGGTGGTTTGGGGCTACTGTTCTGGGTTACGTTTTAAGGTTCTGTTGTACAGGTGGTTGAGGCTACTGTTCTGGGTTACGTTTTAAGGTTCTGTTGTACAGGTGGTTTGAGGCTACTGTTCTGGGTTACGTTTTAAGGTTCTGTTGTACAGGTGGTTTGAGGCTACTGTTCTGGGTTAAGGTTCTGTTGTACAGGTGGTTTGAGGCTACTGTTCTGGGTTACGTTTTAAGGTTCTGTTGTACAGGTGGTTTGAGGCTACTGTTCTGGGTTACGTTTTAAGGTTCTGTTGTACAGGTGGTTTGAGGCTACTGTTCTGGGTTAAGGTTCTGTTGTACAGGTGGTTTGAGGCTACTGTTCTGGGTTACGTTTTAAGGTTCTGTTGTACAGGTGGTTTGAGGCTACTGTTCTGGGTTACGTTTTAAGGTTCTGTTGTACAGGTGGTTTGAGGCTACTGTTCTGGGTTACGTTTTAAGGTTCTGTTGTACAGGTGGTTTGAGGCTACTGTTCTGGGTTACGTTTTAAGGTTCTGTTGTACAGGTGGTTTGAGGCTACTGTTCTGGGTTACGTTTTAAGGTTCTGTTGTACGGGTGGTTTGAGGCTACTGTTCTGGGTTACGTTTTAAGGTTCTGTTGTACAGGTGGTTTGAGGCTACTGTTCTGGGTTACGTTTTAAGGTTCTGTTGTACAGGTGGTTTGAGGCTACTGTTCTGGGTTACGTTTTAAGGTTCTGTTGTACAGGTGGTTTGAGGCTACTGTTCTGGGTTACGTTTTAAGGTTCTGTTGTACAGGTGCTTTGAGGCTACTGTTCTGGGTTAAGGTTCTGTTGTACAGGTGGTTTGAGGCTACTGTTCTGGGTTACGATTAAGGTTCTGTTGTACAGGTGGTTTGAGGCTACTGTTCTGGGTTACGTTTTAAGGTTCTGTTGTACAGGTGGTTTGAGGCTACTGTTCTGGGTTACGTTTTAAGGTTCTGTTGTACAGGTGGTTTGAGGCTACTGTTCTGGGTTACGTTTAAGGTTCTGTTGTACAGGTGGTTTGAGGCTACTGTTCTGGGTTAAGGTTCTGTTGTACAGGTGGTTTGAGGCTACTGTTCTGGGTTACGTTTTAAGGTTCTGTTGTACAGGTGGTTGAGGCTACTGTTCTGGGTTACGTTTTAAGGTTCTGTTGTACAGGTGGTTTGAGGCTACTGTTCTGGGTTAAGGTTCTGTTGTACAGGCGGTTTGAGGCTACTGTTCTGGGTTACGTTTTAAGGTTCTGTTGTACAGGTGGTTTGAGGCTACTGTTCTGGGTTACGTTTTAAGGTTCTGTTGTACAGGTGGTTTGAGGCTACTGTTCTGGGTTAAGGTTCTGTTGTACAGGTGGTTTGAGGCTACTGTTCTGGGTTACGTTTTAAGGTTCTGTTGTACAGGTGGTTTGAGGCTACTGTTCTGGGTTACGTTTTAAGGTTCTGTTGTACAGGTGGTTTGAGGCTACTGTTCTGGGTTACGTTTTAAGGTTCTGTTGTACAGGTGGTTTGAGGCTACTGTTCTGGGTTACGTTTTAAGGTTCTGTTGTACAGGTGGTTTGAGGCTACTGTTCTGGGTTACGTTTTAAGGTTCTGTTGTACAGGTGGTTTGAGGCTACTGTTCTGGGTTACGTTTTAAGGTTCTGTTGTACAGGTGGTTTGAGGCTAATGTTCTGGGTTACGTTTTAAGGTTCTGTTGTACAGGTGGTTTGAGGCTACTGTTCTGGGTTACGTTTTAAGGTTCTGTTGTACAGTTGGTTTGAGGCTACTGTTCTGGGTTACGTTTTAAGGTTCTGTTTTACAGGTGGTTTGAGGCTACTGTTCTGGGTTACGTTTTAAGGTTCTGTTGTACAGGTGGTTTGAGGCTACTGTTCTGGGTTACGTTTTAAGGTTCTGTTGTACAGGTGGTTTGGGGCTACTGTTCTGGGTTATGTTTTAAGGTTCTGTTGTACAGGTGGTTTGAGGCTACTGTTCTGGGTTACGTTTTAAGGTTCTGTTGTACAGGTGGTTTGAGGCTACTGTTCTGGGTTACGTTTTAAGGTTCTGTTGTCAGGTGGTTTGAGGCTACTGTTCTGGGTTACGTTTTAAGGTTCTGTTGTACAGGTGGTTTGAGGCTACTGTTCTGGGTTACGTTTTAAGGTTCTGTTGTACAGGTGGTTTGAGGCTACTGTTCTGGGTTAAGGTTCTGTTGTACAGGTGGTTTGAGGCTACTGTTCTGGGTTACGTTTTAAGGTTCTGTTGTACAGGTGGTTTGAGGCTACTGTTCTGGGTTACGTTTTAAGGTTCTGTTGTACAGGTGGTTTAAGGCTATTGTTCTGGGTTACGTTTTAAGGTTCTGTTGTACAGGTGGTTTGAGGCTACTGTTCTGGGTTACGTTTTAAGGTTCTGTTGTACAGGTGGTTTGAGGCTACTGTTCTGGGTTACGTTTTAAGGTTCTGTTTTACAGGTGGTTTGAGGCTACTGTTCTGGGTTACGTTTTAAGGTTCTGTTGTACAGGTGGTTTGAGGCTACTGTTCTGGGTTACGTTTTAAGGTTCTGTTGTACAGGTGGTTTGGGGCTACTGTTCTGGGTTACGTTTTAAGGTTCTGTTGTACAGGTGGTTTGAGGCTACTGTTCTGGGTTACGTTTTAAGGTTCTGTTGTACAGGTGGTTTGAGGCTACTGTTCTGGGTTACGTTTTAAGGTTCTGTTGTACAGGTGGTTTGAGGCTACTGTTCTGGGTTACGTTTTAAGGTTCTGTTGTACAGGTGGTTTGAGGCTACTGTTCTGGGTTACGTTTTAAGGTTCTGTTGTACAGGTGGTTTGAGGCTACTGTTCTGGGTTAAGGTTCTGTTGTACAGGTGGTTTGAGGCTACTGTTCTGGGTTACGTTTTAAGGTTCTGTTGTACAGGTGGTTTGAGGCTACTGTTCTGGGTTACGTTTTAAGGTTCTGTTGTACAGGTGGTTTGAGGCTACTGTTCTGGGTTACGTTTTAAGGTTCTGTTGTACAGGTGGTTTAAGGCTATTGTTCTGGGTTACGTTTTAAGGTTCTGTTGTACAGGTGGTTTGAGGCTACTGTTCTGGGTTACGTTTTAAGGTTCTGTTGTACAGGTGGTTTGAGGCTACTGTTCTGGGTTACGTTTTAAGGTTCTGTTGTACAGGTGGTTTGAGGCTACTGTTCTGGGTTACGTTTTAAGGTTCTGTTGTACAGGTGGTTTGGGGCTACTGTTCTGGGTTACGTTTTAAGGTTCTGTTGTACAGGTGATTTGAGGCTACTGTTCTGGGTTACGTTTTAAGGTTCTGTTGTACAGGTGCTTTGAGGCTACTGTTCTGGGTTAAGGTTCTGTTGTACAGGTGGTTTGAGGCTACTGTTCTGGGTTACGTTTAAGGTTCTGTTGTACAGGTGGTTTGAGGCTACTGTTCTGGGTTACGTTTTAAGGTTCTGTTGTACAGGTGGTTTGAGGCTACTGTTCTGGGTTACGTTTTAAGGTTCTGTTGTACAGGTGGTTTGAGGCTACTGTTCTGGGTTACGTTTTAAGGTTCTGTTGTACAGGTGGTTTGAGGCTACTGTTCTGGGTTAAGGTTCTGTTGTACAGGTGGTTTGAGGCTACTGTTCTGGGTTACGTTTTAAGGTTCTGTTGTACAGGTGGTTTGAGGCTACTGTTCTGGGTTACGTTTTAAGGTTCTGTTGTACAGGTGGTTTGAGGCTACTGTTCTGGGTTAAGGTTCTGTTGTACAGGCGGTTTGAGGCTACTGTTCTGGGTTACGTTTTAAGGTTCTGTTGTACAGGTGGTTTGAGGCTACTGTTCTGGGTTACGTTTCAAGGTTCTGTTGTACAGGTGGTTTGAGGCTACTGTTCTGGGTTAAGGTTCTGTTGTACAGGTGGTTTGAGGCTACTGTTCTGGGTTACGTTTTAAGGTTCTGTTGTACAGGTGGTTTGAGGCTACTGTTCTGGGTTACGTTTTAAGGTTCTGTTGTACAGGTGGTTTGAGGCTACTGTTCTGGGTTACGTTTTAAGGTTCTGTTGTACAGGTGGTTTGAGGCTACTGTTCTGGGTTACGTTTTAAGGTTCTGTTGTACAGGTGGTTTGAGGCTACTGTTCTGGGTTACGTTTTAAGGTTCTGTTGTACAGGTGGTTTGAGGCTAATGTTCTGGGTTACGTTTTAAGGTTCTGTTGTACAGGTGGTTTGAGGCTACTGTTCTGGGTTACGTTTTAAGGTTCTGTTGTACAGGTGGTTTGAGGCTACTGTTCTGGGTTACGTTTTAAGGTTCTGTTTTACAGGTGGTTTGGGGCTACTGTTCTGGGTTACATTTTAAGGTTCTGTTGTACAGGTGGTTTGAGGCTACTGTTCTGGGTTACGTTTTAAGGTTCTGTTGTACAGGTGGTTTGGGGCTACTGTTCTGGGTTACGTTTTAAGGTTCTGTTGTACAGGTGGTTTGAGGCTACTGTTCTGGGTTACGTTTTAAGGTTCTGTTGTACAGGTGGTTTGAGGCTACTGTTCTGGGTTACGTTTTAAGGTTCTGTTGTACAGGTGGTTTGAGGCTACTGTTCTGGGTTACGTTTTAAGGTTCTGTTGTACAGGTGGTTTGAGGCTACTGTTCTGGGTTACGTTTTAAGGTTCTGTTGTACAGGTGGTTTGAGGCTACTGTTCTGGGTTACGTTTTAAGGTTCTGTTGTACAGGTGGTTTGAGGCTACTGTTCTGGGTTACGTTTTAAGGTTCTGTTGTACAGGTGGTTTGAGGCTACTGTGTTAGTCCTGTTTTTCCTGTTCTTCGGACCTTGTTTATTAAACGCCCCTTTTCGGAAACTTGCTTTCTCCTGCGCCTGACTCCACACGCACATCTCTTTTTGGAGATATCTGACAATTTTGGGGTGCTTGTCCCCATTTTGTTAATTCCAGGTTGGTGAGCGGACCCCAGACCTCACAGGGCAATGGGTTCTATAACTGATTCAAGTATTTTTTTGCCAAATCCTAATTGGTTTGTTGAATTTTATGTTCCTTTTGAGGGCATAGAAGGACCTTCCTGCCTTGTCTCTCAGATCGTTCACAGCTTTGTGGAAGTTACCTGTGGCGCTGATGTTTAGGCCGAGGTATGTATATTTTTTTGTGAGCTCTAGGGTAACGATGTCTAGATGGAATTTGTATTTGTGGTTCTGTCAACTGGACCTTTTTTGGAACACCATTATTTTTGTCTCACTAATATTTGCTGTCAGGTCCCGTGACTGATATAATCTGTGCAGAAGATCTAGGTGTTGCTGTAGGCCCTTCTTGGTTAGGGATAGAAGCATCAGATCATTAGCAAACAGTAGACATTTGACTTTTGTGCAGAGTGAATAGGTGATCTATCGTATGGTAATTTGGTAAAAGGTAAATTTGACATTGGCTCAGTACATTGTTTTTGTTGATGAAATGTACGAGTCTGCTGTTAATGATAATGCGGAGGATTTTCCCAAGGTTGCTATTGACGCATATTCCACGGTAGTTATGGAGGTCAGATTTGTCTACACTTTTATGGACTGGGGTGATAGGTCCTTGGTTCCAAATATTGGGGAATATTGTAGAGCTGAGGATGATGTTAAAGAGTTTAAGTATAGTCGTTTGGAATGTGTGGTCTGTATATTTTATCATTTCATTTAGGATACCATCAACCCCACAGGCCTTTCTGGGTTGGAGGGTTTGTGGAGGGTTTGTATTTTGTCCTTCCTTTCGTTCAATGTAATTGGAGAATCCAGTGTGTTCTGGTCGTCTTTAATAATTGATCCTAAGATTTATATTTTATCATGTAGTTTTTGCTGTTTGTTCGTTGTTACAGAGACACAAATATTGGAGAAGTGGTTTATCCATACATCTTTGTTTTGGATAGATAACTCTTCGTGTTGTTGTTTGTTTTCCGATTTTTCCAGAAGTGATTAGATTCTATGGATTCTTCAGTTATATTGAGCTGATTTTCAAATGTGCTGCTCCTTCTTTCTCCGTAATGTATTAGTAGTGTATTTCTGTATTGTTTTAGTGATTCACCATAGTGAAGGCGTAGACTCAGGTTTTCTGGGTATCTATGTTTTAGGTTGGATAGATTTCTCAATTTATTTCTTAGGTTTTTGTATTCTTCATCAAACCATTTGTCGTTGTTGTTAATTTTCTTAGGTTGTCTGCTTAAAAATGTTTAGATTTGATAGGGAAGCTGAGAGATCAAATATACAGTACCTGTCAAAAGTTTGGACAAAGCATTTCGTCCAGGCAATTGTCTAGAAGGGATTGAATTTGTTGTTGTCTAATTGTTTTTTGGAAGATTTCCACACTACTTTCCTTCCATCTGTAGCATTTCTTAATATTATTCAGTTTCTTTGTCTTTGATGCCTCATGGTTGAGTATTGCTCTGTTCAAGTAGAATGTGATTTTGCTGTAAACTGAAAGGGGTCTCAGTGGACTGACTGTGAACACTCTGAGAGACTCTGGGTTGAGGTCAGTGATAAAGTAATCTACAGTATTACTGCCAAGGGATGAGCTGTAGGTGTACCTACCATAATAAGAGTCCTCTCGAAGCCTACCGTTGACTATGTACCGACCCAGCGTCTGACAGAGCTGCAGGAGTTGTGACCCATTTTTGTTGGTTATGTTGTTGTAGTTGTGTCTAGGCAGGCATATGGGGGAAGGAATGCTGTCACCTCCAGGTAGGTGTTTGTCCCCTGTGTGCTGAGGGTGTCAGGTTCTTGTCCAGTTCTGGTATTTAGGTCGCCACAGACTAGTACATGTCCCTGGGCCTGGAAATTGTTCATCTCCCCCTCTATTTTTCTCAGTTGTGATAATTTCCTTATTAATTTCTGAGTCTCTTCCCTGTTCACACCTGGTAGTTTGGTTAATGGGACTACCAGCGCTCTGTAACCTAGAGGGCAACCATTGGGGCCATCTCCTTTATCTTCTTTGGGCTCATTGGGACGCTAGCGTCACCTCGACAACATACAAATTCAAATTACAAAAATAGTAATAATAAATATACATGAAAATAAAAGTGTTATACATAGGTTAAAAGATGAATTTCTTGATAATCCAAATGTTTTTTCAGATTTCTAAAAGACTTTACGGCGAAAGCATACCATGCGATTATCTGAGGACAGCGATAAAATGAATCACCTACCTTTGAAGATCTTCCTCTGTTGGCAATCCAAAGGGTCCCAGCTACACAATAAATGGTCATTTTGTTTGATAAAATCCATCTTTATATCCCAAAAACTTACGTTTGTTCACTGGCTCAAAGGCGGTCCAAACATGCAGATGAATACATCCCAATAGTACCGGTAAAGTTCGTTGAAACATGTCAAATGATGTTTATAATTAATCCTCAGGTTGTCAATTATCCAAATAATCGATAACATTTCAACCGGACAATAGCGTATTCAATAGAAAGGAAAAAGAACGAAGAGTGCACACAGTCACGCGCGCAAACCAGTACTGCATGAATCCATAGACCACTTACCAAAAGGTCTTATTCTTCTTAGTTTTTCAGAAAACATGTCTGAAACCATGTCTAAAGACTGTTGACATCTAGTGGAAGCCATAGGAACTGTAATCTGGGCCCTAACCCCTTATATAGTCAATAGGCTTTCAATGGAAAACCACTCACATCAAAACATATCCCATTTCCTGGATGGATTTTCCTCGGTTTTCGCATGCCATATCAGTTCTGTTACACTCAGTTTTATTTGAACAGTTTTAGAAACTTCAGAGTGTTTTCTTTCCAACGCTTACAATTATGCATATCCTAGCTTCTGGGCCTGAGTAAAAGGCAGTTTAGTCATCTGAAATTCTGAATACTGCCCTTAAACAATGTTTCTTGTATGATGACAATGTCTATATTTCCAATTTCTTTGATGACGTCTGGGTTCCTGCTCTTTAGGCCAAAGGCAGATGACCTCAGACCTTGTATATTCCAGGATGAGATAGTAAAAGCTTTGTGTTCCGTATTGTCTAGTGTTGTTTTGTTGTGGTTTAGGCCTGGACCATCACAGTAGGTGGGCGCAGAGCATGTTGAGCATCAGATACATAACTCTTAGGTCTCAGGATGGTGCTGGGGGTAATAATGGGGATTGGGACTGTTGCTCTGCTCACGGCCTGGGCATATGTCCTGCTGTCATGTTGAGGTCCTTGCCACAGGTGCGGGGGGGCATGGGATGAGCAGATAGGGCATATATCTAGAATGGGGAGGTCTATAAAGGGTGTGGCCAGGGTTTGCTTGGGGTGGTCTTAGCTGGTTGGGTGTGGCTGGTGATGCTGTGGTCTGGGTGTAGGTCCTCCTGGCATGGGTTCTCTCGGTGCAGGTCCTTCAGTAAGGGGGTCTTGCAGGTCTGGGAGGGGTGACGTCCTTCAGGGTCCTGGCAAAGGTTGGGATTGCTGCCTTGTAGAGAGAGCGGAATCATCATGTTGTTCTAGAATCCCTCAGAGCCCTATAGCACAAGCTGTTCAAGTCTAGGGTGGAGTGGTGGGCCAGGTAGATATTAGGGATTGAGGCACAGTCTCTCAAAATATGCTTACATTCACCAGCTGTATGGTGGCAAGGTGAAAGTATTTTCCTGGTAGCAGGGTGGAGATAACAACTTGTGCGTTGGTGAAAGTGGAAGTTGTTGTTGTTGTGCTGGTCAGTTTTGTGGGTTTTTTCTGTCTTGAGTTTGTGGACGAGCTCTCTGAGCACCATGTCTTTCTCCAGCTCTGTGAATTTATCCCTCACAATGATGGAGGAGAAGTTGTGGGACCTGGGTGTGTTCAGTGCTGGGGGAACGGGGGTGAGGTGAGTTTGAAGAGGTGAGATCAGACTCACTCAGGATGGAGGAGATGTCACAGAGAAAGAGCTTTTTCCTGATGTGCTCTCTTTCTCTCTCTCTCTCTCTCTCTCTCTCTCTCTCTCTCTCTCTCTCTCTCTCTTTCTTTCTCTGTCTCTGCCTCTGTCTCTCTCTCTCTCTGTCTCTCTCTCGCTCTCTCTCTCTCTCTCTGCCTCTCTCTGTCTCGCTCTGTCTCTTTCTGTCTCTCTCTCACCCCCCCCCCCACCCCCCCCAGCTGCTCCCTGGCGTAACATGAGGAGTTCAGTTCACAAAGTCAATAGACTCGTCTTCAGGATCAGCAGACGGCGCTTGGTCGGCGAGCCGAGAGATTGTGGCACCTCATGCAGAGCGAAGGATCATGGCACATCAAGATGAATAATGCAGCTGCATGTTGACAAGCTGAGAGAAACCCAGAGAGAGATAATGGTGTATAAAGACCTCATATACCACAGAGCAGTAGCCTAGAAGGTAATGACATTCCAGATGTCATATCTTCAGATAGAGAGTCTGAAATACATTAAAAGTGAGAGTGGTGCACCTACGTTATGTATGTTATAGGGGTGGTGATGTCATTATGTATGTTATAGGGGTGGTGATGTCATTATGTATGTTATAGGGGTGGTGATGTCATTATGTATCTTATAGGGGTGGTGATGTCATTATGTATGTTATAGGGGTGGTGATGTCATTATGTCTGTTATAGGGGTGGTGATGTCATTATGTATGTTATAGGGGTGGTGATGTCATTATGTATGTTATAGGGGTGGTGATGTCATTATGTATGTTATAGGGGTGGTGATGTCATTGTGAATGTTATAGGGGTGGTGATGTCATTGTGAATGTTATAGGGGTGGTGATGTCATTATGTATGTTATAGGGGTGGTGATGTCATTATGTATGTTATAGGGGTGGTGATGTCATTATGTATGTTATAGGGGTGGTGATGTCATTGTGAATGTTATAGGGGTGGTGATGTCATTATGTATGTTATAGGGGTGGTGATGTCATTGTGAATGTTATAGGGGTGGTGATGTCATTATGTATGTTATAGGGGTGGTGATGTCATTGTGAATGTTATAGGGGTGGTGATGACATTATGTATGTTATAGGGGTGGTGATGTCATTATGTCTGTTATAGGGGTGGTGATGTCATTATGTCTGTTATAGGGGTGGTGATGTCATTGTGTATCTTATAGGGGTGGTGATGCCATTATGTATCTTATAGGGGTGGTGATGTCATTATGTATCTTATAGGGGTGGTGATGTCATTATGTATGTTATAGGGGTGGTGATGTCATTATGTATGTTATAGGGGTGGTGATGTCATTGTGAATGTTATAGGGGTGGTGATGTCATTATGTATGTTATAGGGGTGGTGATGTCATTGTGTATGTTATAGGGGTGGTGATGTCATTATGTATGTTATAGGGGTGGTGATGTCATTATGTATGTTCAAGGGGTGGTGATGTCATTATGTATGTTATAGGGGTGGTGATGTCATTATGTATGTTATAGGGGTGGTCATGTCATTATGTATCTTATAGGGGTGGTAATGTCATTATGTATGTTATAGGGGTGGTGATGTCATTATGGATGTTATAGGGGTGGTGATGTCATGATGTATGTTATAGCCTGGTGATGTCATTATGTATGTTATAGAGGTGGTGATGTCATTATGTATGTTATAGATCAAATCAAATGTATTTATATAGCCCTTCTTACATCAGCTAATATCTCAAAGTGCTGTACAGAAAACCAGCCTAAAACCCCAAACAGCAAGCAATGCAGGTGTAGAAGCACAGTGGCCAAGAAAAAATTCCCTAGGAATGCCAAAACCTAGGAAGAAACCTAGAGAGGAACCAGGCTGTGAGGGGTGGCCAGTCATCTTCAGGCTGTGCCGGGTGGACATTATAACAGAACATGGCCAAGATGTTCAAATGTTCATAAATGACCAGCATGGTCGAATAATAATCACATAGTTGTCGAGGGTGCAACAGTTCAGCACATCAGGAGTAAATGTCAGTTGGCTTTTCATAGCCGATCATTAAGAGTATCTCTACCGCTCCTGCTGTCTCTAGAGAGTTGAAAACAGCAGGTCTGGGACAGGTTGCACGTCCGGTGAACAGGTCAGGGTTCCATAGCCGCAGGCAGAACAGTTGAAACTGGAGCAGCAGCATGGCCAGGTGGACTGGGGACAGCAAGGAGTCATCATGCCAGGTAGCCCTGAGGCATGGTCCTAGGGCTCAGGTCCTCCGAGAGAGAGAAAAAAAGAGAGAAAGAGAGAATTAGAGAGAGCATACTTAAATTCACACAGGACACCAGATAAGACAGGAGAAGTGCTCCAGATATAACAAACTGACCCTAGCCCCCCGACACATAAACTACTGCAGCATAAAGACTGGAGGCTGCGACAGGAGGGGTCAGGAGACACTGTGGCCCCATCCGATGATACCCACGGACAGGGCCAAACAGGAAGGATATAACCCCACCCACTTTGCCAAAGCACAGCCCCCACACCACTACAGGGATATCTTCAAACACCAACTTACCATCCTGAGACAAGGCCAAGTATAGCCCACAAAGATATCCGCCACGGCACAGGGAGCCAACCCAGACAGGAAGATCACGTCAGTGACTCAACCCACTAAAGTGATGCACCCCTCCTAGGGACGGCATGGAAGAGCACCAGTAGTAAGCCAGTGACTCAGCCCCTGTAATAGGGTTAGAGGCAGAGAATCCCAGTGGAAAGAGGGGAACCGGCCAGGCAGAGACAGCAAGGGCGGTTCGTTGCTCCAGAGCCTTTCCGTTCACCTTCCCACTCCTGGGCCAGACTACACTCAATCATATGACCACTGAAGAGATGAGTCTTCAGTAAAGACTTAAAGGTTGAGACTGAGTTTGCGTCTCTCACATGGATAGGCAGACCATTCCATAAAAATGTAGCTCTATGGGAGAAAGCCCTGCCTCCAGCTGTTTGCTTAGAAATTCTAGGGACAATTAGGAGGCCTGCGTCTTGTGACCGTAGCGTACGTGTAGGTATGTACGGCAGGACCAAATCAGAGAGATAGGTAGGAGCAAGCCCATGTAATGCTTTGTAGGTTAGCAGTAAAACCTTGAAATCAGCCCTTGCCTTAACAGGAAGCCAGTGTCGGGAAGCTAGCACTGGAGTAATATGATCAAATAGATTGTAAATGATCTGAATGTCCTCTACCTCTGTTTCCAATAACACAGTGTGTGTATGTCTATATGTGTGTGTGTGTGTGTGTGTGTGTGTGTGTGTGTGTGTGTGTGTGTGTGTGTGTGTGTGTGTGTGTGTGTGTGTGTGTCTAAGTGTGTTTTTTTATGTTTGTGTGTGTGTATATCTAAGTGTGTTTTTATGTATGTGTCTAAGTGCGTGTGCGTGTGTATGTCCAAGTGTGTGTGTTTGTATGTGTGTGTGTGTGTGTGTATGTCCAAGTGTGTGTGTTTGTACGTGTGTGTGTGTATGTCCAAGTGTGTGTGTTTGTATGTGTGCGTGTGTGTGTGTATGTCCAAGTGTGTGTGTTTGTATGTGTGTGTGTGCGTGTGTATGTCCAAGTGTGTGTGTTTGTATGTGTGTGTGTGCGTGTGTATGTCCAAGTGTGTGTGTTTGTATGTGTGTGTGTGCGTGTGTATGTCCAAGTGTGTGTGTTTGTATGTGTGTGTGTGTATGTCCAAGTGTGTGTGTTTGTATGTGTGTGTGTGGGTGTATGTTCAAGTGTGTGTGTTTGTATGTGTGTGTGTGTGTGTGTGTATGTCCAAGTGTGTGTGTTTGTATGTGTGTGTGTGCGTGTGTATGTCCAAGTGTGTGTGTTTGTATGTGTGTGTGTGCGTGTGTATGTCCAAGTGTGTGTGTTTGTACGTGTGTGTGTGTATGTCCAAGTGTGTGTGTTTGTATGTGTGCGTGTGTGTGTGTATGTCCAAGTGTGTGTGTTTGTATGTGTGCGTGTGCGTGTGTATGTCCAAGTGTGTGTGTTTGTATGTGTGTGTGTGCGTGTGTATGTCCAAGTGTGTGTGTTTGTATGTGTGTGTGTGTATGTCCAAGTGTGTGTGTTTGTATGTGTGCGTGTGTGTGTGTATGTCCAAGTGTGTGTGTTTGTATGTGTGTGTGTGCGTGTGTATGTCCAAGTGTGTGTGTTTGTATGTGTGTGTGTGCGTGTGTATGTCCAAGTGTGTGTGTTTGTATGTGTGTGTGTGCGTGTGTATGTCCAAGTGTGTGTGTTTGTATGTGTGTGTGTGTATGTCCAAGTGTGTGTGTTTGTATGTGTGTGTGTGGGTGTATGTTCAAGTGTGTGTGTTTGTATGTGTGTGTGTGTGTGTGTGTATGTCCAAGTGTGTGTGTTTGTATGTGTGTGTGTGTGCGTGTGTATGTCCAAGTGTGTGTGTTTGTATGTGTGTGTGTGCGTGTGTATGTCCAAGTGTGTGTGTTTGTAGTGTGTGTGTGCGTGTGTATGTCCAAGTGTGTGTGTTTGTATGTGTGTGTGTGCGTGTGTATGTCCAAGTGTGTGTGTTTGTATGTGTGTGTGTGCGTGTGTATGTCCAAGTGTGTGTGTTTGTATGTGTGTGTGTGTGTGTGTGTGTGTATGTCCAAGTGTGTGTGTTTGTATGTGTGTGTGTGTGTGTGTATGTCCAAGTGTGTGTGTTTGTATGTGTGTGTTTGCGTGTGTGTCATGTAAGTGCCTGGAATGTTTCCCCATAGCACTCTGCATGACCCTGATTGCTGATAGAGACCAGAAGTGATCCTCACTGAACTCCTCCCCCAACTCCTCATCTACTTTAAATTCTCCACGCTCTCTCTTTCTCTCTCTCTGTCTCTCTCTATCTAGGCTCTCAACCTTGAGGCACATTCCGACATTATTTTAACAGATCAGTTTGAGTTTCAGGGCAAGAGGTTGAAAAGATTGGTTCACAAGCATCAGATGTCAACCCAGCAGTACCATTCATTCACTGTGAGCAAAAGAAAAGTGTTCATTGGGCCTGAAATGGTACCACCCGAACTTGTCCAATACACACATGTTCCTATTCCTTATGTTGCTTTATGGTGTCCAATGACTGAATTAATAAATATATTGTCGCAAAACATGTTCCTAATATAGGCTATCTCAAAAAACAAGTGACATTATGTAAATGTGAAATAGGGGTCCTTGGGGGGAAAAGGTTAGGAACCTATGAATATGGCTGACCCAGGTGTCCTGTGAATGTCCAGTCTCTGCCACTAGGTGTCAGTAGTGTTCAACAACACAGTTGAACTCCACCACCTCACTGGATCTGTCCTCACTGCTTAGTCTTCTGGGCCCAGAGTCACAAAAACACTTCTTACGCAAAAACTTAAGAAGCATCTTAAGAAAAAAAAAAGTAAGAAGTTCATAAAATGGTTCGTAAGTGCAATTCCTCACAACAATATTTTAAGAATGAATGATTTTCCTTACAAACTTCTCAAATAAGATGTGTTGCTAGGCAACAGTTTTAGATAGCTATCTAGTTAGCAGTGGGAATCATGTTAGCATGTTTCTTACTGAGATTACTGTTCTAAAACATGTTCTTGGGTTTAAATAATACTGAAACTTTCAGATGATGTTTGTGAATGAATTTAACATGTTCATTTGCTTTCATTAGCAAGAATCTACATTTTACCAAACATTCCTTTACCATTTAGGAGAGTAGGAATGGAGAAGCATGGTACAGGGCCATTACTCTTCCTTGTTTGTAACACAGAGGTCGTCTGTAGTAGAGTTGTTTGAGGGGAAAGGGGGTCAGTGGTTAGGGGCTAATCTGTTGAGTGTGTACAGGCTAGGGACCTTGCTTTTGTCTGGCAGCTAGCCTAGTGGTTAGAGTGTTGGACTTGGCAGTTAACCCACTGTTCCTCGGTCATCATTGAAAATAAGAATTTGTTCTTGCTGAATTTGACTTGCCTCATTAAATAAAGGTAAAAAAAAATTGTTGCTATTTTGGAATTAAGAACATTCAATAACTTTATTTTCAAGAATACAATTATTATAAACTTTTTTTCGTAAGGAGAAACATAACAGCACAACAACATTTCCAATAACCTTTTTTTGTGGTATATTTTTTGTGCCAGTTAAGAATACATTTCTTCTTAAAAAAATGGTTTTGTGAATCTGGGTCCAGATTCACAAAACCTTAGCTGTGTTCGAATACTCTTACTAACTGCACTAAACACACTATTTGTGGCATAAATCGACTCTGTAGTATGCTTATTGGTCATAGTATGGATATAATTGGTATGCCAAAAGTTCCCAGATGTCGTACTAAATTCTCCCAAATACTGTAAATGAACATGATGGGAGACCAAACTGGTTCAAAGCGCAGGGTGTTTATTTGTAAAGGACCACAGGAGGAGACAGGTAGTTGGGTCCAGGGGCAGGTAGCTGGGTCCAGGGGCAGGTAGCTGGGTCCAGGGGCAGGTAGCTGGGTCCAGGGGCAGGCAGAAGGTCATACACAGGAGGAGGTAGGTAGCTGGGTCCAGGGGCAGGCAGAAGGTCATACACAGGAGGAGGCAGGTAGCTGGGTCCAGGGGCAGGCAGAAGGTCATACACAGGAGGAGGTAGGTAGCTGGGTCCAGGGGAAGGTCATACACAGGAGGAGGCAGGTAGCTGGGTCCAGGGGCAGGCAGAAGGTCATGCACAGGAGGTCCAAAAAGGCAACAGTGCAGGCAGGGAAAAGTCTAGTAACGTCATCCAGGAGATCAGGCAATAGGTTGATAACAGGAAATCCGAGGCAGGGAATAGGCAAAAGGCGTTGTTAGTGAGGCAGGCAGGGGGGGGGGGGAGTAAACCACATGAACCACCTGAAGTCTAGCTAGTTAATTTGTTATGCTAACAAGCTAGCACGAGGTTGCATAGCAACAGCATCAACTTCCGGTAGACAGGCGAAGCGCTAGTACGCTCAACTGAAAGGATGAAAGGATACACAATTTCTTATGTTTCTCCTTGAGTTTTTGCATAACAAGTGTTTTGTGAATCTGGACCCTGAACCTCAGTGTTGTTTCATATTTTATACAATGGGTTGGCCTAATCCTGAATGCTGATTGGTTAAAAACGCATTCCGGCCGGTGACTATTCCACAAGTTACCACCAGCTAAATCTATGACGTTAAAATGCCTATTTACTCTGTTCCATTTGACTGCACAATCCACTGTCTCATCAGCCCAGCCAGGCAATTTATAAACTTGATCTCCACTATAAAAAGCATCTAGACATTATCTCAGATTTCTTTTAGTCTAACATTTAGTTTTCAACAGCGGAGGTTTGTATAAACCTGCTGTCTGTCTCTCCAATATTTGCAACATTGTTTCAATATTCAAATTCGATCGCCAGCTGTCCCATAGTAATGAACGTGTTGGGAGTCAGGACGAGCCCGACAGGCAGTTTTTCTCAGCTAGTTTGCAGTCTTTCCAGCTTCAGTTTGAAGTGATTGTGTTTGCTGTGTTGTTGACTAGCTCCTCTGAACAACAGTGTTCTGACAAGAGAGCACATTTTCTATGACAGGCGAAATCACACCTCATTAACTCATTGTTATGGATATTTCCAAATAAATGTCACTAGAAAACAGCTTAAACAAATGCAAATGCAGCTACTGTTGTTATTCTTTTTGACGTGACTGTAATTTAGCCATAGTTAGCTGGCTAGCTAGCAATGGATAAGAACATTGCCAGCCAGTATGGCAATGGAACATTTAGAATGAATGACTGTGTCGCGTCCATAGATACAGAACAAAAAGACTGAACGACTGGGTCGCGTCTCTGGCAACCGAACCAACAGAACGAACGACCAGCCGGCTTGGGTAGCAACCCTATATTTGTGTCGGGACTATATCTTGTAGAAGGATGAAATAGCATGAATAAATTAATCAAAATAAAGTTTTTAATGAAAATATTTCAATCATTATTTGAATATGTTGGTAACCCGTATAAAAGTGATAATTCCCTCAAAACCGGTGTTTAGAGGGACGGTTTGCCAGCACTCGACTTCGTCTTGGGCCTAACAGCACCCCTTAACATTGTTTCAATATACACAATTAGATCCCCAGCTGTCCCATAGTAATGAGCGTGTTGGGAGTTAGGACGAGACAGATGGGCTGTTTTTCCTCAGCCAGTCAAAATCATGAATCATACATACACCGGCTTCTCTGTCTTTATCACTTAACTATCATAGATTCCTCCTCCACTTGCTCTCTCTCTCTCTCTCTCTCTCTCTCTCTCTCTCTCTCTCTCTCTCTCTCTCCTCTTCTCCAGCTCTCATTAATCTGTCCTACTGCAATATTATCACGTAGTTCTCTCTTCTAACTAATCTAATTTATTAGCGGAGAATACCTCATCATGACTTGTTCCATTATTAATCATAGTGATGATGTCATCGCTTCAGATCTGCAAGGGAATGGAACGGTCAGCCTCAAGGGAATGGAACAATGGTTCATTATTAGGTGATTAGACCAAGGTATTGGAAGATAGGTGCATGTGTGTTAAGGGGGATAGGGGTGCATGTGTGTTAAGGGGGATAGGGGTGCATGTGTGTTAAGGTGGATAGGGGTGCATGTGTGTTAAGGGGGATAGGGGTGCATGTGTGTTAAGGGGGATAGGGGTGCATGTGTGTTAAGGGGGATAGGGTTGCATGTGTGTTAAGGGGGATAGGGGTGCATGTGTGTTAAGGGGGATAGGGGTGCATGTGTGTTAAGGGGGATAGGGGTGCATGTGTGTTAAGGGGGATAGGGGTGCATGTGTGTTAAGGGGGATAGGGGTGCATGAGTGTTAAGGGGGATAGGGGTGCATGAGTGTTAAGGGGGATAGGGGTGCATGTGTGTTAAGGAAGATAGGGGCAAGATGTTGAGAGGAGTGCTTTTTAAATTATTGAGTGCGTTTACATGCACACAATCAATAATGTGATTATTTTGCCTTTATTTAACCAGGCAAGTCAGTTAAGAACAAATTCTTATTTTCAATGACGGCCTACCGGGGAACAGTGGGTTAACTGCCTGTTTAGGGGCAGATTGACAGATTTGTACCTTGTCAGCTCGGGGATTTGAACTTGCAACCTTTCGGTTACTAGTCCAACTCTCTAACCATTAGTCTAATATAATAGTTTGATTAAAATGTTTACATGCTTTTGCATGAAGAATGATTTCCCTAATAATCCTGTTCACATGGACACATCTGAAATCAGGCTGCCTGATGGGACTCTGATAAATGCAAACAGCCGCCAATCAAAACAAACGTGGGCATATTTTTGGGAAGCATATCTGAGTTCGGACATGTAAAGTTTGTACGTGAAAAAGACATCTAAGACGCATCTATTTCAGTTGTTCGGGAACACACTTCACTCGCGCGCTAAAGACGGAGGCTCGCGCGGATGATGCTAGCAAGTGTTCCGATTAGACACACAGCTGGAACGCCGATGAAGTTCTTTTACACGTCCTAATAATTCGAATGAAACCAGATGTTTTAATCGACGTATGCTTAATTGGATTTTGACCTGACGCTGATTAAGATAAACAGAGTAAGATGTTTTCATGACTATTACATAATCTGCTCCAAAAGAGAGAGCTACCAGTGGAAACGTAATCATTAGCTGTTTCGCCCACTGGTGACAAAAAGCTAATAATGGCCAGCTAGCTCATCAGGTCTGACATCACCACCAAACCTTGTTCTTTTACCAGAATGACCATCTTGTCTAGTGATTACCCAGGGGCTTCTAAAAGGTTAGACGGTGTTCAAGGATATTAGATTGTAGAAGGACATGAATATTTAACCGGCTCATTCTGATTATATTGTACATGTTCTTCCTGGTGCTAACTTCCTTAGCCAGAGGAAATAATCTGTGTGTCCGAAATAGCACCATATTCCCTAGTTCACCTCTTTTTTTTTATTAGATCCCTATGGGCCCTGGTCAAAAGTAGTGCACTATACAGGAAATAGGGTGGCATTTGGGACAGCTGCACTGATTAGCCTAGCGATGGCGCTAACGAGCCAGGATTGATTGTAGGAGATGGCCATAGACTATGCTAATGTAGTAATGTCATACTGTATGTAAAACAGGGGTGAGTTATTGTAGTGGAAAGAGCTAGAGGCAGATCATTAAATCCACCTCCAACATGCCCCCCCCCCCCCCCCCCCCCCCCCCCCAAGTCCATCTATCTATAGTATTAAGGTGAACTACACCTTTTAATGTATAGAAATGTCTTTGAGTATTTGTAGTAAAGGGAACAACTCTCTCTGTTCACATGGACCAGGGTGTTTATCAGAGAGGTGACTGTGGATGTATCTCTCTGTTCACATGGACCAGGGTGTTTATCAGAGAGGTGACTGTGGATGTATCTCTCTGTTCACATGGACCAGGGTGTTTATCAGAGAGGTGACTGTGGATGTATCTCTCTGTTCACATGGACCAGGGTGTTTATCAGAGAGGTGACTGTGGATGTATCTCTCTGTTCACATGGACCAGGGTGTTTTTCAGAGAGGTGACTGTGGATGTATCTCTCTGTTCACATGGACCGGGGTGTTTATCAGAGAGGTGACTGTGGATGTATCTCTCTGTTCACATGGACCGGGGTGTTTATCAGAGAGGTGACTGTGGATGTATCTCTCTGTTCACATGGACCGGGGTGTTTATCAGAGAGGTGACTGTGGATGTATCTCTCTGTTCACATGGACCGGGGTGTTTATCAGAGAGGTGACTGTGGATGTATCTCTCTGTTGGCAGGGTAAAGTGACTAGACATCAGGATAGATAATAATAAGGTATTTGAGGTAGATATGTACATGAAGGCAGGGTAAAGTGACTAGACATCAGGATAGATAATAATAAGGTATTTGAGGTAGATATGTACATGAAGGCAGGGTGAAGTGACTAGACATCAGGATAGATAATAATAAGAGTAAAATAAAGAGTAGCAGCATATGATGTGTAAAAGTGTGTGTGTAAAGGCAGGTGTGTAAAGCCAGGTGTACACTACACATCTTTAGCTGAGCTTCTCACATTAAACAACTTTCTCTCCTCTATCTAGTGATCTCATCTTCAACTTTCTTGCCGATGTAGTGGTGCGCACACTAAACAATTATTTACCTAGGCAAGTCAGTTAAGAACAAATTCTTATTTTCAAAGATGGCCTAGGAACTGTGGGTTAACTGCCTTGTTCAGGGGGGCAGAATGACAGAGTTGTACCTTGTCAGCTCGGGGATTTGAACTTGCAACCTTTCGGTGGATAGTCCAAACGCTCTAACCACTAGGCTACCTGCCGCCTCTACACTCTAACCACTAGGCTACCTGCCGCCTCTACACTCTAACCACTAGGCTACCTGCCGCCTCTACACTCTAACCACTAGGCTACCTGCCGCCTCTACACTCTAACCACTAGGCTACCTGCCTCCTCTACACTCTAACCACTAGGCTACCTGCCGCCCCAAACAATGTGGATTAGATGGAGGTCACACACTACAAGGTTCTTCACTTGGTCTCGAGGTCTCTCCGTACCATGCTGTCTGACGGAAAAACAATGATATAATTACATTTAACGTAGCTACAATAAGCTGTGGCTCAAGCAGCCTCATAAATGTGTTCAGTCAGACATTCCCGCTTGCCATACAGAGGTGAAATGCCTACACATTCTGGGTGATGCCAAACAATGGCATCATCTCCTGCTCCAGAGTCTACACATTCTGGGTGATGCCAAACAACGGCATCATCTCCTGCTCCAGAGTCTACACATTCTGGGTGATGCCAAACAACGGCATCATCTCCTGCTCCAGAATCTACACATTCTGGGTGATGCCAAACAACGGCATCATCTCCTGCTCCAGAGTCTACACATTCTGGGTGATGCCAAACAAAGTCATCATCTCACTGGCTTCTTCTCTGGCAAGCTCTCATTGGCTATTGCTGATCACTGTTCTCAAAAAGTGTCATTTCACGTCTCACACTACAAGAACATTGCTGATTTTATTTACATACGTTTTCTTTGACCCCTTTGCTATGAGACTCGAAATTGAGCTCAGGTACATCCTTTTTCCATTGATCATCCTTGAGATGTTTCTACAACTTGATTAGTGTCCACCTGTGGTAAATTCAATTGATTAGACATCATTTGGAAAAGGCACACACCTGTTTATATAAGTTCCCACGGTTGACAGTGCATGTCAGAGCAAAAACCAAGCCATGAGGTCGAAGGAATAGTCCGTAGAGCTCCGAGACAGGATTGTGTCGAGGCACAGGTCTGGGGAAGGGTACAAAACCTGCAGGATTGAAAGTCCCCAAGAACACAGTGGCCTCCATCATTCTTAAATGGAAGAAGACTCTTCCTAGAGCTGGCCACCCGGACAAACTGAGCAATCGGGGAGAAGGGCCTTGGTCAGGGAGGTGACCAAGAACCCAATGGTCACTCTGACAGAGCTCCTCTGTGGAGATGGGCCTTCCAGAAGGACAACCGTTTTTGCAGCACTCCACCAATTAGGCTTTTATAGTAGAGTGGCCAGACGGAAGCAACACCTCATTAAAAGGCTCATGACAGCCCACTTGGAGTTTGCCAAAAGGCACCTAAAGACTCTCAGATCATGAGAAACAAGATTATCTGGTCTGATGAAACCAAGATTGAACTATTTGACCTGAATGCCAAGCGCCATTTCTGCAGGGACTGGGAGACTAGTCAGGATCGAGAGAAAGATGAACAGAGCAATGTACAGACAGATCCTTGATAAAAACCTGCCCCAGAGTGCTCAGGACCTCAGCCTGGGGTGAAGGTTCACCTTCCAACAGGACAACAACCCTAAGCACACAGCCAAGACAACACAGGAGTGGCTTTGGGACAAGTCGCTGAATGTCCTTGAGTGGCCCAGCCAGAGCCTGGACTTGAACCCGATCGAACATCTCTAGAGGGACCTGAAAATAGCTGGGCAGCAACGCTCCCCATCCAACCTGACAGAGCTCGAGAGGATCTGCAGAGAAGAATTTGAGAAACTCCCCAAATACAGGTGTGCCAAGCTTGTAGCCTCATACCCAAGAAGACTTGAGGCTGTAATCGCTGCCAAAGGTGCTTCAACAAAGTATTGAGTAAAGGGTCTGAATACTTTTTATACATTTGCAAACACTTCTAAAAACCAATTTTTTGTCACTTTGGTATTGTGTGTAGATTGATGAGGGAAAAAAAATATTTAAACCATTTCAGAATAAGGCTGTAACGTAACGAAATGTGGAAAAAGTCAAGGGGTCTGAATACTTTCCGAATGCCCTGTACATAGTCTAGTGAGTGTGTGTACGGTGAGTGCAAGATAGACAGAGCAGAGAATTCGGGTAGCATTGATTTAATATTTAGCAGTCTGGCTCTTTAGCAGTCTTCTGGCTTGGCGGTGGAAGCTGTCTCGGAGCCTGTTGGTTCTTGAGCATGGTTCTTGCATCCGATATCATTTGTCGGACGGTAGCAAGGTGAACAGTCTATAGCTTGTGTGTCTGGAGTCTTTGGCAATTTTTCAGGCCTTCCTCCAACAGTATAGGCTAAGGCCCTTATAGTAGAAGGGGAATAGCATCCCTGCAGCTGTTGGAAAGATGTGATAAACCCGTACAGAATCAACATACACTACCGGTCAAAAGTTTTACAACACCTGAAAAGGTTTTTCTTTATTTTTGACTACGTTCTACATTGTAGAATAATGAATAGTGAAGACATCAACACTATGAAACAACACATATGGAATCATGTAGTAACCCCCAAAAAGTGTTAAATAAATCAAAATTTATTTTATAAATAGCTACCCTTTGCCTTGATGACTGATTTGTATCTATCTAGGGTTTAGGGGAAGTGTCCAGCTCCTGCTTTTTATAAAACGTCTCAGAGGTGGAGTACTGATATAAGATCAGTTTATCATTTTACAACACAATGAATAAGACAACATGGACAAGAGGGACTTGATCCTAGATCAGCACTTATTCTCTGAGACGCTTTGTGAATTTGACCCCCAGACGTCCCTTCTTTCCTCCGCAGTCAAAGACCCCGAGCCGGTACAGTGGCCCATTCACAGGCCTCGTTTATGGGCTAGTTCAGGCACAGGCCTGCCTTGTCATGGAACCCCATTAAACTCAGTGAGAGGACAGTAGCCCCTTTCGCAACAGTTTCCATTTTGGAGATGAGTGTCAAAAGTGTCTCTGCTGTCAACTCATGTTCTGTCTATCTCTCTCTCGTTCTCTTTCTCTCTCTCTCTCTCTCTCGTTCTCTCTCTCTCTCTCTCTCTCTCTCTCTCTCTCGTTCTCTCTCTCTCGTTCTCTCTCTCGTTCTCTCTCTCTCGTTCTCTCTCTCTCTCTCGTTCTCTCTCTCTCTTGTTCTCTCTCTCTCGTTCTCTCTCGTTCTCGTTCTCTATCTCTCTCTTGTTCTCTTTCTCTCTCGTTCTCGTTCTCTCTCTCTCTCTCTCTCTCGTTCTCTCTCTCTTTCTCTCTCTCTCTCTCTTTCTCTCTCTTTCGTTCTCTCTCTCTTTCTCATGTTCTCTCTCTCTTTCTCATGTTCTCTCTCTCTCTCTCTCTCTCTCTCAATTCAAGGTCTTTATTGGCATGGGAAACGTGTTAACATTGCCAAAGCAAGTGAGGTAGATAATATACAAAAGTGAAATAAACAATAAAAAATTAACAGTAAACATTACACATACAGAAATTTCAAAACAATAAAGACATTACAAATGTCATATTATATATATATATATAATATATATACAGTGTTCTAACAATGTACAAATGGTTAAAAAACACAAGGGAAAATAAATAAGCATAAATATGGGTTGTATTTACAATGGTGTTTGTTCTTCACTGGTTGCCCTTTTCTCGTGGCAACAGGTCACAAATCTTGCTGCTGTGATGGC